>NC_071355.1:198196271-198509438 GCF_943734655.1 Sabethes cyaneus | reverse complement strand
AATGTATAATACCTATAAGTTTTCTATTAATCTGAGCTCAGCAGAAAAGGTATCAGGCTTCAGTTTTATAGATTTTTCGCTTAAAAGTCTCTAAAATCTGATTTTAAAATATCATTGCAATGTACCAAACATAGTAGTAGAGTTTCTGGCATTTCGTTATATGTGTACCAATTATAAATGTATACTGGAACACCAAAGACTAATTTGTAAAAATCAAATCATTATTTAAAATATATTCAAAATGAGCAACGAAATATACATTACGAGGTTTCTTATTTGAATTTTATTGTTAAAAATAATTAGAAACGGTTAGTATATTGCATAATGCGTCTAAGAAGGAAGTAAAGGTACCTATCAACATTGCGGCATGAGAAAATCTCCCGGAGGTAGCATTTCCAAGGACAGGAAGAAGTCAGAGATATTAAAATTGTATTTTTTTATTTATTTAATTATTATGACAAATAAGATGTAATCCTAATGACAACTGAACTAACACAAATATCTTTAAAAAAAACGCTTATTATTTTCACGAGACACATTAAAATCAATCACGTTATGGTAGCTATTATAAACCAGGCACATACTAAGCACTGGTTCGTGTTATCCATAGTTGGTTCTTGATTGCCGAGGAAAGTGTATCAAGTACGTAATTAATGCACGCTGCTTCATATGGAATTCCAATATGACCTCTGGTGTGATAGAAAATCCGGGATTGCGAAGCATAAAACCATGAAACGTTCTGAAAATGAATAACATACTTATTATGCTTGGATAATGAAGGTTAAGGAATTTTTTGGGATCAGAAGAATGAACATGAAAGAATATTGATTAATCAGAAGTACGACCGCAATTTTGCAACGTGTTCTCTCGTGATCCCTGCTAGTCCCAAATAAAATTCGTTACTTACAAGTATATTTACCTGACTGACTATTCCGGAACGGCGTGATCCACTCATTTGATGTCAGGTACTCACTAACTTTAAGCAGAAGTGCATATCGGGAAACAGGAAAACCCAGATACTGCATATCTTTCAACCAGTCGATAATTTGCTGCTCCTCTTTTTAGATAGCCCGATTGTAGTCCGGATTATGTTTTTTCTTCAACTTCTCCTGTAGACAATAGTGAATATCGAAATCCAAAACTGTTTACAGCTTACGTAAACCGTTGCACCGGTATTGACGGCCTCGGTATAACGTGAAACATCTTCTTTGAAGCAATATTTACGGGAAATTTGCATTCGCTGTGTAGCCATTCTGTAGAGAATAAATAAAATATTGTAATTATGTGTAAGTAATATGCGACTAATTTTTGTACATACCTGATAGTTTAGTAACAGCAAAAGCTAATAAAGTTAAATTAATTTTCGATCACACCCGGAAAACAACGCGCTATGACCAAAACTGACAGCGATGAGAAATGGCACATTCGTGTGCTACGATGATAGGGCATCGGCTACTACGATGTTTGGCGCACCGCTGTGGAATTTTACCAATTTTGCTTATACAGAATAGCAATCATTCTTGATAAAAGTTGTGTTTTTTATTAATTTACAATGTTAAGAAGGTTGTGCATAATTCCCCCAGGTGGTTTTCTTTTCAAAAAATGTAGTTTACACATCAAAAATTTCTTAATTACGATTACGTATACCTTTGCGAATTGCTAAGAAACAAGTCTCACAGAGACACGAAATTTTCAAATTATATTTTTTCACAAAAAGAGCAAGTTAATTCTAAAACTAATTCAACAAGTCGGCACAGGAGAGTTAGTTCTTTTTTAAATATAAACTTTTGAATTAGAAATAGCATGTCATACATGTTAAAAGATTAAAAAAACCCTCTCGTATTACCATGATTGGTGCTATAACGATGTTTGGCACTTCTACCCTACCATTACTGCCCATAAACGCATAACAGTCCCATGTGATTTTTCACCACTTTTGAAGTAAGCCTGGGAATCATCTTTAGATTGTTTATGCTTTTAATATTTCAAACAGTAATTTTAAGTTCGTTCCCAAAATCTTGAAAAAAAAAATCAAACCGAGTAAGTCACAAGTTACAAATAAACGCATAACAGTCTCAGTAGTGAAAATATAACAATAAACATCAGCTTTTTGGAAATTCCTGGACAGATTTGACTACAATAACTAACAAACGAAAAGTTTTGTGGCCTAAAATAATTCTATTGAACAGAATTTGGATCGGATGTACGGTTCCGAAGATATGTCCGGAACAAAGTCCGGAATATATGAAACTTGAACATAGAAGCACCTTGAATCATAATAAATCCGTCATGCGACACCTCCAAGTACTCGAAATTGCATTACTATACCATTGGTAGTCGTATAAAATGTTCAAGACATCATCGGCTACATCTGAACATGTCCGGGAATGTTCCGGATCGGGGATCAGTTTCTGAATTGAACTAAAATACAACATGTGGCATCTTTAAGTAGTCGAAATTGCAAAAGTAGTTCATTTGTCGTCATATAAAGTGTCCAGGATTACATTGGCCACAGCCGGACACGTTCAGGAAACGTTCCGAATAAATCCAGGAAAACGGCAAGTTTCTAACTTAAACCAAACCGCAGAATGCGACCGCGCTATTAACTCAAAATAACAATTGATTGCTTTCAAATATTATACAAATTTATCTGTATATTACATACACATGCATATGTATTGATGGTAAGTGATATTTACCATAGTGTTATCAAAAAGTTGAATTATGTTCCGAAGGCGTGTCGAATTCTATCTCAAATGACAAATGAGATGGTATAACAAAGGTTCTTTTCACCAAAAGGTGGATTAAATCGAGTTTTTATTTAATTTCAGGTTTCGAATTCTACTAAGACGCTCCAAAAATTTCAGTGACTGTGAGTTCTCTTTGAAAAAATTAGTTTCATACTACACCGTACACCGGATATTTAGTTAGCAAATCAACACTTTTTTACCTTTTGTTTTACATTTTATCAAATATTCCAAAAAAGAATTAAAAAATACTTTCGTGTTCAGTGAAATGAAACGCAACTAGTGCTTTTCAACGAAATTGGTTCTTTTAACGTTCAAAGTCAATTCTGTGGGGAGCGGTTGTATTTATAAGCCTACAAAATGCCGTAACATTAAAATTATAATTACTTTTTCTTCCCCAAACAGTCGCGCCTGTTACCTGACAGACTCTACACTTAATTTCGTTCTTAAACTCCCCTCGAGCTGGATTCTACTAACAAATCCTTGAGCTCAGCACGACGATTGAAAAAAAAGAAACATCCTTCCAATTCTCGAAGGGGAACATAGTGCTCTGCCAGCTGGCGAGGAGGAAGGTATTCGAAATGACGTTGTTCTGAATTCGACAGCGGTGACAGCGGTAGAAGGAACGGCATTAAAATCCGCTGCTTAGCCGGCTACTTATCCGAGCTTCATTGTAATAAATTGCAAACGCAATGGTGGGTACGGCGTGGTTGATTTTATGGTGACGTAAAAATTGAGTTCATGTTCAACCGCCATGGTCCAACGGGCCGGAGATGGCTTCTTCTCTCGTCGACGGCGGGGCCAAAATAAAATACTTTTTAACTTTTAATTGGTCGGATTATGCTGGCTGGTGGTTGGTTCGGAAAACAGGGGGCTTGTGATGCTTGTTATTGGCTGATGGTGAATCAATATTTCGCTCTTTGCCCCGTCATAATATTTTCACAGACTACCCCTGCTGAGCACATTTGCAAACTTGGCGGAAAAGTATCGAAAATAAACCGCACAATAACTGCACTGGCCGGTCGTTGCACAGTGAGCCCACGAACAACGAGGCGGGCATAAAACCTACTTAAATATTTACCTTTCATAAAATTTTTAATCATTTTCCATCCATGTCACCGCAAAAACAGTTGCCATACCATCGCCGCCGTAGCTGTTGGCTTTTATGCTAACGCTTGTCTTTTGGACCACTTCCCCGTCTACCCTTATTATGCCCTTGGTTGCAGACGTGTCGCGTCGCTTCCATTGTTTGGCCAATTTCTCTACCGTTTTGCCGGTGCAGCTTCTGCCTCATCAGAGGGATACTGTTTGTCGCGGTTGGTTGGTTCATTGTATGTATATTTTCCGGATGCTTTCTCGGCTGCCGGGGGGCCGCTCGGAGTGGGTGCGGTGGGGTTGCCATAACCCTTTTCTCCGGTCTCGTTTGTTCTTGGAATTCGGTAAAAATTACCCCCCTGATAAAGCTGGCTGAACTGCATGCCGACACTTGAACCTCCTGTGCCTCCCGGTGTCGGTCGGTCGGTCCGGGTAGGTGGAGGGAGGAAGCAGCGAGTTTAATCTTTCATGAAATTGTTTTAATTTTTGAGCTTTCACAAATGTTTGCTCGGGGTTTTCGGTATTTTCGAAGGTTCAGCGTATCTTTCCGGAGGCGAAGCGTTTCGCTTGCTTGGCTGAACCGAAGTGCAAACAATGGAATAGGAGCTTTCTTATAAACTTATCTTAAAGAGTAGCCCATGAATGCCAATTAAGGTTTCAAAATAAAAAGGATTTAACTATATGTATTAGAGTACAAACAGGAATGTTTAGGAATATTTGCTATATAAAAAATAACAATGGACACGGTTTTGTAAAGAGTAACTTCAACAATCGGTGGAATTTGCAAATGTAGAAAATATACTTCTTTATGAGAAAAGAATATTAAAAAAACAAACTGATCATGAAATCTAAAACTTACCTTAAGAAAAAACAGTCCCCCGGCCGGCAGAAATATCCGATGCGAACCGGGCAGGATCTTCAGCGGTGCACCATCTTTGTACCACTGGATGCTGGGTGGAGGATGACCCTCGGCCTTACAGTTCAGCGTGGCCGGCTCGTGTCGCGGTACGGTCGCATCTATCGGATGTTCAATAATGCGGGGATTTTGTAGTGCTGAAATAGACGAGGAAAAACAAAAACAAAAATATACACCTCGTTATTGAATGATTGATGTGCTTAGCTTAGGAAAAACAAATACAATTTCCAGAGTACAACTGGCGATAAATGTCGTGCCGATTAAAATGATTGATTCTGACAAATTGAATTTTAAACAAACGACCAGTTGAGTACCGTAGCGTGCAGCTAATTGACTTTTTGCATTGATTAGCTTGCCTGCTGAAATGTACCTGCCGTTGTAGCTGTAGTTCTCCATGACGTGGAATGCGAATGCAAGGTCTTGATTGCCGTGAAAACGCAACACAACAATTTAACAGTCTCCCCGTAATTGGATTGGGTCTCCATCCACCCGATGTCACAATAATAGTAACCGTGTTCAAGGAATTCTTGATGCATTAGCAGAAATTTTTCCAGTTGTTAGGAATTCTTCGGAAGCCTTGAACAAATGCTTGTGCCAGATTAAAATGGATTGGCATTCAGTCCTTAGTTTGAGCCTAGCTTTGCAAGCCAGCCTATACAAACAATTTGAACAGCTGCCTATTGCGGGTAGTTCGCAGTTAGTTACATTTAACGGTGGTTGAGGGAAACAAAAAAAAACGACCTTCGTCTTTCGTCGGACACGGATTGGTGGTGAGGGAAATCACTTGTACCCAAGCAGAAAGGTAATTACCGGTTATTAAGGCAAGAACATAATTTTCATTTCAATTTGCATGACGTTAATTACTTGGAAACGAAAATAGCGCCATTGCCGGTTGCTACTTTCCCTGCCGGTCCTTTTCACCACACGCTTATTGCAGCATCGAAAACCATGCGTCTCCATTGAACTGTGAGCAAAGTAATTAGAAACTCCGCAAGCCCAACCTGGCCCGGCCCGGCCCGACCTGGCTGCTGGTGCGAACCAGCCAAAGATCGATAAATTCCCCGTACTCGAAATTGAGCAATAAATCAGGCATTTCTTTATCGTAAATTTGCATGGCGATTGCTTTTTGCTTCCCGACCGGGCAGAAAGCAGAAAACAGTGTGTCTGCTGGCTGGTGGAGCGTCCGTTTTATACAATGTTCGTTCATACAATAGGAGGATGTTGTTGGATGTGCTATAGCGGATTGCAGCAGCAGCAGCGCCGTCGGAATGGTTACATCTCCCCGGTAACGCTAGTTGGCCAGTGCAGAGGAGGAAAATTTATGAAAAGAAGCTTGTTCGATGTTTTACGGCTGGTTTGCTTACAAAAAGAAGGGAAAACAACGGTTTCGAATAAGTGCTTTGCTATTTTTTTTGTTTTGCAGTGGGAAAGTTTTAAATTGATTACAATACGCTTGATTAGGTTTTAAAAATAAATTACAATATGTCATTAGTATTAATTCCACTTATTCAAGGCAACTGAATCGAAACACCACATTTACATTGAGAGTTTACCAATTTACTGAAATTTAATTGTTATCTAATTAATTTTTGGTGACGCAACTTAAGAAACGCCTCTCTTTATTTTTACTGGCTTAAAATGGAACGATGAGCAAAATACGGAATAAAGATTTACAGAAGAATAATAAACGGCTGAGTCGTAAAAGAGAAATTTCAAAGAACAGCACAGTGTAATAAAACAGTTGTTGTTTCATGACTTTCAGAGCACCCGCAGGTGTAAAGTTTACAACAGCCATAAATAGCTGTCATTTTTCTGCCATTTTCAAGTTTCACTTTTGTGTAAATATAAGTTTGCCTGAGACGACCTCATTTGATATCAGGATAGAATTTAAATGCTAGAATATCACCAAATTGTCGACATAAAAACGTTGCTAACTCGTTCTTCGGAAAATATAAAAAATACAAACAAACGGGCACGTTTCTCCAGTTTAGTCGTTTGATGATTTGGTTTTGAACGAATATTGCTGTTTTTCAGCACTACCTCCTAAGTTGCAAAAATTTTTATTTCAAAATAATCCCTAACGAAATTGAATATTAGCTTTACTAATAGCAAAGACACTGATGTGGCAAGAATCCCGCTTTCTGTTTAAAATTTGAAGCCAAAAAGAATGATTTGCGGATGATGCCTTATATTTTATGGAAGTTCCCCGTTTATAGGCTAAGTTGTTTTATACTAAAATATATGAACATTATGAAATTTTATATATGGACCTAGCTTATGGCCTAGCTCATAAGCGAAAATGATATTTAAAAAAATCGAGGCAGCAATTTTTTCCAGAAAAATCCAAGAGTAATATTTCAAATTTCTCAGATATCGTTAACTTGAAATATTCAAAGCTCTTGAACCAATTATTCACGGATAGAAATTTAATCTCCAAAATAAGCTAAATGACTCATGATTTCAGGCTTGTAGTTTATGTTACATGAAAATACACCTTGAATAATAATCACAATTTCACAAACTTCTTGCAGTACAACACGACGCAAGATCATGAACTTTTATTCATGATTTTGCGCTGCTTGATATGGCATTTTAGTCATGATTTAACAGCAATTCAAACTTTATGATTTCATGATTTTATTCATGGTATCGGAATCGGATATCTTTCCGTGTTTTATAAGAAGTTAAGAAAAAAGTTAAATTTAATATCCAGGTTTCGTATTCTACTAAGACGCTCCAAAAACTTCAGTCAACAAAAAAGTATCTGTAGATTAGAGGAGAGGCAAAATAATCCAAAAATGATACAAAAATAATTCAAAAATACTACTAAAATAACATAGAACAAGCAAAAAATAGAGAATGTCGTCGTGGTTGGGCCGCCTTTTTGACATTCGCCCATAACTTCCGTTTCAAAAAGAATTTTTAAAATCTAAATATATCGTTGGTCTAAGAATAAGCTATATTTCTGGAAAATCTTGAACTGATTGCTTAAAAAATAATAAAGTTATAGACATTTACGCGAAGACAAAAAATGTTGTCATACTCGGGCCACATTGTACAGGCTGGGCCACCGCTCTTAATCTAAGAAATACGTATTGAAATTCTATGTAGAGACATCAAAAGAATGAATTTCGTGAGCAACGGCCCTTATAAGTATAAATATCCTATTTTTAATAACATCTTTGCGAAATTTTTGGTGATCCTGTAAAATAAATATTACTACAATCGCGTTTCCCGAAGTGCACTACTGCAATGAAAAATCAACAGCAATCTAGGTTTTTATTATACTAATTTTGCTTTATTTCATCACGTTTCCCGCGACTGACGTTCTCTAGCGAAAATTGCGCTTCTGTGCTTAAAATTATGGTGGCCCAACCATGACTACACAAGTGGCCCGACCTTTACAATAAGCGCTTTTGTGGCATTTACCCCCTTACCCCCTTACGTCCTAACTGGACGGGATTTTTCAATATCCTTCGAATAGAGCACAACACACTTAATAAATTTTCAATATTTATCCCGATAATTACATTTTATGAATCATTTCTTGAAGAAAAGTTAACTGCACCTGCAAAACTTTTTGTGTATTGATTCAATCAGTGAATTCAGTACGCGTGTTTTGAATACACGATTGAAACTCACAATATTGTGAAAAGTTAGCTGTCACAGTAAGAAGTTTTACATTGCTTGTATATACGTATCACGAGTTACTAAAACTGAAAAAATCGTGGTGGCCCGACCATAACAGTGACCCGACGATAACGGCATTACCTTACTCAAAAATAAAATATGAGAAGTATACCCCATTAGGCATATGGAAGTTAGGTATAATGGACATTAGGCATAATGAACGTTAGGCATAATGGAGAATAGACATAAGGGATGCTGAACATAATGTGCGGAAGGCATAATGTATCTCAAACCCAATGGATATTGGGCTTGTTCTGCATCAATTATCAATCGTTGGCTTACCATAAGCCTACTTGGTTCAATATAAAAAAGCATATAGAACATATTCCCGCCAATCCAATCAACGGCACGATAATCTGAAACTCACTAATCCGGAAATTGTCGCGCATTAAGAACAGGTGCTCCTTCTTACTCTGTTGAATTTCGCCAAGATCGAAATTGTTTGATGGCTCTTTTCAATAGATAGACGTGCTTGTACTTATTTCGAAGCTGACTAAGTATTTTATTGATTAAATTGAGCACTACTATGTATAAAATAAATCTACTGGCTATTTATTACAATTTTTTTGAAAATTATCTGAATTCCTTCGATGTGGATGTACACAAGACCAAATTTCAATCGTATTCTAGAAGCAAAATTCGGTAATCCAGTTTTGAATTTGTCGGATTAGCGGGGTGGTACTGAAGCATGTACAGGGCGAATAACTGTCAGTATTTGTTCGACTAAAAATAGGTTAATTACACATGTGTCTGCATATTTTTCGAGAAGTGTGCATTCAAATGTCACCACAGTTTACAAATTTGTTTTGAATTTTCATTCGTTCAAGAGTCGGAACTGATAAGTTTGTTTTTGAAAAATTCTCGACTATGCGGTATTTTGAAGAAGCTCGGAATAAACGTAACATTAATCTTTAGAAGTATCAAGCGATACAAGGAAACCGGTTCTTGAAAAATATTCCCCAAACCTGGCCATAAACGTACTATTTGGACACAGTATAGTCAATATATATTAATATCTAATAAGTTGCCTTTTCAGTTTGACAGTCATGTTCCCGTTTC
This sequence comes from Sabethes cyaneus, assembly GCF_943734655.1. Classification (NCBI taxonomy): domain Eukaryota; kingdom Metazoa; phylum Arthropoda; class Insecta; order Diptera; family Culicidae; genus Sabethes; species Sabethes cyaneus. Next base: position 198,499,931 of record NC_071355.1, on the reverse strand, counting down.
GAATCGAGCACTCACACATATGCGCATTTAATGTAAATACATCATTTTCAAATGTGTGATGTTTATCACGAGCACTGCAGCGACACTGGCATTCTATATATATTGATTCTAGTTAATACACCGAAAGCCATCAAACGAGCAAGCGAGCGAATTCTAAGGGAACCAGACCAGTATGGACGTAAGATGGCCAAGGAACTAAGAATTGCGCAGTGAACGATAAAGAATATTTTGAAAGATGATCTTCGATTGATTCCATACGCAAAACAACGGGTGCTCGATTTGACTGAAAGGCAGAAAGTTGCAAGATGTCGGCAACTGCTCAAGCGGGTGATTGTGAAATTCTGTTTTCGGACGAAAAAATGTTTCTGCTACAGGACCACCACAACCAATAAAATGATCGGATATATGCAGTACATCTTTCTTATATTCTTTGGGACAAACTGGATGTTCAAAGGTTAGTGAATGTTTTCAAGGTGATGGTTGTTCATAGAACCTGGTGTAGATTTTAAAGCCAAATATTACGTCGATAATGTTTTGAAGAACCATTTGCTTCCCATCGTCAAAAATGCACCAAACTGTTTCCAACTTCTTATGCACCGTCTCATCAGGTGAAAGCCACGCAGGTTTGATGTAAGGACAATTTCGGATTTCATTTCTTCAAAAAAGTTGCCTACCTCTTCATCTGATTTGAATGCTATCGACTTTTATGCATGGGATTTTTTTTTCCTGTATGGACTCATCACTGCGACCAGTAACGTTTGATCTATTGTGATATCGCCCGGGTGTTTGCTGTATAACCCGCACTGCATTTATTTTTGCTATAATCGCTATTGATTGAGCGATATTGCTTATTGAATTTTTTTATGCGTGCTTGTGTGTAATTGGGTACCCTTCTTTCAATGCTTTACTCTACTTTACCCACCTCGTTCCACATGACAACGCGCAGTCCCCAATTATAGTCATCCCTGGCGTAGCAAACCAGTGCATTTTTACTATAAGGGTCTCATTTTTGCACTGTCAATAGGCCATATCGGGATAATATAGAACTCAGCATGAAGGAAGGGCGATGAGGGGCCTGAGAATAAACCCATGCTACAGTCACTTGACATCGAATGGCCTGTTCTACTAAGATTCGTACCCATGACCATTCGGTTGTTAAAGCAGACTCGGTAACCTTGCGGCTACAGAGCCCCCTATGCATGGGATTACATGCTAGGCAAACTAGGGAGCACCAAAGGATTGGATACTTTCAAGCAACATTTGGAAAAGATTTGGAATGAAATGCCTCAGGATATCAAGCGTGCCAACTATAACACTTTTCAACAACAAGTACGACTGGTAATTAAAGCAAATGGGGAAAGATTTGAATTGGGTTAATGAAAGACAAATGATTACGCATAAATTCAATAAGCTCAATCTATAGCGATTATAGCAAAAATAAATGCAGTGCGGGTTATACAGAAAACAACCGGGGGAAAGCACAATAGATCAACGATACTGGTCGCAGTAATTGTTCCATACAGGAAAAAAGACCATCCTTCTTCGGCGAAGGCCAAACTGGTTTTAACGAGGGTCGCTCTACGACAGATCGGATGTTTACCCTGAGTCAGGAACTAGACCAGTTCCGGGAGTACAACTTGCAGACTCACCATCTGTTAGTGGACTTTAAGGGGTGGCGTACGATTCAGTTGAACGCAATGAGTTGTAACCGATAATGCTATAACATGGTTTTCCGACGTACCTAATTACACTGATTCATGCGACGCTGGATGGTTCAAACGTGGGAGTCCAAATGGTGTTGGTGCCGAGGTAGAGCTGCATAGGTAGCGATATGAAGTAGTGGAGGAATTCGTATACCTTGTTAGGCTCGTGATATCTGACAATGCTGCGCTGTAAGCCACGAAGTAAAACGATGGATTGCAGCTGCGAATTGGGCCACGGATTTCGTACCCAGAATAAGTCCTGTAGTTTGCAAAGTTGTACAAAACTGGCGAACACTAATACTTCCGATGACCCATTCCGGATTTGAATCATCCCGATCAGATGTTTCTAATAAAAATAATACAGAATTGTAGCTCTAGTTGATATTTCTATCAAAATTTGTTATGTGTAAATGTGGTAGAAAAACTTGCAACACGCAAAATGCTTTAAAAAGATTCTATGTCGTTCTGTTACTTATAACATGCTTTGCTACATTTTGGTTAAAAAGTAGGGCATAATTCTAGTTTTTGAGACACATCTTGATATAATCTAGATCAAAGTATACCATAATTTGATATATTTGTGATATGCCTAGAGCGGATATTATTACAACTTTTGTTATTTTAACCACTAACGAGACCAACTTTAAAACAAAACGTAAAGGAGATTTTGATGTAAAAAACTTTTTATTTAGAACTAATCCTGTTATAAATTTGTTATTTTCATTTGATCGGGATGGACACTAAAGAAAGCTGATCGACGAATACTTGTATCTATGAGCGTAAAATTCTGCAATCTATACTTGATGGCACATTGGACAATGGAGTGGGGCGTAGACGCATGAACCAAGCATACAAATATGTTGATATGGTGCAGGTAGGCACGTGCCAGATATGCGGCAGACTGTTGTGGGCACGTGCTCGAAATGCCCGACGAAAGAGTAGTCGAAACTATTTTCAGCAGAGAACCAGCAAGAGGCCAGGTCGTAGATTTCGTGGCAGACTCCGCCACTTAAGCAAAAGTGAGTAAGATCTAGGAAATGAATCATCTGTGAAAGGTCATAACATGATTTTAAAGGAATTATGCAGAATGATCGTTATGTTGAATGAGCGGTCCCCGTCCCCGACACACACACGCACCCGTACGCACACACACACGCGCGCGCACGCATAAAGACAGACCAAGAGGCGAGCCGTGAAAGGCGTAGCGGACATTCGGTCTCACGGGATGTTCTATCGTCGGGGAACTCTCCATCGGTGTAGAACAGATCCACCGCCAGGGACTGCTGGAGTTGATTGCAGAGAAAATAGAAGTTTAACGACTCACAGAGCGCTGCAAACAATGGCTTAGGAATCGGTGTTGGGGGAACTTTCATCGCCGGGGAACTCTCCGTTGGTGTAAGGTTGATCCTTCGCCGGAGACTACTTGAGTACATTGTGCCGGAAGTGCCGGATGGCCATGAAGGGATCGATGTTATGATGGTCGCCATCCCTGCATTGGCGTACATTTAGATAGGTAACGGAGAAATACAGCTGGACAAATGTAATTTCGAAGACACTAATAGAAGAAACCCTGCGAAGCTGGCCGTGAATGGATGGACGTCAAGTCTCGACAGGTAATAAAGCAGTAATACTTGATAGTAGTTCCGGGAGGGTAGGGAGTACACACACACACACGCACACACACACACACACACACACACACACGCGCGCACACACACACACACACACACACACACACACACACATGACCTCCCTGCTCGCATAGAAAACCATGGAATTACTGCAAACGACGAGTGGAGATAACGACCTGGAGTATGGAGATAGATCCACCGAATAGAACGACCGCAAACATTCTAGCAACCGAACGACAAAACACCGCAAACATTCCAGCAAGTAGGAGGCAAAGGAAGGGAGGACCTAATCGCTAGAAGCTCGAAATTACAGCGGTCGCCAACTCGGGAGGTTGCTACGGTAAATGTCCGAAGGAACGAGATCAAAAAGGATGGTCAGTGTGCTCTCTGAGAGCTGCCCAACTACCCGAAACGTGCTTTAAGTGCCTGAACTTTGGTCACTAGGCGAGGAACAGCAATGGGTCGGACAGATCTGAGCTTTATCGGCAATGTGGCGAGAGTGACCATTTTGTGAAACTACGCAAAGCCACCAAAATGTATGCTGTGACCAGTGCTGTTAATATTCATCAGCATAACGTTCAAACTTCTGGATTATCAGTCTACCTTGCATTGAAAATCTGCTTGCTTTGATCAAACGTACATAATAACTATATACAGCAAGCATGAACTTCATGCACGAGAATATAGAATATCAGCGCCCTGTGATATTGTAACAAACTGATATTCACATTTGAGCAGTGAAAATCAATAAAAAAAATTTATGTTGTTATTTAGCATCTATTGCGTTCAGCTGTTGGACATAAGATTTTTCTTTTCATTTACTGCATTTAAAATTGTTTTTTTTTTCCTGAAGTGAATATCACCTTCTGGGTTTGAAAATCACTTTCTGCTGTTCTATTTTCACGATATATTGAACTTGTATACTATGATGAAAATCACTGTGCAGTTGTACATACGAAACTCAGAGGCATAAAAAACAATGTATGCTAAGAAAAAAGATTTTCTGTTTTGTTTGAAATTCGGTGATAATTAAAGGCCCTGGCTGTGACCAAGATAGAAGGAAATGGTCACTTGTCAGGTGGTTCAAGATATCCAGTCCATGAAAGATCCAAGATGCCCAGCTGATGCTAACCCCTGCTACGACGCATCCCACATCACTGAGAAAGTTCAAAAGTCCGTCGATGCCCGTTGTAATAAGCCCGAAAAAGCTGAAGGCGCAACACTCCTCAACGTATAGACCTATATGCATGCTGGATACACTCATAAAACTCCTAGAAAGAGTCAACCTTAACAGATTGACGAGATATACGGAGAGCGAGTACGGACTGTCGAACAAGCAATACCATCATACCATCGTTACTGTGCTATGATAACGATAAATGTCAAGAACGCCTTCAGCAGTGCTCACTGGGAAGCCATTGCCGTAGCACTGCACCCGCAGGATAAGGGTTCCCGCTAATAGTTTTGTTAGAAACTATTTCCAAAATCGGGTGCTGGTCTACGATACGTCAGATGAACAAAAATCCATCAGAATTATAGCGGAAGTTCTACAAGGTTCCATCCTTGGTCCATCGATGGTCATCCGACACCTTGCTGACATTGAAGCTGCCGAAAGGTGTCGAGATTGTTGGCTTTGCAGATTTGTTAACGATCATAGGTGAACCGCTGCAAGAAGTGAAAAAGCTGGCGACCGAGGCTATAGACACGATAGTAAACTGGATGCATAGAGTGAAACTCCAGCTAGCCTACCACTAGACGAAAGCACCTACTAATGGTTAGTAACAGTAAGGCGGTGCAGCAGGAACAAACCACCATCGTAGAGCATGTCATAATCTCGCAACGAATGCTAAAATATCTGGGAGTGATGTGCGATGACCGGCTGAGTTTCAATAGCCACGTTCAGTATGCCTTTGAGAAGACGCCTTAGCTAGGATAATGCCGAACAACTCTGGACCAAGGAGTAGTAAAAGACGTTTGCTGACCTCGTGGAAACTAAGATATGGCAATCTTGCTTGAAACGCAGCACTTCCCAGTTAACCAACAAGCATTAACATAAGCAGTAAATCAGCCGATTATTAGCATATCTGGCGTTTTATACTGCACGTTGCTGTTTATTACCTTTTTGACTGCCTAACTATATTAAATCGGTATCCAAAATTCTATGCAAATTCTTCTTGTCAGTAATCAGCCGCAAATAAGCATTGTCAGCACTGTTAGAGGATTAGTAGTAAGGTAGCTGTATATTTTGCTAAAATAGTTTTTAAGTAGCATGTTTAAGGCGATTTAAATGTTTATTGACTTGCATTTGAATCCTGAAATTAAAAAAAAAAGAAATTTTATTCCAAATTAGATCTTCTATTTATATTTATTCGCGATAGAAAGGCATTGGTAATGCTTATTGGTTATTAAGGTTAAAACTAAGTTTAATTCAGCGAAGCTGGTCAGTACATTCAGACTCATGTCTATGCGAGTTACGAGTGCGTAAAGAACCATTTCGTTAGAGGCGGTATGCGTCATCGCCGGCACGATTCCTATCGATATAACTTTGGAGGAGGACATTTTGTTTATTTATCGCAAAAATCGCCAGCTTTCAAACTAGTAGCCCTACTGTTTAATTACACCTCTCATTTTAGTTTCTCTGACTTTTACTATAAATGAATCCATGCAAGTATCGGCGTTTGGCTATTGATAGTGGCTGGTATCGGCGCACTGAGTATCAGTCCAAAATATCGAACCATCGGCCCAAAAATATCGATTTTTTGATACCGATACAGTATCGCCCAATGCTAATAGCCATAATAAATGCCGAATTTTATATTTCTGCTTTGATTCTTTGAAATTTCTCCGCTGAATTCGGCACGGCTTGTTTCTTACATTTCGTTTTCTGCAACTCAATAAAGCCATTACAAATATTTCAAATAGTTTTTGTCCTTCCGGTGTTGGGCCACTAAAAAAACAAAGAGATTTTTTTAATGAAGCAAAAAAATGGGTTTTAAATATTTTTACTTCAAGTTTAAACTTGAAAACCAATTCTATTCTTGCTTGTAATATATACATTACTATTTTCCATGCATAAATCTACGGAAAAAAGACAAACACGAAAGAAATTTTTTTTGGACGATTTTCGGAAATTCCATTGTTTGAATTTCAATTTCTGTTTCGTGCAAGAAGCGTTAATTCAACTCGTACCTACACTCATTTTTCGAGTTTTTCAGGCTGTAGAGCCCACAGATAATTATCCCCCGATTTTTCAAAGGGGGGGGGGGGAGGGGGTGTGACAAAAACTTCAATAATTTGCAATACCAAATATTGTTACTATTTTGAACACTACATCTGCCTCGGTTGTAAATTATTAATAGATATTATATATAAAAAATATTGCTGGGCAAAGTTCAGTATAATATCACTAATAGTGTATAGATAATCAGAACATTTCACGAGAAATTATGCCTTTGTTACTCCGTTTGTGTTTGCATTCTGTTGATAGTAATAATTTCTGTTAATAATCACACACCCGCCGACATAGTCTGACCTGTCTGTCACATCACATGCACGCCGGAATGGCGGAAAAAGGAAGTGCACGCCATTCCGTTCCGAGCTAATCCCCTGTTGATTCCGTTAACGAGTTGTTTTAAATTTAATCAAATATGCAAAGATATGCTAAACAGTGCCGGCAACGCTTCTGTATACATAGGTACAGCCCACGCCAACAATAAAGCTGCTTGTTATTCGGATTAGCTCTGATACGTTTTTCTTTTGCACGGAAAACTAAAGGATTTCAGTACCGGAACCACGTGGCAGCAGGCACACCACCACCACACACACACCTCGTGGCCACGGCACGGCGGCGGAGCAGCTGAGTGAAATAATTAAGCTCATGCATTTTAAAATCTCAAACCCCGGACAATCTTCCTCGTGGCTGACCTGATTATATAGTGTACCACTACCGCCAGCCAGGACTCCTCACTCCATTGTGCTTGAATGCCTCGCTAAACGATAAACTGGATAGTTTCAGAAATAGATTCAACGTAGCGTTGAAAGGTTCCAGTGTGGCTGAATGCAGTCACTTAAATATTTTATTGTTGGATTTTAAATTTCATTCTGAAGTTTGTCAGTCTTCATTGCAAGCAGTTAACATTCCCGTTAACACTGAAATATTATATTGCCATAATTTTCAGTATAATTAATTGTTCGGATGGAATTGCTTCAGACCCATTCATTGCCCAAAAGATGTGCTGTAAGATTAACATTCCACATTTCGACGAACTTTTTTTTCCACCTTAAAGCACGAATATTTTACACCTCCTGGGGTAGCAGCCTATTGAATTATCTGTTTTTTAATTGCACTCATAAAAGTTCCGCTTATCTGGGAGCCGTTAATGTGAAGAAATATGAGCAGCAATATGATCGGAATCACCAGAAGCCCTCCAACGTTTCCAACGTCTTTGGAATTTCTACAGAATAGAAGGCCACCCGAAAAAAAGCCAGTCAGATTAAACTTCCTGGGCTTTGGCGCTCGGAACGGAAATTCTAAGCGTAAGTGTCGGCAAGATTTATGTGGGCGTTCTTGTATAGAACCTTGTTTCAGGACGGAGGCAGTCAGTCAGGCAGTGAAGTGTGGATTTTGCTGAAGACTGTGACTTGTGCTTTTGCCTTCCATCTCTGCTGTTGCCTCATCCTGCTTGATTGTATGATGTACGATGGGCGATAAAGAAGATTAAAAGTGGCATATTATGTGGAGTTTTTCACTCAAAAGCAACGTAATGGCGCTTCGCTCCTGATGGAGCAAAGCCTGCAAATGATAAACACATTATAATGTGTTACCATATTTGTGAAGATTTATAGATAATCTGGAGCAAATTTTTAAACCATTACAGAAAACTAAGTTGAATATTCTAATTTTAAACACCGTGAGTGAAATAAATTTTGAAAAACAAACTCAAACTTTGGTGAGCTCGTATAATTTTAGTCAAGCTTAGCTCATTATCATCTTAGTACCTTCCGGACTGCAGAAAAAAAAGTTTTTTGTTGTATTATGTTTTGTTAGAATCCACTTAACTAAAATGAACGAAACTAGGTACCGTCATGTTGTGGGTAGAGAGAATAAGAGTCCTATTTTCTATGCTGAAAGTATGCAGGGGTTTTTTTTGCTATTCGCACCAATTCCACCACGGGTTTCGTTGCCCCGGGGAATCGATTAAACTTCGGCCTAACCTTCACGCACTGGTCGTTCGAGACCGGGCGAGCGACCGCAATATATTATGTGGTATGTAGTATCGTACGTATGTACGGGCACAGGATAAAAGTCCAAGCATGAATATTTCATGCGAAGCAATTTGCATACATTTTTGCCGTGAGGCCGTGAGGAGGCGACGTGTTAAAAATATTATAGAGCTTTACTGTGTGTCTAGGTGCCATTTTCTCAATTTGTTTGATTTGCGGTTTAGCTTGTGATAATTTTATGTATGAACTGTCAAAGTTGTTAAAAATGTTATCACAATTCCATTTTTTTCTGAAAAATAGTACTAGAGCAGCTTAGTTTGTATTTATTTGCATCGAACACCTATTGGTGCAGGGTGTAGGGGCCGCCGGTAAGGACCGTCTACCAGCAGAGTTTCATAAACATATGACCGAGAAACGCTGGCAATGGTTCTACATTGGGTTATTTCCAAGATTTGGGAGTAGCAGAAATTACTGGAGGAATGGATGGAAAGAGTTATCTATCTCATCTAAAAAACTGCTGCAACTATGGCGGCATGACAAAATATTCGTCAGATCTTGTTACCCCGGCTGTCACCGATAGCACAACTTATTGAAGGGAATTATCAGACGGGCTTCATTGGTGCTCGCGGACCAAACATTCGACAGATCTGGCACAAATGTTGAGATGTGTGCGCCTCTTGGGGACCTATTGAGCGCCTTACAGACGCGACGAGTGTTGAGACAAAGTCCCGGCTAGTCCTGCATGCTGTTCAACATCACTTTTGACAGGGTGATCCAACGAGTGGGCATCGACACAAAAGGCACGATTTTCATGAAAGGTAGCCAATTCTATCATATCATAATATCATATCATAATCAGGAACATTGCAAAGGCGAAGGCAATCTACGCCAAACTGAAAGTGAAGTCTAGTAGGATTGGACTAAAAACAAATGCGTCGAAGCAGGAACTACTTTGCCGTTCACAAAATGCTACGATCAAGGAGCATATGCCGCCGTACGAAGCTAACAAAGTATAGAACTCTTATTAGGCTGGTGATCCTTGATTGATTTGTCCCTGTGACGTTGCACACGGAGAACGTACGCAGTATTGTAGTGTTCGCGCGGGAGGTCCCGCGGACGATATTCGGCTTTAGGAAATTGAATGTGGGGTCGGAATGAGCAATTATACCAAATTTGGTTGCAATCGGAGGTGGTCGAATACAATGGATATGATCACTTGAGAGGGGATGACCCCTAAATAACCTTGAAAATTGAATTGTGTAAAAAACCCAAGATAGAATATTTTAAGATCTTCTTTAAATTAATTGTTTTGACCAATACTAACATCCTGTGAAGAGAAATCTGAGGTGCATGAAAGTTAAATAATAAGTGCCTTCGAACATGGCGTGCGGCGATATAGCAGAAGGACACGCAACGAAAGTTAACCTAGGAGTGACTACAAACGAAAACAGTCTGCCGGGTCCCGATCCCAAAGAGATCCGGCGAGAAAATCGTCAGCTGGAGAATAATAGAGCCGCCAGAAAGGGCCGATTACCGGCAGATTTCTACACAAATGGCCACGCATCACTAGCAACGGCACTTCTTTGGATAATTTCAAGGATTTCGGAGGAGGAGAAACTACCAGAGGAATGGATGGAAGGTGTAGTCTGTCCCATCTACAAAAAGAGTGACCGGTTAGATTGTTGTAATTACTCCGGCATCACGTCGGTCAACGCCGCCTACAAGGTGCTTTCCCAGATTTTGTTGCGTCATCTATTCCCAATAGCAAGAGAATTCGTATCAGGTGGGCTTTATGGGGGTCGTGCTACTACGGATCAAATTTTTACTTTACTACTCTTTTTACGTGCATCATATTTTCGTGTATTTCAGAGCAGCATACGATATAGTTGAACGCGAACAGCTATGGCAGATAATGTACGAGAACGGTTTGCCGGACAAACTGACTTTGCTGATCAAAGCTACTTTGGAGCGAGTAAAATGCTAGGTATGCGTTTCGGGGACACTCTCGAGTCCTTTCGAATTGCGCAGCGGGATGCGTCAAAGGAATGGACTATATCGTATGTTATTCAACATCGCTATTGAAGATATGATCCGGCGAGTTCGCATCGAATGCAGTAAGAGTAGCCATCTTCCAGCCTTCGTAGACGGCTTCGACATCATTACTAGATACCTTGGGACGGCGTAGGCAATCTACGCCAGACAAAAAACGAAGGCTAGGAAGATAAGCCTATAAATCAATGCGTCGAAAACCAAATATATGGTAGGAAGAGGCTTCAGAGAAAGCAATGTCTGCCTCCCACGGACATTGATTTTTAACGGCGATGAACTGGAAGTGGTTGATGAGTTCATATATTTGGGATCTCTGGTCACCGCCGACAATAATGCGAGTAAAGAGATCCAACGACGCACTCAAGCTGGAAATCGAGCCTGCTTTTCCCTTCGCAAGACGCTTCGATCAAGGAGCATACGCCGCTGCACAAAGCTGACGATGCACAAAACGCTTGTCAGACCGATAGCCCTCTACGGACTTGAGACAGTAACTTTGTTTACGGAAGACATACGCGCAGTTGCCGCATTTCAACGAAAGGTGTTGCGGACTATTTTCGGTGGAGTACAAACGGAAAGAGGAGAGTGGCGGAGGCGTATGAATCACGAGCTACAGGCACTGCTTGGAGATATTCTTATTGTACACCTGGCGAAAGTTGGAAAACTACGGTGCGCCGGCCACGTCGAAAGGATGCCGGACGACTGTGCACTGAAATCCGTTCTCTTTAAAAACCCCACCAGCACCAGGAATAGAGGGGCTCAACAAACTACATGGCTCGACCAGGTTGAAGCCGACTTACGTGTGTCGAGACGCGCAACGAATTGGCGACAAGTAGCCCAGAACCGAGTATAATGGAGAGGAATTCTTGATACGGCAAGAGCCACCCCGGCTCTCGGCTGCTAAAGTAAGTAGGCTCTGCGGGGGGCTTCATACAGCGGGTCAGCGGCGCACACTCGCGGCCTGCGACCGTCTCGCTTTGAATCATCTAAGTGGATTATAGCAATTCGCTGCTTGCCAATTCTTATTTTTTTTATAGAATAGCTATTTAGGCATTCCGAGAAAATTCAGCCTTTCGTAATTCGACTATTCATGATTCGGCCAGATGAAATTTCGGCCTTCTGTGACTATTGTTGAAATTCGGCCATTTGGATTTCGGTCATTCGTGATTCGGCCATTTGTGTTTCGGCCATTCGGTACCAGCCCTAATTTGCACACACACACACACAAGTACTCGTTTGTTTTAAAGAACACGCCGGTATAACCATCCCTTTCGGATTCTCGCTCTTATTTTTTAATGCACTGCGACGAGTTTTTGCTAGTATGTACTTAGATAACTGCCACGGTCGTCGCTCTCGTTCGTCATTTCAGCTCGAGCAGTTGATACCGAACACTTGCGAGGGATTGCGCTTCCACCCGCGTGGTAGAATCGAGGATGTAAGATGAAGAAGTAATGCAAAATCTGTATCCCAGTGTGAGTGGGCTATGCTGAAAGACGCTATGAGGTTGTGCGCTTGCGAGTGTGTAGGTGGCAAAAAGTCTCCACAGTACCCAAGCAACACAGCTTGTTATAGAATAGTATAACATTACATACATCAGCACTTCTCTATTACCAGAAAAGCGCAAAAAATTGAAGTCTAATGAAACAACAATTGAAAGAAGTATGTATCAGGTTATATCATACCATTTTAAAACATTATTATAGCATAAGCTACAACTTGTTCTTCCAGTAGTTGAAATTTAGTAATGGAGATATAATAAAAACTTTGTGTTGACATGTTGACAAAAACAAACATTTTTCATTTGATATGAGCTGTCAAATAAATTCATGTTATCACAAAACATCTCAAAACCTTAATAATAACGACACATGTTTCCAAAGTACGTTTATAGTACACTTAAATGACTACTTTCTCTGAAGATTATTTTCTAACTTGTTTTGTGTGTTACTTGGGTAACGGCGTTTGTCGTACACTTTCCATACTCGTTCGCGTTAAGGAAAGCATCGTCTGCTTCTCACTCTATCTAACATTAACCTAAACCAAACCAAAACCAACCCCAAATTAGAACAGATTTTGTAATTTTTCCGTTTGTTGTTGTTTGTTTGTAACGTAACGTCTGTCTGTCTGTCTGTCTGTCTGTCTATCTGTCTGTCTGTCTGTCTGTCTGTCTGTCTGTCTGTCTGTCTGTCTGTCTGTCTGTCTGTCTGTCTGTCTGTCTGTCTGTCTGTCTGTCTGTCTGTCTGTCTGTCTGTCTGTCTGTCTGTCTGTCTGTCTGTCTGTCTGTCTGTCTGTCTGTCTGTCTGTCTGTCTGTCTGTCTGTCTGTCTGTCTGTCTGTCTGTCTGTCTGTCTGTCTGTCTGTCTGTCTGTCTGTCTGTCTGTCTGTCTGTCTGTCTGTCTGTCTGTCTGTCTGTCTGTCTGTCTGTCTGTCTGTCTGTCTGTCTGTCTGTCTGTCTGTCTGTCTGTCTGTCTGTCTGTCTGTCTGTCTGTCTGTCTGTCTGTCTGTCTGTCTGTCTGTCTGTCTGTCTGTCTGTCTGTCTGTCTGTCTGTCTGTCTGTCTGTCTGTCTGTCTGTCTGTCTGTCTGTCTGTCTGTCTGTCTGTCTGTCTGTCTGTCTGTCTGTCTGTCTGTCTGTCTGTCTGTCTGTCTGTCTGTCTGTCTGTCTGTCTGTCTGTCTGTCTGTCTGTCTGTCTGTCTGTCTGTCTGTCTGTCTGTCTGTCTGTCTGTCTGTCTGTCTGTCTGTCTGTCTGTCTGTCTGTCTGTCTGTCTGTCTGTCTGTCTGTCTGTCTGTCTGTCTGTCTGTCTGTCTGTCTGTCTGTCTGTCTGTCTGTCTGTCTGTCTGTCTGTCTGTCTGTCTGTCTGTCTGTCTGTCTGTCTGTCTGTCTGTCTGTCTGTCTGTCTGTCTGTCTGTCTGTCTGTCTGTCTGTCTGTCTGTCTGTCTGTCTGTCTGTCTGTCTGTCTGTCTGTCTGTCTGTCTGTCTGTCTGTCTGTCTGTCTGTCTGTCTGTCTGTCTGTCTGTCTGTCTGTCTGTCTGTCTGTCTGTCTGTCTGTCTGTCTGTCTGTCTGTCTGTCTGTCTGTCTGTCTGTCTGTCTGTCTGTCTGTCTGTCTGTCTGTCTGTCTGTCTGTCTGTCTGTCTGTCTGTCTGTCTGTCTGTCTGTCTGTCTGTCTGTCTGTCTGTCTGTCTGTCTGTCTGTCTGTCTGTCTGTCTGTCTGTCTGTCTGTCTGTCTGTCTGTCTGTCTGTCTGTCTGTCTGTCTGTCTGTCTGTCTGTCTGTCTGTCTGTCTGTCTGTCTGTCTGTCTGTCTGTCTGTCTGTCTGTCTGTCTGTCTGTCTGTCTGTCTGTCTGTCTGTCTGTCTGTCTGTCTGTCTGTCTGTCTGTCTGTCTGTCTGTCTGTCTGTCTGTCTGTCTGTCTGTCTGTCTGTCTGTCTGTCTGTCTGTCTGTCTGTCTGTCTGTCTGTCTGTCTGTCTGTCTGTCTGTCTGTCTGTCTGTCTGTCTGTCTGTCTGTCTGTCTGTCTGTCTGTCTGTCTGTCTGTCTGTCTGTCTGTCTGTCTGTCTGTCTGTCTGTCTGTCTGTCTGTCTGTCTGTCTGTCTGTCTGTCTGTCTGTCTGTCTGTCTGTCTGTCTGTCTGTCTGTCTGTCTGTCTGTCTGTCTGTCTGTCTGTCTGTCTGTCTGTCTGTCTGTCTGTCTGTCTGTCTGTCTGTCTGTCTGTCTGTCTGTCTGTCTGTCTGTCTGTCTGTCTGTCTGTCTGTCTGTCTGTCTGTCTGTCTGTCTGTCTGTCTGTCTGTCTGTCTGTCTGTCTGTCTGTCTGTCTGTCTGTCTGTCTGTCTGTCTGTCTGTCTGTCTGTCTGTCTGTCTGTCTGTCTGTCTGTCTGTCTGTCTGTCTGTCTGTCTGTCTGTCTGTCTGTCTGTCTGTCTGTCTGTCTGTCTGTCTGTCTGTCTGTCTGTCTGTCTGTCTGTCTGTCTGTCTGTCTGTCTGTCTGTCTGTCTGTCTGTCTGTCTGTCTGTCTGTCTGTCTGTCTGTCTGTCTGTCTGTCTGTCTGTCTGTCTGTCTGTCTGTCTGTCTGTCTGTCTGTCTGTCTGTCTGTCTGTCTGTCTGTCTGTCTGTCTGTCTGTCTGTCTGTCTGTCTGTCTGTCTGTCTGTCTGTCTGTCTGTCTGTCTGTCTGTCTGTCTGTCTGTCTGTCTGTCTGTCTGTCTGTCTGTCTGTCTGTCTGTCTGTCTGTCTGTCTGTCTGTCTGTCTGTCTGTCTGTCTGTCTGTCTGTCTGTCTGTCTGTCTGTCTGTCTGTCTGTCTGTCTGTCTGTCTGTCTGTCTGTCTGTCTGTCTGTCTGTCTGTCTGTCTGTCTGTCTGTCTGTCTGTCTGTCTGTCTGTCTGTCTGTCTGTCTGTCTGTCTGTCTGTCTGTCTGTCTGTCTGTCTGTCTGTCTGTCTGTCTGTCTGTCTGTCTGTCTGTCTGTCTGTCTGTCTGTCTGTCTGTCTGTCTGTCTGTCTGTCTGTCTGTCTGTCTGTCTGTCTGTCTGTCTGTCTGTCTGTCTGTCTGTCTGTCTGTCTGTCTGTCTGTCTGTCTGTCTGTCTGTCTGTCTGTCTGTCTGTCTGTCTGTCTGTCTGTCTGTCTGTCTGTCTGTCTGTCTGTCTGTCTGTCTGTCTGTCTGTCTGTCTGTCTGTCTGTCTGTCTGTCTGTCTGTCTGTCTGTCTGTCTGTCTGTCTGTCTGTCTGTCTGTCTGTCTGTCTGTCTGTCTGTCTGTCTGTCTGTCTGTCTGTCTGTCTGTCTGTCTGTCTGTCTGTCTGTCTGTCTGTCTGTCTGTCTGTCTGTCTGTCTGTCTGTCTGTCTGTCTGTCTGTCTGTCTGTCTGTCTGTCTGTCTGTCTGTCTGTCTGTCTGTCTGTCTGTCTGTCTGTCTGTCTGTCTGTCTGTCTGTCTGTCTGTCTGTCTGTCTGTCTGTCTGTCTGTCTGTCTGTCTGTCTGTCTGTCTGTCTGTCTGTCTGTCTGTCTGTCTGTCTGTCTGTCTGTCTGTCTGTCTGTCTGTCTGTCTGTCTGTCTGTCTGTCTGTCTGTCTGTCTGTCTGTCTGTCTGTCTGTCTGTCTGTCTGTCTGTCTGTCTGTCTGTCTGTCTGTCTGTCTGTCTGTCTGTCTGTCTGTCTGTCTGTCTGTCTGTCTGTCTGTCTGTCTGTCTGTCTGTCTGTCTGTCTGTCTGTCTGTCTGTCTGTCTGTCTGTCTGTCTGTCTGTCTGTCTGTCTGTCTGTCTGTCTGTCTGTCTGTCTGTCTGTCTGTCTGTCTGTCTGTCTGTCTGTCTGTCTGTCTGTCTGTCTGTCTGTCTGTCTGTCTGTCTGTCTGTCTGTCTGTCTGTCTGTCTGTCTGTCTGTCTGTCTGTCTGTCTGTCTGTCTGTCCTGTGTTCCTTACAGAATCAAAAACTACTGAACCAATCGGCGTGAAAATTTGCATGTAGAGGTTTTTGGGGCCAGGAAAGGTTTTAGTGATGGTTAGAGACCCCTCCCCCCACTAAGAGGGGGGGCTCCCATACAAATGAAACACAAATTTCTGCATAACTCGAGAACTAATCAAGCAAATAGAACCAAATTTGGCATGTGGGTGTTTTCGGTGACAAGAATTTATTCTAGGGTAATTTGAGACTCCTCCCCTCTTTATAAGGGGAATTATAACTCCTCTCCCCTTTAAGATGGGGGGTTTCCATACAAATTTCCTCATAACTCGAGAACTAATCAAGCAAATGGAACCAAATTTGGCATGTGAAAGTTTTCGAGGGCAAGAAAATTTTCTATGTTGAATTAGGACCCCTCCTCACTTTAAGAGGGGGGGCTCCTGTACAAATGAAATACTAATTTCCTCATAACTCGAGAGCTAATCCAGCAAATGGAACCAAATTTGGCATGTAGGTGTTTTTGGAGGCAAGAATTTTTTCTATGATGAATAAGAACCTCTCCCCACTTTAGGAGGGGGGGCTCCTATACAAATGAAATACAAATTTCCTCATAACTCGAGAACTAATCAAGCAAATAGAACCAAATTTGGCATGTGGGTGTTTTCGGTGACAAGAATTTATTCTATGGTAAATTGAGACCCCTCCCTCTTTATAAGGGGAATTGCAACTGCTCTCCCCTTTAAGAGGGGGAGCTTCCATACAAATTTCCTCATAACTCGAGAACTAATCAAGCAAATGGAACCAAATTTGGCATGTGAAGGTTTTCGAGGGCAGGAAAATTTTCTACGGTGAATTAGGACCCCTCCCCACTCTAAGAGGGGGGGGCTCCTGTACAAATGAAATACAAATTTCCTCATAACTCGAGAACTAATCAAGCAAATAGAACAACATTTGGCATGTGGGTGTTTTTTTTGGTGACAAGAATTTATTCTATGGTGAATTGAGACCCCTCCCCTCTTTATAAGAGGAATTATAACTCCTCTCCCCTTTAAGAGGGGGGGGGCTTCCATACAAATTTCCTCATAACTCGAGAACTAATCAAGCAAATGCAACCAAATTTGGCATGTGAAGGTTTTCGAGAGCAAGAAAATTTTCTATGGTGAATTAGGACCCCTCTCCACTTTAAGAGGAGGGGCTCCTGTACAACTGTAGAACTAATCAAGCGAATTGAACCAAATTTGGCGTGTAGGTGTTTTTGGAGGCAAGAATTTTTTCTGTGATGAATTAGGACCTCTTCCCACATTAGGAGGGGGGGCTCCAATACAAATGAAATACAAATTTCCCCATAACTCGAGAACTAATCAAGCAAATAGAACCAAATTCGGCATGTGGAGGTTTTTGGAGGCAAAAATATTTTCTACGGTGAATTAGGATCCTTCCACACTTCAAGAGGGGGGCTTCTACACAAATGAAATACAAATTTCCTCATAATTCGAGAACTAATCAAGCAAATGGAACCATATTTGGCATGTGAGTGTTTTTGGAGGCAACCATTTTTCCCATTATGAATTAGGACTTCTTACCTTTTTAGGAGGGGGGGGGGCTCCCATTCAAACGAAATACAAATTTGCTCATGTGAGAGTTTTAGATGGCAGAATTTTTTTTCTGTGGTGTATTACGACCCCTTTCCCTTTGAAGAGGGTGGGCTCCCATACAAATGAAATACAAATTTCCTTATAATTTGAGTACTAATCAAGCAAATGGAACCAAATTTAGCATGTAGGAGATTTTTGAGTCTTGAATTTATTTTATGATAGTTAGAGACCTCTCACCCCTGTGGTAGGGGGATATGGACTCTCATACAAATAAAACAGAAATTTTTGCGAAACTCAAAAACTAATCCAACTCGAGAAATTCGAGACTCTTCCATAAAACATTAATCAATAACAAGACCACAAAAACTATCTATAGTAACACTAGATCATTCAGGACGAGCCGGTCGCGAGTGTTGCCGGTGACCCGCCGTCGGAAGCGCCGCCCACTAGGGGGCTTGCAAAACTCGAGATAGTGACAAAGATCATCCGAGATTCATGATTTATGTACAACACAGGTTAATTTGTGGCAATACGAAGTTTGTCGGGTCAGCTAGTAGTCTATAAAAACGAGAATATCAAATTCTACTATCAATAAAACAAATCGATACTGAGTGGTGAATGACCCTCTGGGTTAAAACCACTCTAATAAAAAAAATCGATACTAAACAGTAAATACTACGGGCACATAATAATACAGATCGATACCAAGCAATGTATACATGCAAGCGAACACGGACTGGAATATTAAGCAAATACGGAATTACAATTAAAGCAAATTAAGAAATACGGAAATAAGCACTGCGAATGGAAAGTCAGGACTTACAACTGCAGATCGCTGAATTTTATAGGTAAACACGCCAAATTCAGTAACGTTGCTCTGCAAAAAATGTATCGCAAAGGAGTGTTTGGTTAGAAAATCCGCGACAGGAAAGGGTCGGTTCTCAAACATGTACGGTAATGCGTAATTTCCTTACTTACCAATATTGAAATAGGGCAATTTTTCCATTTCTTTCTACCGTATCGTGAATAAAATGTCGCTTTTTAATTATTTTATTTGAAATACTTTGAATTTGAAGCCGCCGTCCTAACGCTCCCGGAAGGAATAATACTGCGTAAGCCGTTAGATTACTTACATCGTATGATACTCGATGACAAGGTAGTGAAGGCTATGCCTGCAGAAAAGGTGATTCGAGAAAAGCGTCGCTGCTTGGAGTGCGATTCAGCGGAACACTTCCAAGTTAACTGTCCACAATGGAAGAGCAAACGCCGAGATCAGAGTTCCAAGAACGGACAGAACAACAAATTAAGGCGAGTTTTAACACAAATCAAGAGGACTTGGAACTCAGCAGTTCCACGATCGGTAAAACTGTTTGGCTGAAATTGCAATCTTGTTTAGTTTTTAAGGTGCATAATTGAGAGTTCGGTGCACCTTAAAAACTAACAACTCTCAATTATGCACCTTAAAAACTAAACAAGATTGCAATTTCAGCCAAATAGTTTTACTCTCAATTATGCACCTTAAAAACTAAACAAGATTGCAATTTCAGCCAAACAGTTTTACCGATCGTGGAACTGCTGAGTTCCAAGTCCTCTTGATTTGTGTTAAAACTCGCCTTAATTTGTTGTTCTGTCCGTTCTTGGAACTCTGATCTCGGCGTTTGCTCTTCCATTGTGGACAGTTAACTTGGAAGTGTTCCGCTGAATCGCACTCCAAGCAGCGACGCTTTTCTCGAATCACCTTTTCTGCAGGCATAGCCTTCACTACCTTGTCATCGAGTATCATACGGTGTAAGTAATCTAACGGCTTACGCAGTATTATTCCTTCCGGGAGCGTTAGGACGGCGGCTAGTTCGCTACTGAATTGTTCTGAAAGTGCTCCCAACAAAGTTTGAACCTTCTCCGTATGAGACAGGTGTTGATCAGCTTTTCTTAGTTCGCTGCACAGCTTTGAGTGTTGAGATATTAATTCCTTCAAGGTGGACCACTTCCGTTGGTGTAAGGAGTATAGTTGTTTACGGAGATCTATGATGACCCATTGAACAGGGTGCTCGTATTCTTCAATAAGGGAGTCCATACATTGCTTAGCGTATGTGCAAGCTTTAATAATCTGAAGTGGCTCACTAGAAAGCGAAAGACAAATTTCATCTAACGCAGGATCGTCTTCTTCACAGCGCCTGTGGTATCGTGCAGATTTGGCCGATTCTTCCGCTTCACTAGCGTTCGGCGATGGCAATGCGTAGGACTCCTCCTTTGGAGTTGATACCAGCGTATGCTGAAGATTCAGTCGCGTCAACTGATTGATAAGTCGTAATTTCCAAGACGAGAATTCTGCCTTGTCGCCGTTGAAGACGCCAATCATGACATTGCGTCGTTCGGTGAACATCCTGGTCTTTCCTTCCATTATGTAGTCGTTTGCTATTGATTTATGCGAGGATAATTACTAAAAGCTTTAAACACTTTCACTTTGAAGTAAACTTCTCCACGAGAGACTGTAGAATGATAATGCGTCCTGTACGGTGGCACGCTATTTAAAGGGTGGTGGTTATCCAAGGACTTGATTGTTTTGGAACTACCTGCTAGGTAGTTTTGCTAGGTACATAAACAGGTAATGAAATGCTTCGCTTGTTCAAGCAAAATACACAAACTTTAATCCATGGATGGAAACGAAATTTTTATCAACTGTATGGAAATAAAAAAGCACTTTTCTGTAAATTTATGATAATGCGTAATTTCCTTACTTACCAATATTGAAATAGGGCAATTTTTCCATTTCTTTCTACCGTATGAAATACCATATGTCGCTTTTTAATTACTTTATTTGAAATACATACAACTCTCAATTATGCACCTTAAAAACTAAACAAGATTACAAATTCAACCAAATAATTTTACTGATCGTTGAACGCTCTTCAGAAAATTAATCATAAAGATCAAAATTCTCACTAAGGCTGCTATCGCCGGCTGATGATCGACCATCGCTATAGTCATTCTCGGAGTCGTACTGATCGGAATCGTTTTTGTCCATTTTCTTCATAACGCGCGTTTGTTGTCATTAACGCATTTTTTTTAATTCCTTCATCCGCACCAGTATAGTTGATCTATTGTATCTATTGGGTGTTTGCTGTATGGCCTGCACTGCATTTCTTTATGCTCATTAAATTTTATGTGTGCTTGTGTGTATTGGGGGGTTACCCTTCCTTCAAAGTTTGATTTACTTTACCAACTTATTCCTCGCTGGCAGTACTTTACCATATTATAGCCGTTCCGGGTGAGGACTCCTTCGTACCTCTGACCAGTACATTTAACTATAGGAGGGACATTCGCACTGTCAAGAGGCTCCGGGGGGTTAATATAGAATTCAGCATGAAATGGAGGGTAAATGGAGGGGCCTGAGAATAAACCCATGCTGAAGTCACTTGACATCGAATGGTTTGATTCTACTAAGATTCGAACTCACGACCACTCGCTTGTCAAAGCAGACTCGACAACCTTGCGGCTACGAGGACCCGCCTAGCACCATAGTTGCACCCACGCATCACATTTTTATTGATTTTACAGCAGCATACTATACATTCAATCAGTACAGTCACACCAGTTATGGCAGACAATCAACGAACACGGTTTTCCGGACAAAGTGACGCGACTGATCAGAGTTACATTCGATTAAATTATGCGTTTCATGCACATCCCTTCGGTACGCGGCGAAGGTTGGGTTTTCGTCAAAGTAACTCAAATAGCAGCTTGAGACCGTAAAAGGCCCCCGAACTTTAACATTATTTATTGGGCTAAAGAACGGCAAGATTGCTTCGATGGTTGGTATTTCAGCCGAATAGTTGTCTGGAGCAATTCATCAGATCGCACTAAAGGTCTGGACGCATAAACTAATGTCGTATAGTTAGATGACCGTATAGTTAGATGATCTCATTTGTTCTATCTACAAGAATTTATACTAGCTAAATTACAGCAATTATTGGGCCATAGTATAGTTAAATTCGAATTATGAAATGCTCTTCATTCGAAAGGGTTGCCCCGCGACAGAATAAATGTTAATCTTGCGATAGATGCACGGAAGTTGCGGTAGTACAACTTGCAGGCTCATAATCTGTTTGTGGATTTGAAGGGGGCGTACGATTCAGTCAAAATTGATTAAGTTGATGGTCCCAAATAAAACGCCAGAATAACGGGTAGATACTATAGATGCTTTCTTGATGTTGGATGGACTTATGCAAGGGGATTCATTCTCTACCCTATTATTCAAAATTTCCTTGAAAGGCAGATGGCCGGTATGTTATTTCATATGCGGCTTGAGTTTGGGGATAACATCGATATAAACGGGATCGACCTAAGAGCTGTAGAAGACGGTTTGGTTTTTTGGATTGAAAGTAGCTGGGTTAGGACGCAGTTTCAACACTGCTAAATCAGAGTACAAGATAGCTGGTAGAAAAAGTGGGTGGCTAAAGGGTATTGATGCCGTGATAGAGCTGGATAGGGAACGATTTGAAGTAGACGAGGAATTCGCCTTGTTAAAGGTAATGCGAAATACCTTGTTACAGAAAATGCGACGGGGCTTTCAACGGATAACGTAAGCAGCTATTAAATCCTATTGTTTGCAAACTACACCCAAACTAGGTAGGTATTCTATAGAACATTGTTTCTCTCAGTAAGAATGTACAGCATGCATTGAGCTGGACATTTGGAAAGAATGTCTGCCGAAATCCGGGATTATACCAAATTGTTAGCTGGATAAATTGTCAACCAAACCGGATGAAATAGTTCTCGATAGGATCGATTTGGAAAATATCGGAGAAATATTCCAGGCGCCTCATAGCGTCTTTTTGCATAGCCCACTCACGAGGCAAACAACTCGTGAGCAGCCCGTTAAGGCTAGCAGCACACTGGGATACAGATTTTGCATTACTTCTTCATCTTACATCCTCGATTCTTCCACGCGGGTCCGGGATCCGGGATTATATCAAATTGTTAGTTGGATAAATTGTCGACCAAATAGGAGGAGATAGTTCTGGATCGATTTGGAAAATAGCGAAGAAATATTCCAGTGGTTCCATTGTCTTCAGAAGTTGGCCCGAGCTCAAACAATCACCTAATTGATAAACTCATTTCTAAGTTTCATCCGCTCTCATTGGCAGAAATATTTCCATTAAATATTCCACTAAAAGAAGGAACTTTTAATTCGCTTTCGGAACATCCGCGCGACGGGTATTCGTGTTTTTCAATCTTCCGGGAGAATTTCTTCCGATTCCGACGACGATAGTTCGCCACTCTGATAATCGAATACGAAGCATCTCACAACTTCTCCACGCATATCAATTTTAGATTCAAATTAAATAATCACGACAGGCGGCAGCATGCTGGTTGTCCCATTTATCTTTTCCTCGTCGGAAGAACAACTTTGTCCAGGGAATTCACTCAGAAAGCATTCAAAGCCGGTAGTGCTATTTAAATATTTTAATTTAAAACATTTTTTTGCTTGTCTAAGCTTTGCTAGCACGCTACCTCCGAAGAACACGACAGTGTTTGAAGCAACAGCACATCACGCGGCAAGTATCGTGAGCAAAGTAAAAGTGCCACGGAAGAACTTTCAATTCACGAAAGAAAATGGATAGTGGAGGAAAATTTCACTACCTTCCGAAAGCCGTCCATTCCCCAGCACTGACTAGTCAGCCCAGTTCCGGGTTGGCTCTCCTCGTTCTCCAAGGAATGGAATCGAAATTTTTTAGTGTCTTTTAAAATGAAGTCATTTTTTACCGAGTCCACTGCGATGCGAAGAAACGCGAAGCCGGAAAAGAACGTGCAAAACTTTTCTACATGACGATATCGTCAAAACGAGAATCGGTCACAACCGGGCGGGCGGTCGCACTGTACTGTCTTACGGAGTCTTCGGTCAGGTGAGCAATCGATGGAAGGAGGGGAAGTCTGCCAAAGCGAGAGGCGTTTGGCAGAAGAAAAAAAAACGGAAACGATGTGAATGAAAATAAGTAAAGTTTTCTAATTTCATTGATTGAATTGTAAAGTTGTTCGGAAATGCACTGAAAGTGAGCGATGGGCGATACATTTTTATGCTGAAAGTGACGAAGACACGAGCCAACCGGTGGGGTCTTCCGGTTGGTACGTCAAACAAGTGAAGGTTTGGTACCAGCATTGCTACTTGGGAATGTCCTGTTTATGTTATGGAGATTGTAAATTGTGTGCTTGTCAAAGATATGTTTATTTTCAGAATTCTTAAGTATCCTATTTAAAATATATACGTATACTACAATTTTGTTCTTTTTCCTTGCAAGATTGGGTTCGTTTACTGTTTACTGCAAAGATAACTTGAGTTTTATATTTTTAAATATACGTTTCCTGATGCTGAAGTCATATCAGAATATAAGGGGGAAGAATAAATCTGAACTACGAAACCAAATCGCTCCGGGTTTTTGTTGGGATAAGCTTAACAGGACAAAGTGATCTGAATTTCAAATTGAACATTGCTTCGGTTACTACGGCGTGTATTTGAAAATACCACGCTCAAGTCGGTTTCGATTCGAGGCTTACCCGACTATGCCATCCTCCAGCTTGGAAGCTTCAGTAAGAGGGTGGACCTTTCTACCGTCAACGTGGGCACAATCAATGCACATAAGTACAGTTCAATTTTTGCGCTGCTCCTTCATCCTTCGCTGTATTCGATTTTCCTTGTCGATGTTGCCTGCAGCCAAATGCGGAATCATCGTGGTTCCTTTGAATTGTTGTAGAAATCCAGCACAATCAGAGTCTCGTCCACTTTGCAACCGATAACGGAAAAAAATGTTTTTGGCATGGCTTTGATGGCAACGGGATGGGTGCCCTACAGGCAATTAGGCTGTTTACTGTTTGTAAACTTGTTAGGATTGCTTCGTTTCTATTGGAAGATTCCTTAGAG
The DNA here is from genome assembly GCF_943734655.1 of Sabethes cyaneus. Classification (NCBI taxonomy): domain Eukaryota; kingdom Metazoa; phylum Arthropoda; class Insecta; order Diptera; family Culicidae; genus Sabethes; species Sabethes cyaneus. The sequence continues at coordinate 198,475,440 of NC_071355.1, read as the reverse complement.
CGAGTAACTGTAACACGAAATTGTCGTTGTTCTGTTTATAAATAACAAACATCGACTTTCTTATCGTTGTTAAATAACAACAAATTTTGAAAATAACGAGAACGTAGTTTTTCTACTTTGCCTAACAAATTTGTTTATCAGAAAAACTATTTACTATCGGCCAATCGACATGGTTTCAATCCGATTGTTTGACAATTGGGCAGTCACAACCTACGAGGGGTGACGTAAAAAACTGTTTGTTCCCCTTCCGCATATTATTGCGTCCCGCTTTAGTGAATACAAGATAAAATTAAAAATTCTTCACCCAATGTGTCATTCAGTCTGTCGGTACAATTGATAAATGTAGCCAAACAGTAGCAAGCTTACGACCATAAATACTCACCCCTTATCCCATCGTTTCCATAGACTGCAAAAAGTATATTCAGCATAATACGTGAAATAAAAAGTAACAGAGGTTTTGATTCACTTAGTAATAATTGGTTACTTTTCTCATAGAATATGACCTATCACTTGCCAAATGAAGTCCTTTTCCACAAGATTCCCTATCACTTTTCACGTGATGTCCGGTCATATTTGCATTCACCTTTTCCAAAGGATTTCAGTTCCTTTCCGCACGACAGCAGCAAAACAGAATATAAACACGACGCGCCTCAACAGAGGGATACACCGAATGGTGACATTAATTTATGACTCCCCACCCCGCCTTCAGTGCTTTAATACGATTTGTGTGGTGGAACTTATAAACGTGAATACTTGACCGAGCTCTCGCTGTAGGTTTGTAGTGCAACAAACAGACCCCAAAACGTGAACCCGATCGACAGCGGAAAACAATTTAAATGTCCACAAAATTTGCATGCACAAAATTCTTATTTTATGTTTTGTGTTTTACCGTTAGCAAAAGAAAACCTCAAAACCTCGAAACCTCAAAGCTTTCACCATCATCCGGGGGACGGATGAATGGCAGAATGGCAAACGGAAGGAGTCGCAAAACAATTTTGTAGGAATAGAAAAGGCAACCAATAAAACTTTTAATCGTATTTAATTTTTTAGAATTATTCAACACGGAGAGCTAATAGAATTATTACCATAAAGAAATTGTTTAATTACAATGTTCCGTAATAGATTAGACACCCTACGGGCACTATTATACTGTTATACTGCCGCAGGGGTCTGTCGCAGAGTGGCTCATCCCCGTGTACGGGTTTATTGTTTTTATTGAATTCAATTTATTGATATCCCATCGCATTTTGTTGTTTTATGTTCAATACGAGAAATATATACATACGAAATATGAAACATGGAAACTGATTGGGCAACCGTTCTGGCAATGGCAATTCCGACGGATGTGAAAAGCTGTAGCTTTTTCGTAGCGAATAATGTCCACATTTTCCGATTGTCATTCTTAGAAATGGCTTTTTACTATCAGCTAATATTGTTAGCATACAGACTTTCTCATATTTGTTAGTTTGCTGGAACTCGGTTACCTATTAAAATGTACCTACATCTACAATTCGAAAATCATTCATTGTGAATCCAACAATTGCAAGTAACGGAGACGTTCAAAGCAGCCTATTGCTAATTTCCTGGAATTAAATAAAAAGAAAACTTATCCAATTTAATTCTACTATGTACTCTACAAGCTTGCAAGTCGTAGGCGAAATACGTATCTGTCAAGAATAAATATACATAGTAGAATAGTAGACATAGCAGAAGGGAAGTGGAACAAAAACGGATCTAGGGAACCACCACAAGGATGCGAAGGTAAAACAAATATTACGGAGGAGACCAGATCTCTCTGTACGTACCATTGCTCGTACAATAAAAATGTCGCCAACATTCGTGCACACTTCTAAGCAATGATAAGACATGAAGTCTCTCAAGGTGAGGACTGTGCCAAACCGCAATGATAAGCAAAATACGACGGCCAAAACACGCGCTCGTAAGCTTTATCGCGAATATTTAACGAAGTTTCCATACGTTATAATGGAATAGCGTTGCAGAGCATTTTAGGACAAAGAAGAGAGCCAAGTTCCCCAAAAAATATTTGGTATGGCAGGCCATATGCAGCTGTGGTCGAGCAAGCAAAAGTTACATCACTACGGGAACGGTTAACAAGGAAATATACCGTAAAGAATGCCTGCAGAAACGACTGTTACCGTTCCTACACAGTCATGATGTACCCTCACTGTTTTGGCCTGATTTGGTATCCTGCCACTACGCCAAAGATGTTTTGGAATGGTATGATGGAGTCCATATTGTACCGAAGGAGGCGAATCCACCCACCCCAGTTACGCCCCATCGAGCGGTATTGGGCTTTGGTGAAGAGAGAGAGCTGTCTCAGCACAAACAAGCAACAACTATAGATAAATTTAGAAAATCGTTGACAAACGCAGCTAAATTGGTTGCCAACAAGTCTGCACTGACTCTCATGGCAAGGGTAAACTCCAAAGTTCGCCAATCTTTTATGCAGACAAAATAAGTAATGTTAATTTGTTTGATAATTATTACCGATACACACATAAATGATATAAAATTGTTTTACTTCTAGCAAATTTGTTTTATTGTAAAATTGAGGTGTCCAGATTTTGTCGCGAACAAGCCTTATGATGCATATAGCATGTATACAAGAAGAATCGAATGATTACATGCATGGATACATGCTGCTATCACTACAAAGAGACATACGTAGTCCTACGTCACCTATTCGGTCGTGTCTTGCACACAACCCCTCTGATTTTTCTATTTTTTTAAATTTCAGATTTCGTATTCTACTAAGACGCTACAAAAACTTCAGTATTGTTAGTTTCCAAGTTTAATTCGCTTGAAGCTAATAGTTTTGTGCACGACACCACTTTATACTACGCGGTTTCACAACTTCCCAAGCACAGACGACACAACGGTACATGGTCAGACTACGTTATTATGGCCAGCAATATATTATTTTCAAGGTTCTAATTTTCAAACAATAACGAAGAACTTTGAACTATTGCTCATAGTTTATTCCGAAAGTGGCAAAAAGTAGTTTTTAGTAGTTGGTCTCGTGATAATACATCTTGCTGCACATACAGTTACACATCTTGTCACAATAGCTTTTCCGGGGTCTACCAGTAGGTACCATCCTGTCGGGTTGGATGGATATCATCGTTCCGAGGAACTCGTTTTGTATTCTTTACCAGGTTCTGAAGATATTCTGATCGTTGATAAAACCAGTATTTTTGGATGTTCTTGTAGCCTTTGGAGACAAATGAAGGCTTCCGTTAATAAATTCTGAAGATCTGTGTCATCATTGGGATCGTCAAACACAGGTAGCAGAGGACGTAAACTCATAGCCGTTTTAATTTGGTGAAAAATCGTATGGTGGTGTAAAGGGTTGGGATACCGGGAGTACCGGAACCGGGAATACCGGTACTATCGGTTGATTTTCCAGTACCGAAATACTGGTACTGACACGAGAGAAAACCGGTACTTTCGGTACTGATAAATTATTCAATTTTTCTAACAGTCGTCCACAAAAACGAAGTTGAGTATCAATTTTAAAATATTTTCCAAAACTGCGCCGAATATTTCGATGAAACAAGCGGCGAAGTTACTTCAGTGGTTTGACACCAGCAACAAAACTGAGGAAATCGTGGATGAGGCAGCGCGGAGCGTTAGTTGTCGAAGTGATTATAACATGTTTAGCGTGAAGAAAAATTTGAACGGACTTCCGAAGCTCAAGGCAGTTCCAGTTTCAAGGAGTTCGATTAGGCCTGTTTTCCAAAAAACACTTCAAAATGAATTCACTCACTTTGAAACTCAAGAATTAATGTGCTAGTATTAGACTATGCCTTTCGGTGCCTTGAGTACAATTTGTCCTGCTGGAAAAAATACTGAGAAAGTCTGTCAAAAACCTTTGTCAGTTTTGTTACTAAGATTCGTTTTCGCATAGAGGATAGTACATTGAATATTCTGTGCATCTTAAGAAGCATTATTGAAACCTCCTCCTCTAGCAGCCAAGGTGGTTCATACTGAATCAAGAACTTGTTTCCTCTGTATTTGGTTGAGCTTCTGGACACACGCCAGTCAGTTTCAACCTGGTCGAGCCATCTAACACGTTGGGCCACTCTATTCCGGGCGCCGGTGGGATTCTTGAAGAGTTTAGCCTCCCAACTTTCCCCAGGTGCATGATGGGAATATCTCCATTTTTTGCGACCGCCAACTCTGTTAAGGCTAAGAGTAAGAATGTTAACAATGGTCTTATACTCACAGTCACGTCACTTAAATTTTTTAGATAGGAACACAAGCGACCTGGGTGACTCCCCAAGTAACAATGTGTGTTTTATTCAATCTTTTTTGCGGTTTTCGTTATCAAGTTTTGTCATTAAAGCCATCATAAACACTTAATAAAACCCAAATTGTGTTTGGGCCCGGTTCTTTTAGTGACAGTACAATTGAAATAGGTACTGTAAGGTGAGGGGAGGTGACTTTGAACAAGGCCCCAAATCAATAAGTATTAAGATTTTTTAAGAACAATATTTTTCTTGTTAAAAACTCGGGTACCGGTACCAGTACCGTTATTACCGGTACTGATGCTTTCAGTACCGAAATACCGGTTCTCAAAAAATGCAGTCGGTACTCCCAACCTGGTTGGTAAACGGCTAGATAATGCGGAATATAGACCCCATAGTGGTCGTTAGCCTCTTATCCAGCAACTCCGATCCCGACCTCCTCGTGGTACCAGCCGGAATACGAGCAACCTTAGCGGAGATCGGGTAACCAACCCCGGTGGAAACTAAGGTCGTATACTAACCGGGAAGGAGGTAGTGAGTCTCGGCACTATAAGATGGCAGCCCCATCACGAGACTCGGTTGTGTTGCCCCAGTACGGCTACACACCTAAACAACACAAACTAACAACATTCAAGCATATTCGGAGCGGAATATTCGGCATCGACCTAGGCGACGAAATAAGGACGACGAATGGAGACTCGGGACTTGGAACTGCAGATCGCTAAATTTCGCAGGTTGCGAGCGGGTGCTGATTGAACAGCTGGAACCCCGCAAACTCGGCATCGTAGCTCTGCAGGAAATCTGTCGCAAAGGAGAGAAGGTATGGAAGATACGTGGCGGAAAGGCCCAGTTTTACCAGAGTGGTGGCGCTACCAACGAACTGGGAACGGGCTTTGTAGTGCTGGGCGGAATGCAGGATCGCGTGATAGATTGGAAGGCGATCAACGAGAGAATGTGTGTATTGAGGATAAAGGGCCGTTTCTTCAATTATAGCATCATTAACGTGCACTGCCCGCACGAAGGTAGACCCGACGATGAGAAAGAAGCGTTCTACGCGAGGCTGGAGGCTACGTACGACAGCTGCTCGTCACGGGACATCAAGATCGTCATCGGGGATATGAACGCCCAGGTCGGTAGGGAAGAAATGTATAGACCGGTGATAGGACCCCATAGCCTGCACACCGACACAAACGATAACGGCCAACGATGTATAAACTTCGCAGCTTCCCGAGGCCTGGTGATCCGAAGTACCTTTTTCCCGCGCAAGGATATCCACAAAGCCACCTGGAGATCACCTGACCAACGTACAATGAACCAAATTGACCACGTTCTCATAGAGGGCCGGTTCTTCTCTAACATCACGAACGTACGCTCCCGTCGGGGTGCGGATATTGATTCTGACCATTACCTAGTAGCAGTACATGTGCGCTCAAAGCTGTCCACCGTATACCGGATACGTCAAAGCCGCCCTCCTCGGCTGAACATCAGGCAGCTAGATAACCCACAAGCTGCCGAGAACTACGCGCGAGTACTGAATGAGGCACTGCCTTCTTCCGAGGAGTTAGGTGCTTCAAACCTCGAAGACGGTTGGGGCAGAATACGCTCGGCCATCGGAGAGGCCGCTACCGCGGCACTAGGTATTGAGCCTCGGAGTACACAAAATGATTGGTTTGATGGGGAATGCCAACAAGCGGTGGAGGAGAAAAAAAAACGCTTGGAAAAATTATCTAAGTATTGCCACTAGAGAGAACCTGGCCAAGTACCGACGAGCTAGGAACCAGTTGACCACGATCCTGAGGAGAAAAAAGCGCCAAAAGGAGGACAGAGATCGTGAAGAATTAGAACAACTATTCCGAGCTAATGACACGCGCAAGTTTTATGAGAAGGTAAACCAAACTCGGAAGGGCTACACACCGAAACCTGACATGTGTAGGGACGAGGGAGGGAATCTAATTACAAACGAGCGCGAGGTGGTCGACAGGTGGAAGCAGTTCTTCGATGAACACCTCAATGGCGAAGTCGCAGAAGGAGGCGGAACGGAAATTAACCTAGGAGCGCCCATGGAAGATAGTGATGTCCTAGCACCTGATCTCCAAGAAGTCAAACGAGAAATCAGGTTGCTGAAGACCAATAAAGCCGCTGGGAAGGACCGCCTACCGGCAGAGCTTTATAAACATGGCGGGGAAACGCTAGCAAAGGCTCTACACTGGGTTATTTCGAGGATTTGGGAGGAGGAAAAGCTACCGGAGGAATGGATGGAAGGAGTGGTTTGTCCCATCTACAAAAAGGGTGATCGGCTAGACTGCTGCAACTATCGTGGTATTACGTTGGTAAACGCCGCCTACAAGGTACTCTCCCAGATCCTGTTACGCCGGCTGTCACCGATAGCACAAAGTTTCGTAGGGAATTATCAGGCGGGTTTCATGGGGGCTCGCGCAACTTCGGACCAAATGTTTACTATCCGACAGATCTTGCAGAAATGTCGGGAGTACAACGTGCCCACGCATCACATCTTTATCGATTTCAAAGCATCATACGATACAGTCGATCGAGACAAGCTATGGCAGATAATGCACGAATACGGTTTTCCGGACAAACTGACGCGACTGATCAGAGCTACATTGGATCGAGTGATGTGTTTCGTACGCATCTCTGGGACACTCTCGAGTCCCTTCGAGACGCGACGAGGGTTGAGACAAGGTGACGGTCTATCCTGCATGCTGTTCAACATCGCTCTTGAGGGGGTGATCCGACGAGCGGGCATTGAAACGAGAGGCACGATTTTTACCAAGAGTAGCCAACTTCTAGGCTTTGCAGATGACTTCGATATCATAGCCAGAAACTTTGCGACGGCGGAGGCAATCTACGCCAGACTGAAAGCGGAGTCTAGGAGAATTGGGCTAAAAATAAATGCGTCGAAGACCAAATACATGAAAGGAAGAGGCTCAAAGGAAACAAATGCGCGCCTCCCACGGACGGTAACCGTTGACGGCGACGAACTAGAAGTGGTAGAAGAGTTCGTGTATTTGGGATCGCTGGTGACCGCGGACAACAACACTAGTAAGGAGATCCAGCGGCGCATCCAAGCGGGAAATCGGGCCTACTTTGCCCTTCGTAAAACGCTACGATCAGGAAGCATACGCCGCCGCACGAAGCTAACAATGTACAAAACCATTATTAGACCGGTAGTTCTTTATGGACTTGAAGCCGTGACGCTGCTTACGGAGGACATACGCGCCCTTGCCGTGTTTGAGCGGAAAGTGCTGCGGACGATATTTGGCGGAGTACAAACTGAAAGCGGAGAGTGGCGGAGGCGTATGAATCACGAGCTACAGGCACTGCTTGGGGAGATTCCCATCGTACATCTAGCGAAAGTTAGCAGGCTACGGTGGGCCGGACACGTCGTAAGGATGCCGGACGACAGTGCGACGAAAACGGTCCTCTTCAACAACCCCACCGGCACCAGGAACAGGGGGGCCCAACGTGCACGATGGCTCGACCAGGTCGAAAGCGATTTGCGACTTCTGAGACGACTAGGAAATTGGCGACGAGTGGCCCAAGACCGAGTTGAATGGAGACGAGTGCTTGAAACAGCACGAGCCACCCCGGCTCTATGCTGCTGAAGAAGAAGAAGAAGAACTCCCAACCCTAGTAGTGTACTACTCAATTGCTGAAACAACTGTCGCTTAGCAGCCTTTACCGCTGCCTCCCAGAGACCACCGAAGTGAGGCGCCTTACGAGCAGTCAAATGCTGCCCAATTCTCAGTTCAGAGCAAGAAGCTGCTCGCTGCTGAAACTTTTAGCGGTTCGTTGTTAGATCCTTGGAACATTCGAAACTAAAGGAATCCAGAAAGGATTGGTGTTCTCCGTCTTGTTGAAATAAATTGGCGTGAGCTCACTGGAAACCCTCTGGTGGACAGTTGTCAAATCTAATATGCTATAAATACCAGGATGCCACATCCTCCCCCTACATAAAATAAACAGTTCATTATATGATATTATTCCAGGTCGATTATAGATTATTTACATTGTTAGTACAGTCTTCAAATTATTCCTGTTTGTTAAATTGAAATTTGTAAACTCTTATACATAGTCTGTAGCAAAATTGCTAACTTCTGTAATGACCTAAAATAAAAAATACTACTAGTCATAAAATCTTTGGAAGGTTATAGTGTAAGTTAGAATTTTAAGTTATCTAATACAATAGCTAGTTTGTAAAAAATCCGTTTCTGTTCATTTTGTTATGCTTTCAGTACAGAGGGTCAACAAAATTAACATTTTCATGTTTAAACACTTGACTAAGAAAACATTTGTCAACGTTGTAAGTAATTATGTGTGTAATGATGAAGATTGTTTAAATAATTGTATTGTTTTATAACAATAGTTGCTCCGATGATGAAGGCATAGTTTTTCGAAACGTCAGCTGAACGTAAAATAAAGTTTTCGTAAGAAACCCGAGACCGTAAAGCCACATCTTTTAATAAAATCTTTGATGGGACAAGTGTACCCAGTATCTACCATATCTGGTCATTGATATTGTACGTCTATGAACCTTTCCTTTCTGGAGTCAATGGTTATAGTTATTCTACCTACCCAACGTTTTTGTGTTTTCATAACATTGGTCTTAGACTCATCCCGACCCTACCCCTTCATAGGTGTTGGTCTTTTTCTGAGTCAACCCCAACAAATGTTTGCAAATGGGTATTTCCTAACTCAATCATGATATACTTTGGCCACGGCCCTCCCACCGGCTCAATCTTAATATACGTCCAAATCTATCTAATGGTGATTTCAACTACCATCTAATAGAAATTTTTGACAGGTGTTGTTTTACGACGAAATACGGCGCCTAAGCTCAACCTCATACCGTTGCAATTGCGGGGATAGTTTATAATATTTAATAGTTCATGCATTGCGTTATAAGTATATCTCAGTCACCCGATGCATCAGGGAGTTTAATCTGTTATCGACTAGCTTAAACTAATTAACTAGACCTATAAACTGTATTTTCTGATTAATCAACCTATTTCGTCTGGTTCCGTAGATCAGCTCTAAATTATCACCCTACTCAAATGTCAACTTAGTCGACTCTAGTCGACCAATTAAATTTACCAACGCATCAATAGATTCACCTTTTAATCACTCATAAGAGTTGCTGCAATAATCGGGCGATTCAACCTACGCGAACCTACGAAAAGTAGGGGGACTAGAAGCAATTTTTTATCGGACATACATTTTTTTTCAATCCCAACTTGGGTCCGGTAAATCTCATTGGTTATTGCGATAGTAACCATCCACCTCTTTTCATGCAAAACGTTCTAAACCTGGTGAACACAACACGCCCAGCAACAAATGCCCAAACAAGCCCAACCTTAAAACAACTAATAGTGCAAACAACTTCGTAAAACAAACGACAGCCGAAGCAAATCACCAGTTCGCATCCGAATCCGAATCTGAATACTCAATACATTGCGTTGCAAAATATATTTCACACTTCTTACCTCAATTTTTAAGATCACACCGTAGGTTCAATTCGGTCAAAAGATCGCCAATGTGATGTACCCAGTCAGCATTTTCATATGTATAATTAGATTTCAAATAAGAGTTACATACTGATATGTATCCAACAAAATCGTATTCGACGCGTAAAAGCCGCTTATCCGTATCATTTTGGATGCGATATACGTGCTGATGAATAATTTTGAACGATACACTTATATAGGTATTTCAATACGATAAGATCCAATTAAGCGCAAACAGCTACATACAGATATACAACTTTGTGCTAAAAATCGTATGTTTGTCAGTTACTAGCATTATAAACGATAGAATATTAACTTGTGTGCGCTTTATTAGGCTTTAATTACGAATCCGAATTTGCTAAGAGATATATACGATAATTTTCGTACATTGATATACGAGTTGGTGCTGGCTGGGTACTGCGGTTCACCGTCTAACATAAACTGTTTACTCATCCCACTTACGCGGGAAGTTGTCAACCACCTTCCGAAACTTTCTCTCTGTACGAGTTGCACTCAACCGGCTACTACTCAAATAATGTGTCATTAACGCATTATTAAAATTACCATCATTTTTATGACACACAAAATGCAAAACTAGTTATTCCCTAATATTTTAGTTTGTTGTCTATCATACGCGATCAATCAAAGTGAGCTGAGATCTATTTAAGAGCTTTTTATCATTAAAGAAGTCCTACCAGCCAAATTTTGTACGTTTTTTCGTGCGACGAAGAAGAAAATGTCGACTAATCGTTTTAATTTCCGTCATTCATAAATGAAAATAACTCATGCAACCCGATCAGACAAACCTAACAAAATTATAACAAATCATGATATTATGTTATGACGGTATTTCTAGCATGATTTGTTATAATTTTGGTCTCGTAAGTAGTTAAAATATCAAAAATTTTATCAGAACTTCTTAGCAGTAGTAGCAAAAATGTAACAAAATTTGTTATGTTTTGAACAAAATTATATCAAAATTTGTTACGATATTTGTAACAGGTTTTGTTATAATTTGGTTAAAATGTAACAAAAACTTCTTTGCCTTTATCTGCTATATCGACATTTTATTTCGGCTAAATTGCCAAAAATAGTACAACTATTTATCAGGAACATTCACAAATAGCACAGAAAAAAACTTCATACATTTTCAAAAAACCGCTCCGGTATCGACCGGGATTGAACTCACGACACATCGCACAGAATGCAACAGTCTTAACCTTTGTGCCAGAACTACTCTTGAATGAAGGAAAGTTAAATGCTTATATGATTTGGCCGATTGCTCATTCGGGGTTGTCAGTTTTTGCTTCGAGGTGTCTATAAATAGATTATAAGCGTTCACTCCAAAGCCGATATCAAGAAGACAAAGATATCGAATCCGTTTTATCAGTGTTGCGCCACTTTAAGAATGTTGCAAGAATTGCCATCAAATATGGTCGGTGTTAAATCAGACTGGACCAAGTCGCAAATTCAAAAAAATGAGTTAATGACAGCTAGCGTTCAACAATTTTCTAAGCTGCATTTTACTTTAATCAGACTACATACATAAATGTTGCAAACAGCCACAGTTATCAGATGATTTCGAACGATTGATATGTATTAACCATACAGAGCAACAAACTTGGAATGCGTTTTTCTCGAAGAGTTTTGTCGCTTGGTTCGGTTTGACTTAAAAACGTCCCTACATGATCGGTGTTAAGTCAGACCAAAGCAACTGACAAACTCTGATTTCGAGAAAAACGCGTTCAAAGTTTGCTGCTGCTGTGTAGTATAAAGGTATCTACCATTCGAAATCATTTCATATCTTTGGCTGTTTGCAACATTCATGTAATCTGATTAGAGTAAAATGTAGCTTAAAAAATTCTAAATCGTTTGCTGTCATTAACTTATTTTTTTAAATTTTGCGATTTGATCCGGTGTGATTTAACACCGACCATAAAAGAAAATAATGCTATCAACATTTTTTGCAATGACTCCTATGTTTCAGTTTTCGAGCCTGTAGACTTTTCTGCTCATTTTAGCAGGATTCAACCACAGAAAAGTTTAAAAACAAACTTGAACTTAATTATTTAAATGATGTGTACGATTGAAAGCTCCATTATAAAGTAAATAAATAAATAAATAAATGATGTGTAGGGAAAACTATTTCTCAGTAATCATGCGACTTATTTAGACAATTGTTTTGTTGGTAAAGGTTTGGAAAAAATTTTAACTACTTTTGAACTTTGTAAACATACATATACCGAGATTATAAAAGATAAAATTTTATTTTATCGTCCATCCATAATTTATATGCTGTTTTGCTCAGTTATGTTCAGTTTCAAGCATTTAGCAATAAAATATAAGTGTGAGTAAACGAGACATACTCCAACTACATGCCATTAACTAAACAAACTGGTTCTCTCATATATGAAATTCTACAATGACATTCAAAAATAACTCTTTAGGTTATTTAAACAAAGACTTCTGTCAATACGTTCTTTAATTTCTAGTAATAAACTTCATGAGGTTCCCCAAGCGTGACTTGACAGGAGCGGCGTGTTACTGCATCGAGTATGTTTCTTAAGGTGCATTTAGATTAGACAATTTTTAGCTACATGTAGAATGCGACATGTTGCTAGTTGTTGTTCGCATTAATCGTGGGGAGGACCAACCAGCACCAAACTTAGGATTTTTACATTCTGACCTAAAACAAACAATCTGACAAAATTTGGTTCAAATCCGTGAAGGTCGATTACATCTCGAACACTTCGCGTACCCTAATACGTGATTTTTAGCTTTTAAATTTGAAATAATTTGAGAACGATTTAAGAAAAAAGTTTATATGACATAATTTTTTCAATGTTATGCGTAGAATTTTATTTTAGTTTTACAAAACCTGTCAATTTTCAAAGATTATAAAAATTCCGAAAGAGCTCTTTACCAGATTTTAGAGCATTATTTGCGCTTTAAAAAATCTTCAAAAAAAAAGAGTTTTGAGATAATTCACAATTTATTATTTTTATTACGTATTTGCAAAGCTTTTTCTTTCAGTGTAATTGTTTACTGAAAATACTGAATACTAAATTACTGTTTACTGAATTTACTACAAATTTTCCGTCATTTTCATAAAATAAATAGTTTTCGAGATAGAATTTTTTGAAAAAAATAATCTCATTTCTAAATACGCTCTTTTTAAAAGTTACTCTTCACGAAAAAATATATTTCATGTAAAATGATTCGGTGCGTGATTGTAATGTATTAGTAAAACTTAATTGCAATCAAAAATAGTCGAAACAAACAGTTTGCAAGCTGAAACAAGCGGAAATTGCTCTGTAACAAAATAATAACAAATTTTGATATAAGAACAAAACTTGTAATAAATGTGTTAGCCTCATTATTTGGTCTGATCAAAAATATAACAAATTCTGTTATTTCTAACTAATTGAGATATTTTTTTGTTATATGTTTGTTATAATCATTTACTCGGGAAGGCATTGTCGTTATTCTACAGCCAGGAAAACATGCCTGACCTGCAGAAATTTTGCAGAATAACATTTGTCATGTTGTCCTACACAAATACATGCGCGTTAGCTTCGTAAACATTGTTGTGATTTTAAGTTCGGACGATGAAAATTTTTTATGGACGGATTTTAAAACGGTACGACGAATTTAAGAAATAAAATCGGTTGCGTACTTTCAATAATATTCTTTAATAATCGCTTTTCAGTGATTTCAAAGTTCACGGATCGGAAGCTAAGTGTGTTTTAGTCAAATCAGCATGAGAATTTTTAGAGTATTTATTAAATTCATACAACAAATGATGAAAATTAGAATGGCTTTACTTATTAGGACGGGAATTAGAAATAAACCCTGCTATATGCTATGCCAGCTGGTCGCCACTGCTCGCCAGATCTCACTCCATCTGGTCTTTCCACCTCACTCGCTGTGCCGTTCTTCGTTTTGTTCCATCCAGGCTCGATCCAAGCACTATTTTTGTAGAATAGCTTTAGCTCCAGCTTTGGCCACATTCTAAATACTGGATTCGCCGTAGAGAAACCTGAGCTCGAGGGTCATTCTTCGTTTTCATACAGCATTCTCTTTTGCACGCTGCCAAGTATGTTTAACAGCACCTGCCTGCTCGAAAACTTCGAGTCCTCGTAGGTCCTTTTCTACCAGTGTCCTCGTTTCATATCCATAGATGTCAACTGGTCTAATTAGTGTCGACTAATCTCATGTTTTTAGTCTTGACCATGAAACGCGGTCATACATATACAATAATATTTTTTGAAACGGTGGTTCTGAAAATTTCTTGGTGAAGGAGGGGAAAGAGTGGAAAGGTGAGGAGGGGGGTATTGGTAGCTACGCTTAACAAGTAGTCGTGTTGACTCCTACCTTTTGTCCAATGCTGGAAGGTGCAAGAGTTGAAGCAAGCTATAATCTAAGATTATAACCGGATTCGCTCTGCCAAGGCATGTGGTTCGCTGGTACTTGTACCTTTGAACCAAAGAGGCGCTGGACAAAAGGAGACTGCAAAACCCACTTATCAAGATAGCGACGCGTCTGGTTGGGTTTTAGACACAAATTGTGCCTCTTCCTCCGTCTATTGTAGATAACCGCCGACTGAGAAGTTTAAATCTAAAGTGTTTTTACTGGCAGGACGACGACACTATGCAGGCCCTTACGACTTGCAATGTACCGTATTTTATTAAATACTAGCTGGCCCGACAAACTTCGTATTGCCACAAATTAACCTGTGTTGTACATAAATCATGAGTCTCGGATGATCTTTGTCACTTCTCGATCTCGGGCGGCGCTTCCGACGGCGGGTCACCGGCAACACTCGCGACTGGCTCGTCCTGAATGATCTAGTGTTACTATAGATAGTTTTTGTGGTCTTGTTATTGATTAATGTTTTATGGAAGAGTCTCGAATTTCTCGAGTTGGATTAGTTTTTGAGTTTCGCAAAAATTTCTGTTTTATTTGTGTGAGAGTCCATATCCCCCTACCAAAGCGGTGAGAGGTCTCTAACTATCATAAAATAAATTCAAGACTCAAAAATCTCCTACATGCTAAATTTGGTTCCATTTGCTTGATTAGTACTCAAATTATAAGGAAATTTGCATTTCATTTGTATGAGAGCCCACCCTCTTAAAAGGGAAAGGAGTCGTAATACACCACAGAAAAATAAATCTGCCATCTAAAACTCTCACATGCCAAATTTGGTTCCATTTGCTTGATTAGTTCTAAAGTTATGAGCAAATTTGTATTTCGTTTGAATGGGAGCCCCCCTCCCCCCCCTCCTAAAAAGGTAAGAAGTCCTAATTCATCATGGGAAAAATGGTTGCCTCCAAAAACACCCACATGCCAAATATGGTTCCATTTGCTTGATTAGTTCTCGAATTATGAGAAAATTTGCATTTCATTTGTGTAGAAGCCCCTTCTCTTGAAGTGTGGAAGGATCCTAATTCACCGTAGAAAATATTTTTGCCTCCAAAAACCTCCACATGCCGAATTTGGCTCTATTTGCTTGATTAGTTCTCGAGTTATGAGGAAATTTGTATTTCATTTGTACAGGAGCCCCTCCTCTTAAAGTGGGGAGGGGTCCTAATTCACCATAGAAAATTTTCTTGCTCTCGAAAACCTTCACATGCCAAATTTGGTTGCATTTGCTTGATTAGTTCTCGAGTTATGAGGGAATTTGTATGGAAGCCCCCCCTCTTAAAGGGGAGAGGAGTTATAATTCCTCTTATAAAGAGGGGAGGGGTCTCAATTCACCATAGAATAAATTCTTGTCACCAAAAAAACACCCACATGCCAAATGTTGTTCTATTTGCTTGATTAGTTCTCGAGTTAGGAGGAAATTTGTATTTCATTTGTACAGGAGCCCCCCCTCTTAGAGTGGGGAGGGGTCCTAATTCACCGTAGAAAATTTTCTTGCCCTCGAAAACCTTCACATGCCAAAGTTGGTTCCATTTGCTTGATTAGTTCTCGAGTTATGAGGAAATTTGTATGGAAGCCCCCCCTCTTAAAGGGGAGAGGAGTTACAATTCCCCTTATAAAGAGGGAGGGGTCTCAATTCACCATAGAATAAATTCTTGTCACCGAAAACACCCACATGCCAAATTTGGTTCTATTTGCTTGATTAGTTCTCGAGTTATGCAGAAATTTGTGTTTCATTTGTAAGGGAGCCCCCCCTCTTAGTGGGGGGAGGGGTCTCTAACCATCACTAAAACCTTTCCTGGCCCCAAAAACCTCTACACGCAAATTTTCACGCCGATTGGTTCAGTAGTTTTTGATTCTATAAGGAACACAGGACAGACAGACAGACAGACAGACAGAAATCCTTCTTTATAGGTATAGATTAAAAATATTAAAAAATATTAATATACACTCAAGTCGCTTTTTACGCGAAGGATACGTCCCGCGTAAAGCAAAACCGCGTAAATTTCGAAAATCACTTAAGAAAAACCGCGTAAATTCCGGAATTCGCGTAAAAAAATCGCGTAAATTACGAAATTCGCGTAAAAAAATTGCGTAAAAAGCGACTTCAGTTATACAGTTCAGTATGACCGCATTTCATAGTCAAGGCTAAAACATGAGATTAGTCTATTTCATAGGAACGGGCCTTCCCCCGAACACCCGCGCTGAGAATCGCGGCTAACACGCTGACAGACGAACAACGTCACGTGTAGTACCAGCGAAATTCGAATGTGTCCGGCAATCCATCCGAAATTTATCAAACAGCACTGGTTACCATCAATCGTAGCCATGATAAGTCTAGTAAGCTTCCCCGAACGGCCGTTTCCATCCAGGACTCTCCACAGATTTCGTCGGTTTACACTATCATATGTGGCTTTGAAATCAATGAATAGGTGTTGCGAGGGGATTTAGAATTCGTGTAACTTTCGGAGGATTGCTGTAGTCACCGTATCTATCATTAGAAACTCCATACCATGATCTAATCCATCAGTCTGGGACTTGATACGAGCAAAGATTGATTAAACCAAACTGTCGAAAAGATTTACAAACTTACTTGCTAACTTTATACATGTGTTCATATCCGCTGGTTCGGCAGAACAAAGGGATGTCACTCAGAGAGGTCACCTGCCACGGCTTTCACTAGGTCCCCAGAAAGGTTCACATCAATGGTCTGACGCCCCTGGGTCGGAATCTTCTGCGCTGTCTGTTCTAATTCCAGTCGAATGCTTTCCTACCAATTTAGTTTGCAGCTATCCTTAAGATATGCCTAATCGAACTCCAACTACGCTTCCCAATCTTGGTTTCCATAGTGCGGGGATGCCATTGATGATGAAGTTCCAAGGTGGTGGCCCGAATGACGCATCACAGGCATCGGTTATCGAAGACCTGTAATTTTCGCGTTGTCTTCTCGGACGTTTCGCAGGTGATTTGATTTGAGTACCGAACACTCCAAAGACACGCAAATGCATCTCTCGTCTTCCTGATGCGTAACAGCGTCTGGCATTGTCTGGTTGCTAAGATGTTGAGAAACTTCCACTTTTCCAACCTGTCATCATGCTACTGAAAATTTGGAGGGATTGTTAGTGCGCATTCTCATTGACTTGGTCTTAACGACGTTGACCATTCACCTTTTTCTTGCCGTTGCACACTGAGATGGAATACAAAAAAGCGGACTTCAGCTTGTACGGAGAAGCTACGGGAGTTTTCCGCATGTGTGTCTGCAGTAAAGTTTTTACGTTTTTGAAGTCCTCTTTTGTTATTCCAAAACAAACTTGCTTTAAGGGGGTGGATCAATAAATAATCAATTTAACTTTTTTTTTTGAAGCCAAAAATAAACAATGCCTAAGAAAAAGTAGTACAAAATGTTACTTGAAGAGTTTTTGTCACAGAAAGAAAACTTGTATCACGTAAAGGAAATAAGTTATAGTGCTACAAACTAATTTATCCCCTTAATACCAGATTTTCTAATTTTTCAGGCCTATTTTCATTTCTACGCTGTTTAACATACTGTGAAAATACATATTTTTGCTGAAAGAAGAGTAACTCTACTCTTTTAGGTTGTTAGAGCTATTGCAGCATTCGTTCGATTTCCTTCAAGCACTAGCTCTCACAAATGTGCAAATGTGTTCTGTTAAAAAGGTTACCTAAAATATTTCCTGCAAAGTACAAAAACTGAGCAACGTTCAGTATAAAAGTTGCACTTGATATTCCAATCGTTGATTATGTTATAGAAACAGTAGTTGTTTCATAGTAACCATTTTCCAAAAAAATGTCAAAAATAAATTGTCCTTAAAGGGCCATAAGCACCGTTGCATTGACTTTATTTAAGCACGATTGAAAAAGTAAGAAAAATAATATGCGTAAATATTTACGGAATACTTTTTAATATAATGATAATCATAACTCAAACCATCTAGCAAGAATTGAATAAATGAGCCTCAATAGGAGAAGACAAAAAATATAAATGATCATCGATATGTAAATTAAAAATGCTATTCGCCTCTTATACGATTACAACGGTAAACCAACGGATCAACATTGCCAGGCAGGTGGTTCTACAACCGAATGCATCTCTATCGCCCAATACATCCCGCTCCACGCAGATCGTTCTTGGAGCCCAGCAGTGTCATGTTAACTCTTTTTTTGTACCATTCGAATCGAACAAAAACATTCCCATAAATAGCCAAACCCGACCATACCCGCTCCCCAAACGAAACGACAGTTCAGCGCCGAAACATGTGGATTCAGTCGAGTGAAATATCATGAATTTACAAACACGTAAAATCCTTTTGTAAAGCGGCTGCCTCCTGAGCACTTGTCAAGCAGGAACGGACGGCAGGCGTTCTGTAACAACCGAGCTATAAACTGAAGTATTGTAGAAAGCAGTGCATTGCTGCCCTGGCAAACGATCAGGCTCCTGCAGGCATCACGAAAGCGTAAGCGAAAGCAGCACGCCCTAGCAGCAACAGCAGCAGCAGGGAGCTTTTTAACATGTAAATCCGCATACGACGATATCAATATTTATGCTGATTTTATTGACAAAACATTATTGGGACGAAATGCGTACACTGCGTCTCGTTTTATTATGCTGTCTGCCAGGCTTTGATACCAACAGAATTTTATCGATTTAAGCATATTCTTACCACAGAAGCGGCAGTCTGGAAGCTTCAACAACGTTCGTTTGAACTCACCTGAAAGGGAGAGAAAAAAATGGAAAGGGTATTACTATCAATCAAAGAACATCACATTAGGCTCCTGAAACGGTTTACGAATTACACATAATCACGTCCAAACGACCAATAAAAGTAAATTCCTGGGACGTGCCGGTGGATGTGTCCAATCTCATGTTCAAACCAACAAAACATTTCAGCAGTAGAGAATTTCATTCCAAACGCAAACCGGCATCGGAGTTATATGTAGGTACCTACGACTCCGGCAGACACTTCTCCCAGGACAGGACGCATTCTTTTCATCACCACCACTCACAGCGGCCACGTTCTAGAAGTCAACCGACACGTGATCTAATTTCTAACATTGCAAAACCATTTCTCACGTAGCAGACTACATGAACGGAAAGGAAGTTGGGAAATTTGTCCTCGGAATGTACCCGCCATATGACATCACCAGCATGCGCATGTGTGCAACTTTTTACTGGGAAATTCCATGCTAAAAAGGAACATCGAAAAATTCCTCACAATTTACAAAGGAGACACACGCGTTATAAGTTGTAACAGTAGACATATCATCAAAGTCAACCTAGTATTGTTGAAGCATATATAAACACAATCAGACAGACGCTTGGAATGCAAATGGTTGACCAGAATCCAAACCGCTTGTCGAGTGACCTAAGAAATAACATTCCACACTACCCGAATCTTAACGAGAAATTTGAATTTACCATTCAAGTCACGATTTTTCTGTTTTCGCTTCTGGTATCGGCATTTTTTACCCGCATTTTTTTAATCCCATCCAACAGCAAAACGAGGACGAAGTCAGAACGAAACTTATTACTGCATTCCATGATGAATGGAGCTCAACATAATTTTAACTTACGACGAAATTATGTAAATAATTGCTGACTTATCATGATTAACAACTTTTTCAAGCTTGTACCAACTTAATCCGACTGTCTATTTTAAGCTCGTCAATTGGATTCTATCTTTTCCCCAAATAGTGCTCACCATACCAGAACATAACATCGAAGAAGATTATCTCAATATTTCCGAAAAAAATCCCAAACCTTCGAAACAAACGAACACTCTTCTGCGAACGAGAAAGCGCTAGCCATTATCTCTACACGCAATAACCATTACTTAACCAAGATTTTTGTTTTAACCGGCTGAGAGCCCCGTTTAAAGGATCTTACAGCCATTCCACTCACCTTCACCGCGCCATCGCATCGCCCTTCCTAAATGGAACAGACGGCGAGGTGAGAGAAAAGGGACTAACAACCCCGTTACGGATTCTTCACCGGAAACCAAGTGGAGATGCTAGCTGCTACTGCTGCCACTGCCGCTGCGCCCAGGAAATAAATTATGTATGTACATTAAACAAAAGCTATCGCGCATCCTTTTTATTTTGGCAATCTGAAGCAAATCTCCCTCTGGTTCGATGTAACCAACCGGGGGGAATCTCTTCTAGCGAAGGATAATATGGGCTCCAGGGAGCAGCTGAAAGTCTGTAGTTTATCTTTCTTCCCAGTTTCACAGTTTCATCCGAAATCTTTCGTCAACTGAAAAAAAAAATCAGATTCATAACAAGGAAAACTCATCCCACATACTTTTTCTAGGGCTGGAAAAAGGCCTCTAAATGCGCCGCAACGTGCGACGATAGAGCACGTTGTTTGAATTTAACGAGATCTCTAATGAAGCTTGTTCGAGAGAAAGCGAAGGAAAAAACCGAACTGATTGGTTCGGATGATCCGTTCCGCGTTTTTAATTTTCGTCGGGTTGCTTTTGGGGAACAAATTACGTGTGTTTCCTTGTTTGGTGGAGATAAAGGGAAAACTTTTTGCCACATGTAGACACTGCGACCCAGAGGAAGATGCGTATGGCGGTGCTGATAGGGTCCGTTCTCCGTCAGCAATTATCAATTTATAAATCGGATAAAGCAGATAATACAATTAACAAATTATTCCCATTTCGTTGTATGCGGGACTTGTTCAGAGCATGTTTAGAAAAAAAAATGGAATTTGATGAATCGACAGCAATGTGTAGTGAATGTTAAATCGGTTTAGGATGTTTCCTCGCAGGAATGTTAGAAAAATATGAACAACAGTCCAGGGAAGTTTGTCCTCTGCGGATTATGTTGGATCGGGATGATAGAATTCTGTCACAATATGAACAAATCTGGATCAATTTTTCATAGGCTCGTAGGAGCAGTAGATAGAAGGTGAACACGCAGAAATTTGGTGCTAGATTACTGGCTTATTTGACATAGTTGGTTTTCAGATAAACAATCTCAGTATAGGCGAAATTTTGGTTTCCTATGATTGATTCTGTAACAGGTTACAAGTAAATTTTCAATATACTATTCTGAGCAAATATCTGAAACTTCCTTAGACTGTTGCTCAATTGAAGTAGAGTTAAATAGAGAATTTCACAGTGGCAGTTTAAAATCACTACAAAAACTAATTTGCATGACAAAACCGACACTTTTGTCGAAAATCCAGGCGAAGAAATTCTACGCCCCGAAGAGAACGTGGCGTGGCATTAAAATTAATTTGAGTGAAGATGTTTGGAGAGTCAAATTCGCCCAAAACTTTCCTGATAAACAGAATCCTTTCAATTTTTCTCCTATTCTCTAGAATTGCAATATTGAGTAGGCTGGAGCGGTCTCGATAGAGCGGAAGAACTAAAGGATTTTTCCAGGGTAAGAATATCAAAGCATACCACAGCTCATTCTTTCGACACCAGTCCGCAAAAAAATATCGATTAGTTATGGCAGTTCTTCAGCAATCTTCAAAAGATTGGACCGGTGCAAACTTTTTCAGATCATCAGCATATAGCAATTTGAATCTTCAAACTGCACAAGCGTCGTTAAAAATAAGGAAAACAATGGCGTCCGATATTGCTGCCTTGTGGAACACCAGAATGGTTACAAAATTCACTACAAGAGACACCGCCAGTTTTACTGAGATTAACCAGGTACTATTTCAACCAGTTTTAAAATTTCGTGCCGCAGCCAGATGTTATTTCTTGATGTTAGCAATATCAGGCTATTCGATTTTAAGTGACGTTAGCAATGGATTTATGCTCAAATCTCTTTACATCCTTCCTTTATACTGAATTCCGCATTTATCAACGCTAAAGGCACACAGTGGCAATAGGGAAAAACTTAACCAAGCTATCAATGGCCTAACACGACGCATCCAAGTTTGTATCTTTGTACACGCAGTGCCCATGCATGCAAAGAAACACCGGTTTTCAAAGCGCTCGATTAACATATCTCCGAGTGTTAATTGATGTTGGCATCCACCGTAGATGAGTATTTTTAAGTTGGCAAAAACATGCATGGAGGCGCCTGATATTTATTCCAACTGGCCACGTGAGTAAATGGAATAGAAAAACGAATACGAAAAACTAACGCTAGCAATAAGACACCTGTTCAAGGTGATCGTCCACCATATTTACGTACGAACAGTGGTTGGAGAGTTCGCGAAAAAGTGATCGTTTAAATCGATGAACATCCCTCATGAACACACACTATTCGCCTGCCTCACCGATAATGCACGCATCAGCTTTGAATTTTATCACGAACAGAACCTCAATATGAACATCAGAATTCGTTCAAAAATTGAATATTGAACATTGAGTGTGTTCGATTTATCGGATATAGAATGCCCGGGGACGCCGTAAAGTATTCAAAATAATATTAGCACGAAAAGGGAATAGTTTAAAGTAGTGTTAGTGGCTTTACAAGCAGCAGAAAGCAGTAATTTGCACTTTTGCGTTGCTCACGATATTCGTATATTCAGCGATGCTATGAAGCTTGAGTGTATGTTGCTCATTGTTATAGGCGAATTGAACCACTCGCGTAGCTGTTTTATCATGATAAAAACCGTTTGCCGATGCTCGGCGTATCTATTCATTTTGCGAGTTTTCCAACCTCTGCGTACGAAGCTAACGTACGTGATACCGAGTGTTTCCGAAGTGTTGAAAACCTGTGCCTTAAATACAACAGCGATACCGGCAGTGCTTCGAAGCCCGCACTCGTGTGGTCTAATTTTCTCACATACGCGTACTCATTCTAACGAACAACCCGGGCGGCATATGCATCCCTTTAAAACTCCCGCACTTATTTCTTCATGCACTGCAATGAGTTTTTGTGCGTATGTGTTTAGCTAACAGTTACAGTTGTTGCTCGTCGTTCGTCGTTGAAGCCCGATCTGCTGATGCCGATTACACGCGAGGGTTCGCGCTCCCGCGCGTGAGTAGAATCAAGGGCGAAGATGAAGAAGAAGAAGAAAAAGTAATGC
Source organism: Sabethes cyaneus (assembly GCF_943734655.1). Taxonomy (NCBI): domain Eukaryota; kingdom Metazoa; phylum Arthropoda; class Insecta; order Diptera; family Culicidae; genus Sabethes; species Sabethes cyaneus. The sequence continues at coordinate 198,452,212 of NC_071355.1, read as the reverse complement.
AAAATTTGTGTCCCAATGCGCTACCAGCCTCCCGGGCATTTGATTCACAACGCGTTTTTGCCTCGGGAATAAGCTATGCAGGAAGACGATGTGAGGACAAGTGTGCGCGAGTGTGTGCGTAGCAAAATGTCTCACACGGCACCGGCGGCTGTTTCTTTTACGCCTGCGTGTGCGGCGTAAGTGTTGAATGCTATTCTTCTCATACTCTTTCGTGTGTGAGTAGGCATGGTTGACTTCTCGCTCGATTCGCAACATTGGATACCGGTCGCGGTTTGTTTTGTTTGGAGCGTGCAGTGCATTTCATCAGACACGCTAGCAGTGTACTGATTCAAATAAACTTTGTAAAGTTTTTCACATGCGGCACGCAGTATGGTTCAGTTTTTAGGCATGTCTGGTTCTTACCAAACTCGCCTTTCAATTAATACATTGCTTAACGTGCTGTGTTGCAGGTAGCACCGTCTAGTGGAAACCACATGTCGGCCAGATTTTACGTTTGAATTTGGCGCAAAAAAAAAGTTTATTATTATCGACCGATAGTGAACTCCACTGATAGTAACAACAAATAAACGGACAAAACAGAATGCATGGAAACTATCTTAATTATTCAAGTTGTTACATGAAATTAAAATTAATCAAGTTATTGTAATATTAGCATCACTAAGCAATGATAAAAATTTTGGTTTTCTAACTTAAGGGGGCACAGTACTTTTCAATTATATAAAAACGAATTAACATTTTTAGCACATGTGTTTGAAGCCGTTTCGAATAATTCCAAAAAATGACAAAGTTACAGTTAATTGTACCGCGAATGTCTGAAATGATTGCACAGTGGATAAAAACTTCAATACCGTTTTTCTCGGAACCAGGTTTTCAAAGTCGGTACCATAAATATCTCAAGAACGGCTCAAGCGATTCTCTAGCTTCTTTTTTTGTTTCAAAGCTTATGAAATGGTCTTGTCTTTGACCTATCCTTTTTTCGATATTGTAATTTATGTATTTTTTAGAAACGTTTAAAGTCAATTTTTCGGTTAAAAAACTGATTTTTATGTTTTAATGTCCGCAATTGTATTGTGCGTTCGAATTTAAAAAAAGGATGGGCCAAAGACAAGATAATTTAATGTGCTTTCATGTCGTTTTGGAATATTTTATATCGGATAAACCCTCGAGCGCCAATCCATGGTACCGCAATTCGTGTTTTTTTCGAATGATCATGTTCAAGGAGCCGTAGGGGAGGGGGCAAGAGGCTCCCATATGTAAACAAAATCGTAAATATTAGTATAAAATACAATGTTTAGAGTGCAAAAAACCCGAATCGATTCGCCTTCCGCGTTATCGAGAAAAAATATTTGAAATATGGTCAACTATATGGAGTCTCGGTCTCGGTCTCGGTCTCGGTCTCGGTCTCGGTCTCGGTCTCGGTCTCGGTCTCGGTCTCGGTCTCGGTCTCGGTCTCGGTCTCGGTCTCGGTCTCGGTCTCGGTCTCGGTCTCGGTCTCGGTCTCGGTCTCGGTCTCGGTCTCGGTCTCGGTCTCGGTCTCGGTCTCGGTCTCGGTCTCGGTCTCGGTCTCGGTCTCGGTCTCGGTCTCGGTCTCGGTCTCGGTCTCGGTCTCGGTCTCGGTCTCGGTCTCGGTCTCGGTCTCGGTCTCGGTCTCGGTCTCGGTCTCGGTCTCGGTCTCGGTCTCGGTCTCGGTCTCGGTCTCGGTCTCGGTCTCGGTCTCGGTCTCGGTCTCGGTCTCGGTCTCGGTCTCGGTCTCGGTCTCGGTCTCGGTCTCGGTCTCGGTCTCGGTCTCGGTCTCGGTCTCGGTCTCGGTCTCGGTCTCGGTCTCGATCTCGGTGTCGGTCTCTTGCGAAGTGTCTACTACATAGTTCATGATGGCTTTATCCTTTCCACTATAAGAAAACCGGCAATTGGAGCGCATTTGGAATATCGACTATCGGCTTGTAGCTTGGCTGTCTGAGACTGATCGCTTTTCTTCAAAATTGTTTCATTTTTATAGAACTTCTCGTTTTTATTGGCTGTTTGTATAATACCTCCAACGTTTGAATTCTATATTTTACTCTTTAGAAGACTGGAATTATAGAATCGAAACGTTGGAAAGGTTATACAATTTGTTCAAATTTTAGTAGACTGGCAGCCAAACGAGACAGGAAAAACGAGAATATACAATTTTACAGTCGACAAAACAAATTCATATTTTTATAGAACTTCTCTTGGTCTGTCAAGTTGCAAAAAGGCAATTAACGTTCTTTATTTTGGCTTCCATCGAGTTTGTTACTGCTACTAATTAATCCTTCCCACCCAATGAATGACGGGCGTAACATACTACAATATAAAAGAACTTCCTCAAGAAAGCAAATAAAGCAACGCAACAACGGTTCAACCTTCCGAATGCTGCATTCCGAATCGGTAAGACGGGCTGCTCCCGTTAGAAGACCACGGTTTAGCCTTTCGAAATGAAGTTACCCCACGCTGCGCTCTGCGCTGGGCTGCTAGGAAAACCAACCACGAGGTGCTTCAGATTGCAACTTGTCGAAGCCGTGATTTACGAGTGCTTGAGAATCATTCAGTAGAATTGCAGGCTGGCAGGCAGGTATGGAACGGTACAGAGCCAGTGGATGATCGAAGTGGGAAATGGAATCAATGCTGCAGCATGGTTGAAAGAAACGTGGTTGTCGACAATGACGACAACATCGACGACGACGACGATGATGACGATGCCGGTAACGAGAAGGAAAACAACTGATTCGACTATCGTTCAATAGCAGCACCTGATGGCTACCGGTACAACCCCGATGAGGGCGCCACCGCCGTGCCACCTGAAGGATCAGCAAAAAATATCCAATCGGAACGGGAAAAAAACCTGTGGGATGGGAAAATTGGCGAGGAAATAGAACAGATCGGCTCAAGTGCTTATTATTGTTATTTCTTTCCCGGTTAAGCCTCTGTTATTATCGTTATAAGTAAGGGTTCTTCGGAAAGAAATGAAAAACAATAATAAGTGCCTGTTGATTGCCAGTTTGATTGGGCGAATTGAAATGATGCTATCGGGAAGGCGGAAGGTCCACGATTTTGAAGTGCATCATCAACCATCGAACGATGGTTTTACGATGTGGAAATGCCTTCAAGTTTTTTTTATGAAACGATGTACTTTTTTTATTACGAAGGGAATCAAATTATCAAATCAAATTATATAAATTGAAGCAATTTAGGGGAATTTAGCTTCAATTTCCGACCTGCACCGACAGGGTGGGAAAGTTAATGAATTTCAGTAGCAAATAAGGAATGGAATAAATTGTGCATTTTTCAGTCGGAAGAACTGAATTTACGGTTTCGTAGACTCTTGAGATAACCCCATTAGAGCATGTTTGATGTTTGAGCACATGGTATGATGTTTTTTGTGAGGTGTTTTCCGTTACATACCATCCTGGCGAGAAATCTATCACATGGATAAACATTGCAAAGAGTGGGCTTTATATGACGGGTTCATCAGTTCAGCAGCATGCCATAGTTGATTTTGCTCATCAGTTTTGAACGGTACAGGCAGTAGTAAATCAGTCGTAGGGATGAACGACGAGTACAGAAATTGCGACCCTAAAACGTCACTACTTCGTTGAACTTGATTTTCGGGTAACCCTTGTTGAATAAACGAACCGACAACAACCGTGGGACAAACATCAGCTGATACTGTAATAGCGTGCCTAGAGCCTAGCGTGCTACACTTGCAAAATAGTTACGTTTAGCAAACAAACACCGTAAATTCTTCATTAGGATGTAGCAAAAAACTTACATCGGGGTTGGATCTCCGAGACGGAGTGAAAACGTTTAAGTTTATCTTTACGCTTCGTCGCACCGAGGTATTGATAGGTTAACGACTGATGCGGGTCGCCCGAGTTTTATTTTGTATTGCGTTTTTGGAAAACTTTGGCAATGCGGAATACTATTTCCAAATGCCACTTTGTTAAACGAATAAATTCCGAGACCGAAACCGAGGCTGAGACTGAGACCGAGACCGAGTCTTCCAGCTGAAGTATTAGTTCGAAAATCGAAATCACTGAGAACTGATTAACCGTTATGTGTGCGACAAAAAAAAACACCTTTAGCAGGGCGACAAGGGTACCCGGGTACCCAAAATTGATGTGGTTATAACATCAACAATTTTTAACCGATTTCGACGAAATAGGTGTCATTTGATTCGTTAATTTATCTAGTTTTCAATCATTTGGCCATTTGGCCACTAAAAGACATACGGGGCCCGAAAATCCGGAATTCCGACAGAGTGTCCGCTGTGAGAAAGAGAAATGATTGTATTGCAGGAAAATCAGTCATGCGGATATAAAAACTCTAAAAATTCATACAATGTACTATTTCATATAATGAGATGAATCAAGTTGGCCATTCCGGAGTAGGTTCCTGTGGGCCCATGGGTAGCCAGTCCAGGATTGGAGGTAAAACCTAGCAATATGGGTATCAAAGTTCTTGGAATTAGTTCGGTAGGCGATATTTTTTACATTTCGATGTATTTTGATTGGTTATTTCGAAAATGGTTTCTACGGGGTCACAGATGATACCGCAGGATTCAAGATAATGCTTAGCATTATCAGAACCGCTCAAAACGTAGAACCATCCGTTATACATTTGGAACCAGTTCCGAAATTATCAATCAGTACTAAACTGACCATTTCAGTTCAAAAACTCTAAAAGATCCGCTAAACCAATTCTAATATGGGATTAGGCACCCAACTCGCCATCGGTATCCCTACAGGAACCAAATTCTGGAGTAGCCAATGCGATCTAAAGTCACCAATTTATGTAATTAGATGAAAAAAGGGTCCACAGTGTCAAGTTCAAAGCTAATAGGTTTACTGCAGCTGATATTCTTTCAAAACATGCGGCTTCCCACGTTTTACCGGATGTTGCTCCGGAATTACCGATTCCCGGGAACTACTTGTCATTTGATGGCCAAATGATTTATCTAATCAAAACTGGATAAATGTACGAATCAAATGCCACTGGTTTCATCCAAATCGGTTCAACATAACTAAAGTTATGAACATAGCAAATCATGGGTACCCGGGTACCCTTGTCGCCCTCCTACGTAATAAAAAAATTCAAGTGACTCTCATTGCTAAACCCCTTTATGGATATGCACCAAAAAAACCTCAATTACTTATGATCAACGAGTTTTACGATGTCGCAAAATTTCAATGACGTATGTTTTAAATTGAATGAGTTATAACTATTTTAAAACTGAAAAGGTACCCGGGTACCCTGTCGCACACATAACGGTTAAAATCGGTCCAGTCCAGTCCACAGTCCACTCCAATGCATTGTGCAGACCAGTCCAATCCATAGTTCACAGTTTAGTCCAGCCCAGTTCAATCCTCAGCCCAGTCGAGTTCACAATCTATAGTCCAGTTTACAGTCCAATTCAGTTCATAGTCCATAGTAAATCAACAATTTAGCTCAGTTTTATCCACCCTCCAGTCCTATCAAATCCACAACTTAGTCGAGTCCACAGTCTAGTGCAGTCTACAGCTCAGTCGTATGCACAGTCTACAGCCCAGTCGATAGTTTACAGTCCAGTCTACAGTCCGCAGTACAGTCCTCAAACCAGTCCACAGTCCTTTCTCCGAGATAGCATCTCGTCAAAGTGCAGCCATGTCCATAATCCTGTCTAGTCCACAGCACAGTCTAGTTCACAGTCCAGCCTAATCCTCAATTCGATTCAGTCCACAGTTCTGTCCAGTGTTGCGAAGCCCACACTCGTGTGGTCTAATTTTCTCACACACGCTTACTCATTCGAACGAACAAGCCGGGTCGCCGGCATAAGCATCCCTTTAGGACTCTAGCTCTTATTTATTCATGCACTGTAACAATACACAGTTTTGTGAGTGTGTATTTAGCTTACAGTCATGGTCGTCGCTCTCGCTCGTCGTTGCAACCCGTTCACTCGCGAAGGCTCTCACTCTAGCTCGTGAGAAGAATCAAAGGTGAAGATGAAGAAGAAACGAACAAGTATGAAGGTGTGCCTAGGAGTATGAACGAGTGGCTCACATGAGACTACGATTGCAGGGTCAATTCGACAAAGCTTGACATTGTGCAAATGTTTGTCACGCAAATTTTTATTTTACTGTATTGTAATAAATGCTTTGAAACATTCCTAAACATTTGAGACAAGAGGACAAGTTTAAGTATTTGTTCGACTCGCGAGTGGGTTATGCAGGAAGACGATCTGAGGCTGTGCGTTCGCGAGCGTGTAGGTAGCAGAATGTCTGCACGCAGTAACGGCGGTGTTTGTCTAACGCTTGCGTGAGTGACGTAAGCGTTGAATGCTATGCTTATCATAGTTACTAGCGTGAGAGTATGCATCGTTGGCTTCTCGCTCGATTTGAATCAGTGGTCCAGGTCCAGTCTACAGTCCAGTCTCACCTCTAGTCCACAGTCCAGACCAGTCTATAAACCACTCCTGTTCACAGTCCAGTTCATTCAGGTCCCCAATACAGGTTATTCGACTATTCAGTCCAATCCAGTCCACAGAGTATTCCACTCTAATTCACAATTTAATCTGGTCTAGACCTAATCTAGCAATCCAATCCAGACCACAGTACAGTCTTCCTGCAGTCCTACTTAGAGTCCAGTCCAGTCCTCAGTACAGTCTAGTTAACAATTCAATGTAATTCAGTCCACAATCCAATCCAATTCACAGTCCAGTCCAATAAGTCAATCCAATCTACTGAAAAGCCCACTCTATCCCAGTCCATACGTCACCCCCGTTAATAAACTAGTCCAATCCATAGTCCGGTCTACAATCCAGTTCAATGCACGGCTCGGTTCCGTTCACAGTCCAGTCGAATCCAACCCAGTCCAAAGTTCAGCCCAGCCTACCCCACCTAGCCTCGCCCACAATTCACAGTTCAGCCCACAGACTACTTCAGCTGACAGTTCAATCGATTCGTCAGTTCTCAGTACAGTCCAGAACACAATCCAGTCCTATCCAGCTTAGGCTACAGCTCAGTCCGATCCAATACACAAGATACAATTGTAATCAACTTAAATATGGAAGTAATTCGTAATAAATAATATCGCTAGATATATCGAAAAGACCTGGACCTAGACCTCATATTTGCGTGGATTTCAAGGCAGCACACGATACAGTTGAACGAGAACAGGTGTGGCAGATAATGCACGAGTACGGTTTTCCGGACAAACTGACGCGGCAGATCAAAGCTACTCTGGAACGAGTGATGTGCTACGTGCGCATTTCGGTGACACTCTCGAGTGCTTTCGAATCGCGTAGAGGGTTGCGGCATGGGGATGAACTGTTCTGTATGTTATTCAATATCGCTATCGAAGGTGTGATCCGGCGAGCGGGCATCGCAACGAGAGGAACGATCTTCAGCAAGAATAGCCAACTCGTGGCCTTCGCAGATGACATCATTACTGGAAACCTTGAGACGGCGGAGGCAATCGAGGCGAGATTAAAAACGGAGGCTTGGAGGATAAGGTTACAAATTAATGCGTCAAAAACCAAATATATGGTAGGAACAGGCTCCAGAGAAAGCAACGTTTGCCTCCCACGGACAGTGACTAATGACGGCGATGAACTGGAAGTGGTTGATGAGTTCGTATATTTGGGATCTCTGGTCACCGCCGACAATAATACGAGTATGGAGATCCAACGACGCATTCAAGCTGGAAATCGAGCCTACTTTTCCCTTCGCAAGACGCCTCGATCAAGGAGCATACGCCGCCGCACAAACCTGACAATGTACAAAACGCTAATCAGACCGGTAGTCCTCTACGGACTTCAGACAGTAACTTAACTTTGCTTACGGCAGACGTACGTAAAGCCTGGATGCTAATTCCGTTATCGAAATTTGACCTTCTGTTTTTATACGACAGACTTCGCAACCAGCTGTTAGAATACAGGACAGTGCGGAGTTAGTGTTACGATCCTATTAACTCTAACAGCCTCTCCCAGCCGAGATTCGAACATATGACGACTGGTTTATCAGACCAGCGTCTTACCTCAAGGCCAACTGGGAGGCCGGAAGACATACGTGTTGTGTTGTAAATAATAGTTGTTTACAATGATCGTCATCCCGTAATTTCTGTTAATATGTCTAGTGTTCAATTAAAAACAAGTTTTAAGCAATATTTTGATAACTATATCCAGGTAATTGATAGGTAATTTTTTATTATTTATATATTATATAGTAATTAAAAACTTTCTAAGTCTAGTAACGGGCAAACCTAAATAAATACAAACCAAATACAGTCCAGTTCATACGTATAGTGATTGAAACCCTAGCTCAAGTTTTCATCATTTATTTCAAACTCCAAATTCAAATGTCTTACATTAATCAATTATCTAACTCCGCCAGTGACGGACCTTCGCTGATGAACCGCCACGGGTGGCTCCCTAAAAAGAGTGAACAAGTGATGGGGAAATTGGATCGGGACCCGAGCTGTCTGTCACAAGCCAGGATAAAGGAGGAGTGTTGAGATTTGTCGCTCGGTGTGCAGCTCCGGATGGCTCCATGGTAAGTTTATGGTGGATCCATCCGGAACTGCACATCGAGTCTCTTCCGCGGCAAATCTTGTAAAAATCTTTTGCTCTCAATGTAGCAAGTAGTCAAGGAGCATGCTACATTCTGAGGAAAGTGCGGAGGAGGACCCCAATCCTCGGTGTAACGCGACCCGTGCCTAGGGATGAATGCTTGGGGGGGTCTAATAAAGTTTCCCAAGGTCGAACGGAGCCTGCATGGTATCAGAGCACCCTGTGCAGTATATTGCTCCCTCTGTTCCAAGCTGGTAAAGAACCGTTGATTTTCTCCCCAGCAGAGTACAACCATCGCCATGGATAACCTTGAAACAATAATTGATGGGGCAACCAACGACCCCCAAGAGTTGGTGATAAACACCGGAGTAGGTGTAGAGGTGGCGCACGACGGTAGACCGGAAGTGCGCAGTCCGATCGGCACGGACAATACTGGCGAAGTAATGGATACAGGGATGGAAGAGGACTTTAACCTCGACAGCATGTCGCTGGAAGGAGGACTCTCGGCTTCATCTCTGATCCTGAATTCACCAACAGGGAATGCGGAGAGCGACGCGGATAACCTTCCCGATCCGGTGACGCTACCTGAAGTCAAGGGGCAACCTGGGACTTCCGGAGTTGTAGCCAAGCGTCTCTCCAAAGCGCAACGGCGACGGCAGAAGTGGTATCGGAGCAAGGGCTACTCAAAGGACGAAGCGGAGGAACTTGCCCTTCTGCCGGCCGGCCAGCCTAGCCAGCGGGACCTTGTCGTTACCAAAAGGCAACGATCCGCTGATACGGCGTCGCCGAACATCAGCAACAAAGGTCCCACTAAAAAGAGACCACGCAGTCGAGCCTGCGCGGGTCCTTCGGCACCAAAACCATCCTCGGGGTGCACCTACAGGGAAATGGTGGATGCTTTCAGTGTAGCCATAACTACGGCTGATTATCCCGTTTCCCTGCTCACTACGGATCAGCTCCAGACTGTCCGCGCCGTTCTTCTGGATCAAATAGCTGACCAGGAGACTCCAGCCATTAGACCCAAGTTCAGGAGCTGCCAGTTCAAGAACGGCTACTTGATACTGGCTTGCTCTGACCAGAACACGGTCAAATGGCTGGAGCAAACGGCATCTACTCTCGTCCCGTGGGAAGGAGCACAACTACGGGCCTACGACACGAAGGACCTGCCGAAGGCTCACACCTTCATAGGGTACTTCCAGGACAGTGTCGGTACCACGGACGAGAAAATCCTGAGATTCCTCCAGAATCAGAACGACGGCTTTTCAACGCAAGCGTGGCAGATACGCCGTCGCATTGTGCGTGGAAATACCGTGGAACTGTTAATGGAGGTTGACCAAAAGTCGGCAAGTCAGATCACTGAGCAGCGCTTTACGCTAAATTTTATGTTTGGCAAAGCACGCATGCGACAGGTTGGTAGAGGTCTGATCAACACAGGCGCAACAGTCTCTGCTGCAAAGTCGAGGAAGGTACGAGCGGAACTCCCTTCTGGGAGCGCCCCGCCACCACCAAGACAATGCAATCCTGCAACGTTGAGGGTGGAAAGTGCGGAACTTCCCACTGGAAGTGCCCCGCCGCCACCTAAACAATGCAATCCTGCGAAGACTAGGCGAGCGCCGCGAAAACCTCGCAAGAGGCGTACGCAGCAATCACCAGTCGATAGCAGACCTCAGAGGCTCAATCCGCCGTTAAGTGCGGGTCGGACATCTGTGGCCTGTCGCCTGCGGCAACCGAAGCCTGCCGGTGTGAGCGACCCAGCCGCTCAACTCAGCGAAAACGCTGCTGGTACCCGTTCGCCAAGGCTCGATCCAGTACTGGATCAAGCTGAAAACGGCAATCCTGCCTCCAAATGAGCAGCTTTCGCTGCATTCAGGTGAACCTCCACCATGCCAAGGGCGCGTCTAGTGTCCTATGCCGGAGGTTCACCAAAGAGCAGCTGAGTGCTGCTCTGATCCAGGAGCCATGGATCAACGATACCACGATCCTCGGTCTATCCGGCGCTAATGGTAAGTTGATCTATTGTAATACACAGTCCAAGCCTAGGACTGCCATTCTGTTAAATAAGAGAATAACATTTTCTCCAATTACAGAATTCATCCAACGCGACGTCGTTGCCATTACGGTGGTAGTCCCGACGACTAGAGGGAAGCAGGAGATAGTCGTTGCGTCCGCCTACTTTCCAGGGGACAAGGACGAAATACCACCGCCCGAGGTTGCTGAGCTTGTGCGGTACTGCAGAGCAGTCAACAAGCCGTACGTGATAGGCTGCGACGCAAATGCGCACCACACGATATGGGGCAGCTCGGACACAAACAACAGGGGTGAGTACCTACTTGAATATCTTACTTCTAACGATGTCAATGTAATCAATGTAGGGAATGACCCCACCTTTATAAACGCTATCAGACAAGAGGTCCTAGACCTTACTCTATGTAGCGCCTCTATAGCTGAGAAAGTCAAAAATTGGCATGTCTCTGATGAACCAAGTTTATCAGACCACAGACATATCATTTTCGACATCGAGGCTAATCCTCTAAAGAGAGAACAATTCAGGAATCCGAGGAAAACCAATTGGAGTTCCTTTAGGGATCATCTGATTGCCTCACGTAATTCCTGTCACAATAATATACGAACTCCAGTTGAGCTGGATATCGCCGCTAGTGACCTGCAATGTAGGATCACAGACGCGTATAACACAAACTGTCCCGTAAACATGCGAACAGTTTGCCGTGATGTGCCCTGGTGGAATGAGACGCTTAGCAATCTCCGTCGGAAGGCAAGGCGTCTGTTCAACAGGGCCAAAATCACGTCTAACTGGGAAGACTACAGAGCTTCCCTCACCAAATACAACGCTGAGCTACGCAAAGCCAAAAGGAAATCTCGAGTTAAATTTTGCGAAAGCATTCAAACTCTGCCAGAGGCTACGCGTCTGCAGAAAGCGATGTCCAAGGACCATTGCAATGGTCTAGGGCAATTGAAAAAAGAGGATGGGAGTCTCACTGTTACCACCAGGGAAACTCTGGAAGTTCTGATGAACACGCACTTCCCTGGTTCGACAGTGACCACTGGGCAAAACATAGGCGGGCAACAGTGGAATGGGTCATTACACAATGTGCCAAATGATTCGGTTCTACTTGCACGCCGATTGTTTACGGAGGCCTCGATCAATTGGGCACTCAGCTCTTTTGAACCAATGAAATCTCCAGGTCCGGATGATATTCTACCCATTTTCTTACAAAAAACGGACGGTGTTATAATGTCCGAGCTCATCAACCTCTTTCGAGCCAGTTTCACCTTGTGGTATATCCCAGAGAATTGGCGGAAAGTAAGGGTTGTGTTCATACCTAAGGCTGGCAAAAAAGACAAAACCATGCCTAAGGCTTTCAGACCGATAAGTCTGACTTCAACGCTTCTTAAGCTGATGGAGAAAATCACGGATAACTATATCCGCAATGAGTTTTTAAAAAACTCTCCGTTACATGTAAATCAACATGCATACCAACACGGTAAATCTACGGAAACCGCACTGCACTGCTTAGTGACGTTAATTGAGAAATCGCTCAAATATCAAGAGACGGTACTTTGTGCTTTTCTTGATATTGAAGGCGCTTTCGATAACACGTCCTTTGCGTCAATTAATACGGCTCTCTGTCAAAAGAGAATCGACCACACTACAATGAGCTGGATTCAAGCAATGCTCTCGAGCAGACAAATTACAGCATCATTGGGAGATACGTCGGTCACGATTTCGGTGATCAAAGGATGTCCACAGGGAGGAGTTCTCTCCCCCCTGCTCTGGTCACTGGTGGCCGACGCACTCCTTCACAAGCTGTCACAGCTTGGTTATGAGACCATTGCTTACGCCGACGACGTTGTACTTATCGTCAGAGGAAAGTTTGACGCAGTACTGTCAAGTCGCTTGCAAGGAGCTCTAAACACCACCATGTTATGGTGCTCACAAGAGGGACTTAATGTAAATCCCACCAAAACAGTCGTTATACCATTCACTAGGCGAAGGAAACATACCATTACTCCGCCTATACTGAATGGTGTCAGACTGGGCTTCAGTAATGAAGTCAAACACCTCGGAATAATTCTCGCTAAAAAACTGAACTGGGCTGCCCACCTAGATTATGCTGTTAAGAAAGCAACTTCGGCTATCTGGGCATGCAGGTCACTGTTTGGCAAAACCTGGGGATTGAAACCTCAACTAGCCTTCTGGTCATATACTACCATTGCACGGCCTAGGATAACCTATGCTGCAGTCGTATGGTGGCCAAAGGTGAATGAGGTGACAGCCCAAGCCAAACTAAACAAAGTTCAGCGCCTGGCCTGTCTTACAGTTACCAGTGCCATGCGTACAACACCTACTGCAGCCATGGATGCAATGCTATGCTTACTGCCTTTGCATCTTCATGTGAAGAAGGAAGCAGAGCTCGGCGCACTACGGTTGCAAAGGAGTAAAACCATACTCGAAGGTGACCAAATCGGTCATCTTCGCATACTTCGGGAATTCAATCTGACACCCTTAGTAACTTCAGTCTCTGACTGCATGAAAGCCAGGCCCAATATGGACGTTCCATATGAGGTGATTGAAACAGATCGCTCAATGTGGAATAATGGAGGACCAGATCTTCCATCTGGAACTATCTGTTTTTTTACAGATGGTTCAAAAATGGGGGCCTGCACAGGCTCCGGAGTCTACGGACCCGGCATCAGGGAAACTATCTCATTAGGAAAGTGGCCCACCGTTTTTCAAGCAGAAGTATATGCCATATACATCTGTGCGACAATATGCTTGAAACGAAAGTACAGGCATGCGAAAATCGGTATCTTCACGGACAGCCAAGCAGCACTACTGGCTCTCAAGTCCGCCAAATGCGTGTCCAAATTAGTTTGGGAGTGCAGCACAGCATTGAGGGAACTCTCCCGCCAAAACAAAGTTTTATTACTTTGGGTGCCCGGTCACTGCGGAATCGAGGGCAATGAATTTGCTGACAACCTAGCAAGACAAGGATCAGCTCAGCAATTTATTGGTCCTGAACCGTTTCTGGGCACCTCCACATCCGCCGTGAAAGGCGAACTGATGACATGGGAAAAGCTAGAAATAGCATCCTGTTGGAATCAAACACAGGGTTGTAGTTGTCTACAACAGTTTATCTACCCAAACCCTGCAGTAGCTAAAAAACTACTCCATTTAACTCGTAGTGAACTACGCACGATCACGGGACCCCTAACAGGACACAGCCCCGCTCTTTATCATTTAAAGAATATCGGCAAGGTATCATCTGACACCTGCCGCTTTTGTAACTCTGAACCTGAAAGTTCAGCGCATCTGCTCTGCTATTGCGGAGCTCTTGCATTATCAAGGCACAACTTCTTAGGAAGTTTCCTTCTTACTCCATATCAGGTATGGAGCCTAAATCCCAAAACGGTCATTGGCTTTATAAACCATGTAGTACCGAATTGGGGCACAGGATTACAACTATTCCGCTCAACTCCATCAATGGGTATGAGCGATCCGTAAACTGTGCACAGCAATCGGGGCCTGCCACAAAAGACGATCATTAAGACTGTCGCAGTGGCCTTTTAACCCAATGCCCTTCTGGCATACAAAAAAAAAAAAAAATCAATTATCTAAACCCAATGCTTGAATCTCACTCTCTCTGATTACTTTCGAGCTACAACAATCTTATAATGCGAACACCTCTAGTTATTTCCAAGAATCGTCTTGTCAACAGAATTAATGACTGACTGAAATCCGATCTTAGATCCTAGCTGTAATCCACGGTTCACCTATATTTCGCATACATAATGCTGATTATGTACATTGTACCCATTAACCTTTGATAGGATTTCAACGCTCATTGATCGCATTCAATGGAAGCACCCGTTTAATTATACCTGCGGCGGATAAGCCGGATAGGCATTACAATGCCGGTTTTCATATCGTCTTTCAGGTAGTGATTAGTCAGCCCATCACACAAACTGTATATCACTCACCCGAATGGGCTTCCATCAATGAGAAATTCAATCAAATTACAACCATTCATCAGCACAGTCTAGTCTATTAAATCACACCCGATCCGAGTCCTCGTTGCCTTGTGTCCTTTCACAATAGAAATCAATCTTACTTGCTTGCTGCGCAAAGCAGCGGTACCCGTCCGCGGTAATCACTTTTACCGTTTCTCTCCGAAAGCCCTATTTGCGTCCCATTCTCACGTTCATTATTTACCTCAATCTCGCCCGGAAAGGCAATTCACTGTACGGCCTCCTCCGTCAAGTCCCTGTTCGCTGTTAGAATGGCAAAAACCCGTCACTCCACCATCGAGTCGAGTGAGTGGTGTGACGTAAGGACCGTTCCGGGGTGGCAACAGCGAAGACTTTTTGGGTAGGAAAATCAACTGAGAAAACAAACAACACCGATCGACCCAGAGTGCCACCGGTCGCGATGGGCCACTCTAATCGTGGCCTAGTCTAGTGGCTTGTGGAACGGAATCAATATAACCAACGGTGAAGCGGGTCGAAAATTCGGACTGGAAATTACCTGCAGAACAGCGCCAGTCAGTGAAGGAAGAAAAATATCGATTCCAGCGACGAGAAATAGCAAATAAAAGAATGCCGCTAGAAACGGACCTCTATTTAGCGCAAACAGGGTCGCCAGGTAGGACGATGAACAGTTGGAGTTGCTGAAGTACGGCAAATTAGGTTGATGAATTTCCGTCCAAAGTCTAATGGAGGCGCCAAGCAATGAAACGCTGTCAATGTAGGCGCATGGTAGTTGGTAAAATCTTCAGTGCCGGTATCAATCGACACACGACTGCTCGTGGTGATTGTCTAGGTCGGTGTACTAGTTGGTTGATGTTGTTTATGAAAGGAGACGGCCAGAAAGGACCATGAAAGAGAAATCCACTGCTGCACCCGGCAAGGTTCAATCGAAACGATACGATGGGCGACGGCCTGTGAAAGGTATACGTTTAATCGATTGTTTAACAAGCGGAAAACTGATTTATTAATGTTTTGCTTGCCGCGGCATTATCAGATGGCTTTCGGTTTTTTGCTTTTTCCTTTCGTTACCTTTTGCGACGTGGGATGGGATTATTAAAGTGAAACTGAAAAAAGGACAATACCGGGAAAGGTTGTGGTTAGCAGTGTAAATTTGCTCGGGAATTTGGGCGGAAGACAACGGTAGTTTGCACTTGAAAAGGAAAATTTATCTTTGTAATCATTGAAATAGGGTAGGACTTTGTTTCTAAAGCTTGAAATAAAACTATGTTTAGTTGTCTATTCATAACAGCAAACCTTGTAAATCTCGTTGTTTTTTATCCCTTCAAACCAATTGATGCTAAAGTGGCAGTGTAGCACTCACCTGAAATAAGAAAAACAAAACTTGAATTAAAAATTATGCCATAAATGATTGTATTTCAGCATAATAATGAAAGGAAATATCTATTGTTAGAACGAACAATCTGCAGGTACTCTGTAGGTACCAAGACTAGCCCTTTAATGTTCCCATTTGTTGTTTCTCCCCGACATCGCCGCCTTCAGTATGCTAACATTGTAGACAATTTTCCTCTACCTACAGGTTGGCTGGCATGATTGGAAAGGAAATAATAAGGTGCTGTCCGGTAGCGATATGAACGGGAACGGTGAATTGGCGTGAGTGGTATTACGAAATAAACATGCACCGGCTGCGTTTATGTTGTATCGAACAAGAAAATTGAATCCAAACACACCGGTCGGTCGGTGGCCGGCCACAGTGCCGCCGTTTGTCGACCTGGCCGCTAGATACTGCAGGACAGTCAGTAAAAAGTAAACTGTGCCACAGCAGTTGGCAATTGTCCATCCACCTTCCATATATCTAACAGCCGTAACATCAACAACCAACATTCCGATCCGACAATCGGGAGAATGTTCGCCAACGGAAAGTAGGTATTTTAACGATCTTTTTTCCCTCCGCCTTCGACCCGGCAATGGACGGCGGCCAAGTTTTATTTCTGTCAAAACATCCTTTCGCCCGATGGACGGGCGCATGTAAATTAAGTTTTCCTCACGACAGCGGTTGGTCAAAGTCCGGCCGACGCAGTGGGCGAGGGGCAGGAAGAAATCCGCTGTTTTGCTTGAAAAATGCTTCCAGTCGTGTGGAAAAATAGTGACCAGTCATGGAATGTAATGCCCGAGTGACAAATGAAATGCACTTTGTCCGGTCCGGCCGGTAGTCCAAAGTCTGGAAGTTAGCTGCTGCTTTTCCAGCTGTCAGCTGTCCGTTTTTCGTGTGGAGGAGAAAAAAAAACAAACAATGGATAACACGGGCCGTAACGGGGCTACTTTCGTGGATATGCTACTGAACCGTGCACCGTGGAGCGTTGTTGGTTGGGAATTTTCCGCTCCTGCTGCATGGCTCAGTAAACCAACTATTCAACTCATCCTGGTTGCTTTTTTTATTGGTTGAAATTGGGGTTAAATGTGCTGTATCACCATTTCCGGCTGCTGGACGATGACAAATAAGACGGGCTTGGTGGGACTTATCGGTATATTACAAAACGGTGCGAATGATGTGGCTAAAGGAACACTTTATCATTTTAGGATTTAGCCGATATAAAGTATTGCTTTTCTTTTGCCGTTCTTGGCTTTGGCTTGCCAATTCTTGAATCAAGTAAAACTCTACTGATAGACATGATTTACTAATTTAAACTACTGCACGGTAACCAATCTAGAGCTACTTTCTTATATTGCAAATATTATTATATTGCGGTCGTACTCAACAGTAATTAGGTTGGAGTTATTCTTAAAATACCACCAAATTGTTAATTGTTCCAAGCAATTATTTTTGTTTTACTGCATTTTGCTATCGGTTTTCATGACTAACTATAAAAAATGCTAATTAAACTTAGAAAGTCTCCCACAAGCACCCGATAGCCGCTAAAAACTGCTTTCCTATTTAGTGGCCCATTTATTTATTGAGCTTTATAATTCAAATTTCAGAAATAATGTGAAGAAAAATTCGTTCTTACACGCTATGCTGAAAAAGCAATAAAGCTAATTGAATTCTTCATTGTCCGACAACACCGACTATGTATTAACGAGAGCTACAATGCCTTTTTAATTAAGGGAAAAATTTGTTATATTTTGATTCACATAAAGTTAATTAATTACATTCTATATTTTGTGATTAATCACAAATGATAATTTTTCAACACTGGCTTGCACGGAAAGCACCGACCTTCCCAAAGCATGATTTGTTTTTCCGCAATTAATTAAAAAGAAGCAAGTTCTTGGGTATAAACGCCCTTAAGAATAAACGCCCTTCTTTATCGACAGACTTCGAACTCGGTTATCACAGTACAGAACAATTACGGGCCTAGTGCAACGATCCTATGGACTCTTACAGCACCGTCCAGCCGAGATTCCAGCTGATGACGCCTGACTTGTTAAATCAGCATCGTATATCGAAGCTAACTGAACGGTACAGGGAACACTATTAATTTATTTATCTGTTGATTAGGTTAAAAACTCCAAAGTTCTGCTCCACCATTAAGACTTTTTACTTTTTAATTTTATAGAGGTCTGGGCCTACCTATGAAATTCGAATGGGATTTGAAATTAAACTTAAAATTGAACTTTAGATAAGTATATAGATTTGAATTGGAATTCGATGGGCTTGCCTCTTTACTTAGAATTAGACTCAAAACTAAACAAAAAATATAACTTTAAACTGGACCTGAATTGCTAGTTAATTAAACTAGTAATTGAACTTTGAATGGAACATAAATTGGAAAGAAATTAGACTTGAAATTGGGTTTGCAATCAAACTTGAAATTAGAAATGAATTATGAATTAAAATTGGTCTTGATATCGAATATAAAATTGAATTTGACATTAGACTTCAAAGCTGAGTTGAAAATTAAATTACATTTGGCTTGGAATTAGCTTTAAAATGGGACATTAAATTGGACCTCAATTGATTTTCAAATTATACTCGAAATTGCACTTGAAGTTCCGCTTCAACTCAATCTGCTTATTGACCTTATGGGCAGAATTGGATATTATAGTGGGCAAATTTGGAATTAAATGAGGTATGAAATTGGTCTTAAAACGGGATATTATTACTTATTTACTTACTTAGGTGGCTTGCCGTCCTTAGACAAAGCCTTTTGAACAAAGTTTCTCCATGTAGCTCGGTTGAAGGCTACCGCTCTCGAATTCCTTGGACACCGAGTACTCTCCGCCTGATCTTGCTCCACCTTGCTCGCTGCGCTCCTGGTCGTCTTGTTCCTACCGGATTTGAGGCGAACACCATCTTTGCAGGGTAGTTATCCGGCATTCTTGCAACTTGCCTTGCCCATCGTATCCGTCCAGCTTTAGCTACCTTTTGGATACTGGGTTCGCTATAGAGCTGTGCGAGTTCATGGTTCATCCTCCGCCTCCATACTTCGTTCTCCTGTACGCCGCCGAAGATCGTTCTTAGCATTCGTCGTTCGAAAACTCCGAACACTCGCAGGTCCTCCTCGAGCATTGTCCATATTTCATGCCCGTAGAGAACAACCGGTCTAATGAGCGTCTTGTACAGAGTACACTTTGTACGGGGACTTAGTCTGCTCGACCGCAATCGCTTGTGAAGCTCATAGTAAGCACGGCTTCCGCTGATAATATGCCTCCGAATCTCACGACTGGTGTCATTGGGCGCCGTTACCAGTGAGCCTAGGTAGACAAATTCATCGCCATCGATCAATATACTACTGCCCAAGCGGCGTCGGTCGGCCTCGGTTCCGCTGGCCAGCATGTACTTTGTTTTAGACGTATTTACCTTCAACCCAATCTTTTCTGCTTCGCGGATTAGTCTGGTTCAGACACCGCCATAGATATTCTGCCGATAATATCCATGTCATCGGCAAAGCAGACGAATTGACTAGATTTGTTGGACATCGTGGCCCGTCCATGATTTTCATAGCTCTTTCCGGTCGATCGTATCATATGCGGCTTTGAAGTCAACGAACAAATGGTGCGTTGGAACTTTGTATTCACGGCCCTTTTGGAGGATCGGCCGTAGTGTAAATATGTGGTCCGTTGTAGACCGACCTTCGACGAATCCGGTTTGGAAAGTTCTCACAAATCTGTTCGCAATTGGTGATAGTCGGCGGAAAATGATTTGAGACATCACTTTATAGGCGGCATTGAAAACGGTGATCACTCTATAGTTCTCACAGTCCAACTTGTCGCCCTTTTCATAGATCGGGCAGATAACCCCATCTTTCCACTTCTCCGGTAGCTGATTCGTATCCAAAATTATAACAGTTAGCCGGTGTATACAAACGCTTTTCTGGTCCCATTTTAATAAGCTCCTCTTCACCGAGTCTGCCTTGACAAGCGAGTGGTCGTGGGTTCGAATCTTAGTAGAATCAGGTCATTCGCTGTCAAGTGACTTTAGCATGGGTTTATTCTCAGGCCCCTCCACATCCTTCCTACTGCATTCTGCATTAACTAACAATGAAAGCCTCTTGCCAGGTCAAGTTATAAGAGTGGTACTTGCTTGAGGTGCGAATGAAGCCTCTTGTTCAAGGGCAAATTACAGCCTGTTCCACTTCCTGGTTCTAGGAACGAGATTGGTAATGCATAATAAGTAGTAGTAAGGAACACATACATACACACAAAACACACCCTCACTCTGTGCTGAACTCTGCTTTACCGACCATGAAGCCTTTAGCCGGGGCTGGTTATAAGAATGATACTTGCTCGAGGTGCGAATGAAGCCTCTTGTCCAAGGAAAAATTATAACTAGTCTCCGCACTTCCCGGCTCTAGAGCTAGATTGGTTGAAAAGTAGTAAGAAGCGTAGAGGGAAAAAGGGGGTGAAAAACACACCGAAAAGCACGGATAATAAGCAGTTCGCTCACTCTATAGCGATACTGCAATAACAACGAAGTGCGGAACAACACCTGGATAAAATCACAATAGATCAAAATGCTGGTCGTAGTGATAGTATCCACACACAAAAAAAAAGCTCCTCTTCGATGCCATCTTTCCCAGCTGACTTGTTGTTCTTTAGCTGGATGATGGCCTCCTTAACGGGGAAGAGGCTGGCACCTCTTCCCCGTTTGTTGCACCGTCGAAATCGCTTTCCCCGCCGCCATGGTTCTCCGCCTGGGCGCCATGAAGTTGGACTCAAAATGGGACATTATATTGAAATTGAAATGAAACTTGTGATTGGACATGAAAACGGATTTGACTTCAAATCGAACTGGAATATGAACTTAAATTGGACTCGAAATCAAAATTAAAATTGGATTTTAGATTGAATATATTTTTACGCAATTGATTTAGTTATTGCTTATTATTTAATACCGGGCTATTGAATTGACGACTTCGTAGCTAATGTTGAAAAATTGGATAGTATAGTAGTGTGGGAAATGACAGGATTGGAGAACGTCAAAAAATTTGATTTTAGAATACGGTATATTAATAATAAATAATCTTCATATCAGACAAAACATATTGACCCATCCTGTTTGTCAAAATGTTTAGTTTGATAACAAGATTTTAGCTAATCTAATTCTGAATGCCCAGTCTATATGTCGGTTTGTCCAGTCTATATAGTCTGTTTTATCTGTTAAATCTGTCCTGTCTGTCCAGTCTGTTTTGTGCAGTAGTCTATGTTCTGTGTATCCATTGTGTCCTGGCTATCCAATCAGTCTATTTGTTCAGTCTGTCTGTCCAGTCTGTTCAGCATGTTCAACCTGCTCAGTCTGTCCGATCTGTCCATTGTGTCCCGCCTATTCAGTCTGTCTGTCTGTTTGTGTGTCTAGTCTGTCTGTCTGTCCAGTCTGTCCAATCTATCTAATCTGTTCAGTCTGTCCAGTCTATTCAGTCTCTCTAGTCTATCCAGCCTGTCGAGTCTGTCTATCTGTCTGTCTGTCTATCTGTCTACCCGAGCAAAGTTTGATCACAAAGCGATATCTACAAGATAACTTGTTTTGTTAACGAATAACTCAATATGTTATATTGATGTTATTTAATGAATATTTCTATATAACATGATATGGTACACGGATTTCAAGATAGGTTATCCGTAATAATCCCTCTAAACAGGTTAAAATACTATCAAATCATTTTGCGATTTCAATAAAAAGAAGTAATATATTAACCCTCTGATGTTCACCGTCACCTTTTGGCGTTGTCAATTAGTTTGGCAAATTGTTTTAGCTCGAAGTTATTATGCGAGATCAAATGAGAAATGTTTACACGCGTGTGATTCGTATACAAAATATTTACTTTCATGAATTTGTTGTATAGCAGAATAAAACGAAAAATTCCTTTTAGATTCTACTAACATGCTCGCCATTAAATAAAATTGTCAAAGTTATAAATTTTTTAAAAATTTTCTTCATAATTTATTACTAATTAAACTTGCTCGAATTAAAATGTGTTCGCTTTTTTATTAATATTTAATTGAAACTTTCCTATTCTGGTTTTTATGTATTACTCAAGTCTTTTTTTCACGAGAGATACATGGCGCGTGAAACCGTTTAAAAAATCATGGTAATTCGAAAAATTCTGTAAAAAACCATGTTAATTCCAAAATCACCTAGAAAGCTATTTAAAATCTAACAGTCGTCGAAAAACCGCTCGAATTTAAAAATTGGTGAAAAAAACGCAGTAAGCGCAGAATTGGTACTTTGCGGTTGCGTTAATCTGTCAGTTCATCCATACAATTTGACAGATAATCTGTCAAATCTATGCAACCGCTACCATAAAGTACTTATTCTGTGCGGGCCTGTAGCGTTTATTTTCTTACAGTTTCATGATTGAGTGTACAAGTTACATTCTTTTAAGTACTTTATAACTTTTTCTTCACTATAACTTTCGTTTCGGAGTCTTTGTAGTGTTACTTCGTCAATATTACATTTTCGTTTGGCGTTTATATATTTTCTGCAGTCGAGGAGAAGTTGTCGTACGTTAATTGTGGTTTCGCAACAATCGCATAATGGTGGTGAGTCTTTATTAAGTAAAAAGCTATGTGTTAGTCTCGTATGTCCAATTTCCAGTCCGGTTAGAATACGTTGATCACAGGCTTAGCTGCAGTCTACCCATTTTTTAGTTTCAAATTTCACTTCTCGCAGTTTTACGTCTTGCATTGAAAACCACTAGTTGTCCCAATGTTGTTCGATCTTACGTTTCATTTCTTTCATAGCAACTTCTGCCGGAATTGCTGTTGAAATTAAGGCCCAGACACAATGCATACGGATTTTACTACGTTGCGGCAATTTGACAGTTTTTCCATGGGTTTTCTGTCAAATTTCCGCAACGTAGTAAAATCCGTATGCATTGTGTCTGGCCTTTAGTGTATTGTTTCTAGCGTTAGCGGATAATTGATTACAGCACTCGTTCGCTAATTGCACGAATGAGGTGATCCAACTAGCGACTTTCGTTTTTTAATTGCACGATGGCTGCCAATATTTATTGTAAAACGTGATACGTTTTCACCATAAAGAATTCTTCACATGCACTCACACGTGCGCTAGAAAAACAGTTAAATCTTTACAAACGAACCAAAAGCTTAAGGAATACGTGTCCAATTCATTCCAAAGTTTAGCAGAATTTGAATTAATTTGCTTTTAATATATCTACGTAATGCAGAAGAGTTTTTGTTCGGCATCGCTGCATTTTTGTTTATAGCAATCACCTAGGAAACCACGTGCCGTTTGACAGATAACTGTTTTTTAGTTGCACTATCGTGCTACTAGCGAACGTGCAATAAAGAGACGATGCGACTAGAGGACGTGCAAGTAGCGCAGAGTTCTGTCAGTCTGTTTTGTAGTAAAGTTTCTATTCTTTGAATCCAGTTTACTAATAATAAGCTTCGAATCAGAATGAAAATTGAAACTGACGCGTAACTAAACTCAAAAAAAACACCACGATTGTACAATACTCGTCGACATACTCAAAGCTTACTTCTATTTATAGCAGACTTTAATCTATGGTTGACACTTTGACAGCGAAGCCATTTACTGCGACGCAGGGGAAAGAGGGAGAGAATAAAAAAGACAAAAAACTGTTGAACAATTTCACACTTTCATATGGGCAGCACTGCGAGTGTAAAAGAGATCGTGCAGTGCCATAACGTCACTGCCATATTAGCGAATTGGCCAAAGCATGTGCTTTTAACCCAGTTACAGATAAGAGCAGTTGTGGTGCACAGGTAAGGAAGTTGCATAGGGTGCTCTAAGGCGTGAGTTCAATCCCGGCCGGTAGAATAAGTATAAACGCATGGGGAGGTTTTTTCGAGGCCCCCATTGTAACTCCCAACAATTATTTTTAGTTTTTTGGCAGTTAGCCGAGACAAAATGTCGATATAGTAGACTATGATAAAGAAGATTTTTTTGTTATTTAGATAACATCATGATAACAACACATGTTCTCAACAGTGAAGAAATTCGATTACAAAATTTGGACTTCATTTGCTATCACCGATAACTGAGTATGGTATAAACTTGATATTATGCCGAACGATTTTTGTTATCATTTTTGTTATGTTGTCACTTAATTCATACAAGTTTTTACTAAATTCTGTTATCAAAACTTGATCACAGGATAACAAATTTTGCTATTTTTATGTTATGGAACTTTGCTCGGGTACTCTGTCTGTCTATTCAGTCAATCTATTCTGTCTGTCCTATCTGTGCCCAGTCTGTCCATTGTGTTCCACCTATTCAGTCTGTCTGTATGTCTGTCCAATCTGACCATCTGTCTGTCTGTGAGTCTGCCCAGCAAACCACAAATCGTATAATAATGTGTGAAAATCATCTTTAATATCGCTAAACAAACTCGAAATCGTACATAAATCATATTTGTTACTTCTATATACGTACGAAAATGTTTGCTGGGTGTCTGTCTGTCCAGTCTATCAAGTCTGTTCAATCTGTTTTCTCTGTCCAGTGTGTCCAATCTGTCCGTCCAGTCTACCTGTCTGTTTCTCCAGGTTTCTGTAATTCCAGTCTGTCCAGTCTGCCTGTCTCTCGGCCAGTCTCTCCAATTCGTCTCTCTGTCAGTCGAATCTCTCTGTCTGTGCAGTCGTTCTCCTTATCCAGTTTGCCTGTCTGTCTGTCCAATCTGACTTTCTAGAGTGTCTGCTTCTCTGTCATTCTGTCCAGTCGGTCTATCTATCTGCCCATTCTGCCTGTCCATTCTGTCTGTCTCTCCGTCTGTCTGTCTGTCTCTCTGTCTTTATATTTGTCGATCTGTTTGTCCAGATTATGTGTCTAGTGTTTCTATTTCTCTGTCATTCTGTCCAATCTGTCCATCTGTCTATCTGCTTAGTTTGACTATTTGTCTGTCCAGTTTGTCTGTCTGTCCTTCTGTATTTCTATCTATCCTGTTTATCCAGTTTATATGTCTGTCTGTCTGTCCACTGTGACTGCCCGTCTGCCTGTGAGTCTGTCTTTTCGTCCAGTCTATCCAGTCTGTTCAATCTATTAAGCCTGTCCTTTCTGTCCAGTCTGCCTGTCTGTCTCTCCAGCTTTCTGTATTTCCAGTCTGTCTAGCCTGTCTGACTGTCTGCTCATCTATCTGTTTGCCCAGTCTACGTGTCTCTCGGTCAGTCTGTCCATTTCGTCTTTCTGTCTGTGCAATCTATCTCTCTAACCAGTATTCCTGTCTGTCCAGTCTCCCTGTTTGTCTGCCTGTCCAGTTTGTCGGTCTATATGTCTGTCTGTCTATGAGTCTGTCTTTTCGTTCAGTCTATTCAGTCGGCTCAATCTATTAAGCCTGTCCTTTCTGTCCAGTCTGTCCGTCCAGTATGCCTGTCTGTCTCTCCAGTTTTCTGTATTTCCAGTCTGCCCAGCTTATCTGAAAGACTGCTCGCCTATTTATTAGTCCAGTCTGCCTGTCTGTCTATCTGTCTGTCTGTCTGTCTGTCTGGCTGTTAGTCTAATTTTTTTGTCGGTCCAGTCTGTCTCACTATTCAATAGGTCTATCTGTCTAGTCAGCCTGTTGACACAGTCTGCTTGTCTGTCCAGCATGTCTACCTGTCTCTCCAGTCTGTCTGTCTACCCAGTCTATCTGTCTGACTATCTGTCTGTCTCTCTATCATTCTTTCCAGTCTGTCTAACTTTATACCCAATCTGTCTGTCTGACTGTCCAGTCTGTCTGACTGTCCAGTCTGTCTGTTTGTCCAGTCTGTCTATCTGTCTGTCCAGTTTGTCTCTCTGTGTGTGCAGTCTGTTTATCTGTCCAATCTGCCAAGACTGTCTGTCTTTCTGTCCGTCATTCCAGTCTATCTGTCTGCCCAGTCTGTCTGTTTGTCCAGTATGTTTGTCTGTGCAATCTGTGCAATCTGTCTCTTTGTCTATCCAGTCTATATCTTCTTCTGTACAGCATGTCTGTCTGTCCAATCTATCTGACTATCTGTTCAGATAGTTTGTCTGTCTGTCCAGTCTGTCCAGTGTCTGTCTATCTGTCCGTCCAGTCTGTCTACTTCTCTTTTCAGTCTGTCTCTCTGTCTGTCTGCCGAGTTAACTTGTCTGTCTTCCAGTCTGTGTGTTAAATTTGTCTGTTAAGTCTGGCTGTCATGCCTGTCTATCAAATCTTTCCTGCCCTCTGTGTCTCTGTTTCATCTGTTTATCTGTTTGTCTATGCTGTCTGAATGTCTGCCTAATCTTTCTGTTTGTTCAGTCTGTCTGTCTGTCTATCCCATCTGTCTACCTGTCTGCTCAGTATGCCTGTCTGTTCAGCATGCCTGTCTGTTCAGTATGCCTGTCTGTCTAGTTTATCTGTCTGTCTAATCTGTCTGTCTGTCTGTTCTTCTTTTGGTACGGTGTCTTGATGGTAGTGGTTGAAAACGAGAATAAGGAAGCAGACAGAACGGAACACGTTTGGATGGCACCGAATCAGGTTGGATAGCATCGATGCGAGGAGCATGGAATTTGCGGTCATTGGCTGTACGGCTGAGTGTAAATTGTAGAGAATAATCTAAATTTTAAGTCTTTACTTTCATTTTTAGTTTTCTTTTGTATTATTTTTTCCATATTTTCTCGACTTTTCAAACACGAACTGACTAAAAGCAAAACCTTGGGCTTAAACGTCTTTCTAAGACTTGTCCCTTCTTTATCGACAGACTTCACAGCTGGCTGTTAGTGTACAACACAGTTACGGGGCTAGTGAAATAATCCTACTGACTCTATCTAGCAGCATCGTACCTCGAAGCTAACTGGGAGGTGTGACTACTGACTACTGTGAATCAATTTTCGTGCATTGACGGTTACAACTCAGGAATAAGTAAGCGGACTTTACAGAACACGTTCGGATGGGACAGAAACAGAATCGGATAGCATCGAAACGATGAGATTGCTTTTCAATTTGGGTTTTATTACACTCTTATGATGGCATTTAAGACCAAAATTGGTCTTGAAGACCACCATAAGAGTACAATAAAATTCACATTGGTACTTGGGTTGTCAGCGCGGTTAAATATGTGATTCAGAGTTATATAAAATCTAATCATCGGTAAAATCTAATCAAGCGAAGGCTCTTACTGTTGTCTTTATCTGCCATACAGATGGACTTAGAAGATACAATCCTATCCATTTTTCTCGACAATCTTTCGACGCGAAACCTGGTACAAAAGCGCCTGCATTTCTAAGCAGAATTCACTCAAAACGAGCAACTTGAGGTATTGAACACCACCAGGTGGAGTTAAGTTGATTTTTAATTTTACATAGTTCATCGCGACGGTATCAGCTTAAACGGATGGAAAAATAATTTATTGTTGTCGCACTCGTTTCGTTTCGTGCTCCACTAAACCAAAACGAAGAGTAAATATATTAAAAGCTTATCTACCTATACATTCTTTCAACCAGCACAGCACCATGATCTACTCCGTCCACGATAAGTCGAAATTACGCAGAATTCAAAAATTCCACTACTTTCGCATTGTTATTACTGCAACCGTAAGGTAGGACGCATGTTACAGCAGGACAGCTTTATTGCAGGTACTTGTCGGAGGTGGTCCATATATTTTTTTGTGCTCCCAGGGTTTCCAACTTGAGATTGCACCGCTCACTGATGCTTTCGCTCTATTGGAAGATGAAAAATACCAGCATGTGGTGGTGAATGCATTTCTATATGTATAATGCCACAACCCCCCGGAACCGCGCCGAGAAAGGAGAAAGATGAAAGTCGGATTTATGGATTTACTAGAGTGCAGGCAAAGCGGAAGGCTTTTCGGTTCCCGCTGTGTGTATATGTATGTATGTATATGCTCGCTTACTTGTGTCTGCAGAGCGGTTTCGCTTTTCAGCGAACATGGATGGGAATCGAGAATAAGTTTCTTGATAAATTGCAGCTTTATTAGTTTTATGCAAATATAGATGAGCATATAGTTTGGGGGAATTTTTCATAAAAATGGGCTTACCGTAGTTGTTGCTGTTGGGAAGCAGAAGGAAAGAAATCTTTATGCTGCAATTTGCAGTCCGGAGAGCGAGATCGAGGACGAAGACAACGTAGGAACAGGATTTAACAAGGATTAAACTATGAAGTAGAAAATCAATTTCATATTTTGCTCAACTATTAGGCTCAAAAGTTATGCTAATCTTACGGGAACGATTTAGCAACAAGCTTTTGATGAAACTTTGTAGAAAACCTCTTACTGAAATAAAACAATCCCCAAATTGCGAAAAAATAAGTTGCGCAATTTAACTTTTTAGCGGAGAAAGACGCAGATAAAGCGAATATATTAGGCACACAGTAGAGAAGTAATATTTCACAAAACCTCCGAACAAGCTTGTATTGTAGCAGGTGGAGGACGGTCTCTTGCTGACGTTTCGGTTTTTAATCTTGAGAAATTACGGTTATTTAACCATACTGTTCTGCGCACATTGTTTCCAGCAGCAGTGAACAAGGGAGGGTCGGTCGGTCAAAGTATTTTCTGAAGAGATTATTCCAGCAGAATGGCAGGACCAGGATGGGGTAGCTCGAAGCCATAAAGCAAGGCTAGTGAGAGTGACGCTTGTAGAGCAGATGCTGAAAGAAGGGCTGGCATTCGGAATGAGTACGTGATGGTCCCCGGTTTGTGGTAACGAAGGCTAACCATTTGACCTTTTGGATGGCCTTGATAAAACATGTTCGGTCAATGAATTTTAAGCAGTCGAATCGTTTTACCATAAACATCCGACATGCCTGGTTGGGTCGTACTGAATGCGGGCATTATTCATTGTTAGCCGCAGTCTTGACGCTCTTGAGACGCATTTGGGCGGTATTACTTTGGTGAATAATTTAGTCGAAAAGAATGTTGGGCAAATTTTTGGATATATAAGCATCACCTTATGTTATTGACATTGCTACGTAATCCTTACCGATATATTCAAATTCAAATCACAATCTGATTATGCCTACCGGCCTCAAATAATTCACCGTCATCCTTCTTTGACGAAGCCGATATCCTACCCATCATTCGCTCCGGCCCCAATAATCCGGAAAATAATTCAAATTGCCCTACTTTGTTCACAATCACTCTAACGAGCTCCATTCGACCGTTTATCCATTGTGCTTGCGGGTCTTTGGGGCTCGCCAATCTCGCCGGCTAGTTCTATGTTCGGGAGCTGAGCTGATCACCCAGTCAGTGGCCGCCGCCCAGCTTAGTAAACAACCCAAAGCGCGCACCCAAAGCTTCCGGTAAGAAACGGGTGAGCATCGGAGCAACGGAGAACACTCCGTTGCCAGTGAATAAAGGAAAGGCTGTCGAAAAAAATAAAATAAACAGCCATAATTCATCGATGTGGTCTTATCTTCCTAATAGGATTATTTCTATATGTAGCGAATATAAGAGCCATTTCGATGTACCGATGGGCACAAGAGTGGTTCAGCGTTGGCACTGAGACGACTGAATGTCATATAAATTTTTTGATTAAATTTTTGTGAATGCAGAAGTAAAGCTGTACAGGAATTTTGCTAATAACGATAAACGGTACGGCAAGATAAATACAAAATTGAACATAATGTGACAAATCTGTAACAAACAAACGGTAAAAAAGTAAAGCAAAGCCTAGGTGCTACACTCCCTTATCCAGCTGTTAGAGTACAGGACAATTGCAGCGCCAGTTGCTACGATCCTATTGACTCTAACAGCCTCTCCCTGTCGAGATTCGAACATACGACGGCTGGCTTACTAGACCAGCATCATAACTAGAGACCAACTGAGAGGTAAAACCTCTCACTACCTTTCTTTTACTCTGCTCAAATCTTGTCAAATTTTGAGCTTGTCTATGTTCATCTATCTTCTTATCTTATATCTTATCTTATCTTATCTTATCTTTATATATATATATATATATATATATATATATATATATATATATATATATATATATCTATACCTATAAAGAAGGATTTCTGTCTGTCTGTCTGTCTGTCTGTCTGTCTGTCTGTCTGTCTGTCTGTCTGTCTGTCTGTCCTGTGTTCCTTATAGAATCAAAAACTACTGAACCAATCGGCGTGAAAATTTGCATGTAGAGGTTTTTGGGGCCAGGAAAGGTTTTAGTGATGGTTAGAGACCCCTCCCCTCACTAAGAGGAGGGGCTCCCATACAAATGAAACACAAATTTCTGCATAACTCGAGAACTAATCAAGCAAATAGAACCAAATTTGGCATGTGGGTGTTTTCGGTGACAAGAATTTATTCTAGGGTAATTTGAGACCCCTCCCCTCTTTATAAGGGGAATTATAACTCCTCTCCCTTTTAAGAGGGGGGGTTTCCATACAAATTTCCTCATAACTCGAGAGCTAATCCAGCAAATGGAACCAAATTTGGCATGTAGGTGTTTTTGGAGGCAAGAATTTTTTCTATGATGAATAAGAACCTCTCCCCACTTTAGGAGGGGGGGGCTCCTATACAAATGAAATACAAATTTCCTCATAACTCGAGAACTAATCAAGCAAATAGAACCAAATTTGGCATGTGGGTGTTTTCGGTGACAAGAATTTATTCTATGGTGAATTGAGACCCCTCCCCTCTTCATAAGAGGAATTATAACTCCTCTCCCCTTTAAGAGGGGGGGCTTCCATACAAATTTCCTCATAACTCGAGAACTAATCAAGCAAATGCAACCAAATTTGGCATGTGAAGGTTTTCGAGAGCAAGAAAATTTTCTATGTTGAATTAGGACCCCTCCCCTCTTTAAGAGGAGGGGCTCCTGTACAAATGAAATACAAATTTCCTCATAACTCGAGAACTAATCAAGCGAATTGAACCAAATTTGGCATATGTGTGTTTTTGGAGACAATTTTTTTTTCAATGATGAATTGGGACCCCTCCCCACTTTAGGAGGGGGGGTCCTATACAAACGAAATACAAATTTCCTCATAACTCGAGAACTAATCCAGCAAATGGAACCAAATTTGGCGTGTAGGTGTTTTTGGAGGCAAGAATTTTTTCTGTGATGAATTAGGACCTCTTCCCACATTAGGAGGGGGGGCTCCAATACAAATGAAATACAAATTTCCCCATAACTCGAGAACTAATCAAGCAAATAGAACCAAATTCGGCATGTGGAGGTTTTTGGAGGCAAAAATATTTTCTACGGTGAATTAGGATCCTTCCACACTTCAAGAGGGGGGGCTTCAACACAAATGAAATACAAATTTCCTCATAATTCGAGAACTAATCAAGCAAATGGAACCATATTTGGCATGTGGGTGTTTTTGAAGGCAACCATTTTTCCCATTATGAATTAGGACTTCTTACCTTTTTAGGAAGGGGGGGGGGCTCTCATTCAAACGAAATACAAATTTGCTCATAACTTTAGAACTAATCAAGCAAATGGAACCAAATTTGGCATGTGAGAGTTTTAGATGGCAGAATTTTTTTTCTGTGGTGTATTACGACCCCTTTCCCTTTTAAGAGGGTGGGCTCCCATACAAATGAAATACAAATTTCCTTATAATTTGAGTACTAATCAAGCAAATGGAACCAAATTTAGCATGTAGGAGAATTTTGAGTCTTGAATTTATTTTATGATAGTTAGAGACCTCTCACCCCTGTGGTAGGGGGATATGGACTCTCATACAAATAAAACAGAAATTTTTGCGAAACTCAAAAACTAATCCAACTCGAGAAATTCGAGACTCTTCCATAAAACATTAATCAATAACAAGACCACAAAAACTATCGATAGTAACACTAGATCATTCAGGACGAGCCGGTCGCGAGTGTTGCCGGTGACCCGCCGTCGGAAGCGCCGCCCACTGGGGGGCTTGCAAAACTCGAGATAGTGACAAAGATCATCCGAGATTCATGATTTAGGTACAACACAGGTTAATTTGTGGCAATACGAAGTTTGTCGGGTCAGCTAGTATATATATATATATATATATATATATATATATATAAATGAAATGCTGTTCGTGTGTCCGGTATAGACTCGCAAACCGCTCGACGGATTTTGATGAAACGTGGCATACACATTGCGTTTGATGTGAGGAATGTTGTTAGCATGGTTTGAGACCCCTCCCCCCTCTAGAAGGGGGGGCTCCCATACAAATGGAACACAAATTTCTTCATAACTCGGGAACTAATCAAGCAAATGGAACCAAATTTGGCATGTAAAGGTTTTTGGAGGCAGAATTTTTTTCTATGGTAGATTGAGAACCCTCCTTTTTCTAAGAGGGGGGGCTCCCATACAAATAAAACCAAAATTTCCTCATAACTTGACTATTGATCAAGCAAATGGAACCAAATTTGGCATGTGGGGGCTTCTAGAGATATGATTCTTTTTCTATGAATGTTTGAGACCCCTCCCCCTCTAGAAGGGGGGGGCTCCCATACAAATGAAACACAAATTTCTCTATAACTCGGGAACTAATTAAGCAAATGGAACCAAATTTGGCATGCGAAGCTTCAGAAATTTTTTCTATGGTAGATTGAGAACCCTCCTTTTTCTAAGAGGGGGGGCTCCCATACAAATAAAACCACAATTTCCTCATAACTTGACTATTGATCAAGCAAATGGAACCAAATTTGGCATGTGAGGGCTTCTAGAGACATAATTTTTTCTATGGATGTTTAAGACCCCTCCCACTCTAGAAGGGGGGGGGGCTTCCATACAAATGAAACACAAATTTCTCTATAACTCAGGAACTAATCAAGCAAATGGAACCAAATTTGGCACGTGAAGGTTTTTGGAGGCAGAAATTTTATCTATGGTAGATTGAGAACCCTTCATTTTCTAAGAGGGGGGGCTCCCATACAAATAAAACCAAAATTTCCTCATAACTTGATTACTAATTAAGCAAATGGAACCAAATTTGGCATTTGGGGGTTCCTGGAGACATGATTTTTTCTATGGTTGTTTGAGGCCCCTCCCCCTCTAGAAGGGGGGGGGCGCTCCCATACAAATGAAACACAAATTTCTCTCTAACTCGGGAACTAATCAAGCAAATGGAACCAAATTTGGCATGTAGGGGTTCCTGGAGACATGATTTTTTCTATGGTTGTTTGAGACCCCTCCCCCTCTAGAAGGGGGGGGGGCGCTCCCATACAAATGAAACACAAATTTCTCTATAACTCGGAAACTAATCAAGCAAATGGAACCAAATTTGGCATGTGAAGGTTTTTGGAGGCAGAATTTTTTTTCTATGGCATATTGAGATTCCTCTCCCCTCTGGAAGAGGGGAGGGCTCTCATACAAATTAAACAGAATTGTTTGCAATATTCAAAAAGTAATCGAACTCGCGAGTGTTGCCGTCCATACTAAAATATAAGATAAATTTGGAACAAAATTGTTAAGAATAAATCGGTGAAGCCTAGATGATGGGTCAAATTAAATAAAAGTAAGATAATATAATACTTATTTTATAAAAGAAAATTGAAGAGAAAATACATTGTTGAAATGAAAATATGAAGAAAATAATGTTGAGATTACACTAAGTTTATGGTTTCTGACCAGTTTTCAACTGGTTTCAATTGAATTGCACTGATGTTTTATTACGATTTTGCCAACATTACCATTTTAAGGGTTGGTAATAAAACCCAAATTGTTACGTTGGGCTGCTCGAGTCACAAATGCTGATGCGTTGGATTAGAAATTTGCTGCATGATTTAGGAATATCTTGGGTAGTCAAAAAGAAAGTTCTTGGTTGCAAGATTACTATTAATCAAATCTTCAGGATCATGCATGGACCCCCTTTTTAGAATGGCGTAGCAACGCGCGCCGGGTCCTCTAGTATTTATATAGTAACTGAGGATGGCTGAAAAAAAACACGAGTAGGCCGAAACGTTTTAATAACGAAGAGCAGCTGGAATCCTTGACCTATTTAAAACAACTAGATCTACTCCCCACAAAGACACAGAGAAAATATGACGTAGAAACAACGACGTATGACAAAAAAGTGATGAAAAGATGGCGAAAATAAGATGAAAAGTTGACGAAAAGATCACAAAAAATATGCTAAAACTGCGACAAAACAAAACAAAAGAAAGCAGAAAACAAAAAATACGCCAAAAATTGCAAAGAGTCGTTTAAAAAGTGTTACAAAGGCAAAAAAGACGACAAAAAGATGATTAAAATACCACAGAATGAGGATAAGCGAACGACAAAAGAGAGTAAAAAACAACATTTGTGTTGTCTTACCAACAAACAACACGACGAAAACATGGTAAACATGTGACGAAAAGATAAAAAATATACGAAAAGACGGTGAAAAATGACTATAATTCGTAGAAAAGTCCTCAAAATGATGACGAAAGGGTGTTATAACTACAAAAAAAAAACGACAAAAATCGATGGAAAGATTAAGAAAAGGTGATGAAAAGTAGGCGATAAAACGATAAAATTGCCAATGATGAATAAACTACAAAAAGATGTAGAAAAGACGATGACGATGAAAAGAGTGAAACAGCAACAAGAAATCTCAAAAAGGAATACAAATGACAACAAAAAGACGCCTTCAAAACCGAAAAAGCTATAAAAGACGATAAAAACCGACAACATAACGCTAAAAAAGGCAAAAAATAAGCAAATAAAGAAGCAAAGAAAGTCATAGAGTAAAAAAGCCAAAAACGATTAACAAATATTAAAAAAACAACAAAAACAACAAGGACCAAATGATGAAAACTAAAAATTGAAAGACGGAAAAACAAAGAGGAATGGCGAATGATGAAAGATCGAAAATCGATAGCAATGCGCTTCTACCCCCATACAAGGCTAGCCATACACCAGTATTGGTCTGATTGATATTAGCCAAGTACTTCACATCATCTACAATGTCAACATGCAGTTTATAAACGCTGCATTTGAATTTGTACATGTACGTTTCGTAAACAAAACAATTGATGTCTTGCTCCAAACGTCGAAATAGGTATTGACACCATGACACTTGTTTTCCATTCCTCCGTCATATTCCCACACCACCAGCAATATTTCGGGAATGGTTATATGTTGACGGACGGTCTACAACGGATCAAATATTTACACTGCAGCAGATCCTTTAGAGAGGTAGTGAATTCAGAGATCCCTCGAACAATTTGTTCGGTAACTTCAAAGCTGCATATGATACCATCGACCGAAAAGAGATATGAAAAATCATGGATGAGAACGACTTCCCCTCTGGTACAAGAACAGATTAATGGGGCGTGCATAAAGTACGTCACACTTATAGGGGGAGGGGGGTTGACCTAATCGTGACGATTTGTGACGTAGGGGGAGGGGGGGTATGAAGTTATGTGACGTCACCAGTGTTGAAAAATTCATAGCAGCAAAAAACTCAATGAGATTTCAAGTACAAGAAATTTCAACCTTGATCACAAGCATAAAACTCACATATGAATTTCTCTCGCTATTATAAGCGATGTCTCTGTTGCTATGCGATGTGAACCAAATTCAGCGGTGAGCATTTTGCTTAACCTTTCGTTACTCGCGCCAACATCGATTTATAGGCATGCTAAAACCTAGCAGAATTTTTCACGAATACTGATGCCACTTGCTGAAAAACTTATGAAACTTTTTCCACCGTTTGAAAGATCTTAGTCTGCGGATCAACTTTGCTAAAGACAGTGATTTTCTTTATTGTTGGAATCCCGAGATATACCGAGATAAAGTTAACGTTTCACAGGCGTTATACAAAATACAACAGCGCGAGTAACGGAGGGTTAATTCTGCCACAGTTGGCATTTCATTCAACAAACCAGAGAGCGAAAGAGAATTAACCGCCAGAGAAAATATCAGCAGCGAGAAAAGCTACCACACATTCATGAATTAAGATAGCAAACATATTAGCTTAATTTACATTTTTCCTTCACGGGAATCGACATTTTTTTAACTAGAAAGTAAAAAGCCTTATAAGAATTAGATAAACATGTAGCTTAAATGTGTGTTTTAGTTTAACTTTACGATTCATTTAGAGATTCATTCTCTCACGCTCACTCACAGTTACGTATCGCACGAGAGAATGCCTATGCTGTTCAACAACGAATTTGTATTTATATGTGTATAGCTCCGGGTAGCAGTTGAAGCAAAGCAGAATATGATCAAGCGGGAAGAAATATGTGAGTTTTGTACTTCTAGCTATGAAAGCAAAGAAACTCACGCGTGAGCTTTTTCTGCATAGGACCAAGTTGACATGATTCACAGTTGATTTTGATTTTTGATGAGTTTTGAGATTTTGAGTTTTTAACGTCACTGGACGTCACACGAAAAAAAAAATCAAATGGAAAATTTATTCGGGAAATTATGAATTAGCCTTCATTTTAAGATACAACTATTGAAGGCTTCTATAAAATTAGCGTACTGATGAATTCCGTCCGATTCGGTACCGTCCTGCCTAAAAGATTTTTGCAACCGCAAATAGCAGTCGCACAAACTCCTGAGGGGCTACGGAGTACTACCACAGACCAATGGGAACCCAGCTAGCACCAACTCGTATATCAATGTACGAAAATTATCGTAAATATCTCCTAACAAATTCGAAATCGTAACTAAAGCTGGATAAAGTGGGACCAAGTTGATTTTCTATCGTATATAATGAAAATAACTAACATACATATGATTTTCAACACAAAATCGCATATTAGTACGGAGCGACTCGCCGTTAATCGGATATTATCATATATAAATACTTATATAGTCATAACACTCAAAATTATTCGTAATCACGTATATCGCCTCCTAAAAAGTACGGATAAACCAATTTTGCTCATCAAATACGATTTCTTAGCATGTATATCTGTACGTAATGCTGGGAATGTTTTCCCTTGATATTCGTGCTAAACTCAATCGATGAACATGACCGAAGTTCCACGGCTTTTAAGATTTTTCGGTAAATTTAAACTGCCCCTCACTCTAAAGCTCTCTGAAGGATAGAGTTTATGCCACTTGCGGATTAATTTTCGCATCTAAGGTAGTGTTGAATGATTGCACGATTGAAGGAATACATAAAACGACAAAATCCGTCAGAAAAGTTCTTTCAAGGCGTGTTGCTGCAAGACGTCAGCAGGAGGTCCTGATTCTTTCAATTAGATCAGACGAATTTAAGCGGATGGATGTAAAGCACGTGGATATGCGCGAAACATTAATTGACGACACATCAGCGACTTCTGAAGCATGTGTGTCGAGACGCGCAACAAATTGGCGACGAGTAGCTCAGGACCGAGTACAATGAAGAGGAATTCTTGATACGGCAAGAGCCACCCCGGCTCTCGGCTCAATAAGTGAAGTAAGTGCTATGTCTTAGAACGGAATCGGTCCATTGGCTAGCCCGAGAATCATTTTACAATCGTAGACTATTCTAATCGCCAAACATCAAATCCATATACAGTTGGATTTCGAATTTGGCAACAAACGCGTGTCACCTATGTTGCCAAAATCGAGACCGTGCCAAAATCGAGATCTTTTTCAACCTAAATAAATTATTCCTATATGCAACATACATTGATTATTTGTCAATATGTTTTCGCTGTTATTCATTTTTAACCCTTTAGTGGCCATGTATTCATCCCTTTAACGCCCAAGTTGTGAAGAAAATTATATGAACTGCTGGGCAAATACACTGAAGTCGCTTTTTATGCGGTTTTTTACGCGGTTTCTTTTTACGCGACTATTTTACGCGGTTTTCGGAATTTACGCGGTTTTCGGAATTTACGCGGTTTTTTACGCGATTTTCGGAATTTACGCGGTTTTTTACGCGGTTTTGATTTACGCGGGACGTATCCTGCGCTTAAAAAGCGACTTGAGTGTAACGCAGTTTTTCGGCGAGTTCATTGGAGACAATTTGGGGGGAAGGCTAACATGACTTTTATAACTTTTGAGGTTTGTAAACGTAACACAGCTAGAGAAAAAAGAAAAAGAAGACAGAATTTTATTTTTTCAGCCATCTTTTCTTCTTCTTTTTCGTTATTTTAGGGTGTGTTTCGTTTACAAACCTCAAAAATTATAAAAGTCTTTGCCAAGTTACTACCAACAAAACAAAAAAAAGTTTGTTCCAATACGTTGTGTAGTTTCTGAGAAAAGGGTACATAAAGTTTGAAAATCGTGGTTTTTCAGGAGCGGCGTCAAAGAAAAATCTGTTCTCCGCATTCAAGGTTGAAACTTCACAGCCAGCTATTTGGAGCACAAGAAAATTTATGGGACTGGTAGGACGATCCTCCTCCTCCTCCTCGTCGTCGTCGTCGTCAGCCGTCAGTCGTCAGTCGAGGTGGTTCGTGCTGTTTTGAGCTCCATTCAATTCGCTCTCGGGTTACTCGTCGCGTCCCAAGTAACACACAAAACAAGTTCTTTAAAGAAAGTAGTCGTTTAAGAGTACTATAAACGTACTTTGAAAACATGTGTCGTTATTATTAAGGTTTTCAGATGTTTTGTGATAACATGAATTTATTTGACAGCTCATATCAAATGAATAATGTTTGTTTTTGTCAACATGTCAACACAAAGTTTTTATGATATCTCCATTACTAAATCTCAACTACTGGAGGAACAAGTTGTACCTTATGCTATAATAACGTTTTAAAATGGGATGAAATAACCTGATACATACTTCTTTCAATTGTTGTTTGATTAGACTTCAATTTTTTGCGCTTTTCTGGTAATAGAGAAGTTCTGATGTATGTAATGTTATACTATTCTATAACAAGCTGTGTTGCTTGGGGTATTTCCCAGGTATCTTTGAAGTTCGGCTCGTTTGAGCCTGGGTCATTTATTTATTTGATCTTCTATTTTAGGCCCTCTCATCCTAGCCTTTGCTTTCAGCTTCGCACAAATCGCTTCCGCCGTATCAAAGCTTCTAGCTTTAACATAAAATTCACCAGCGTAGCCAAGAAGTTTGCTACCTTTACTGAAAATCAAACCGCGTAAAAAGCGACTTCAGTGTATTCTATTCTAGAAAGTTTTAAACGTGTCAGTCGAGCGCAATTGTCAATGGAATAACTCATAACAGCTTATCCTACATTGAGATACACAGACTGAAACACTAATATTTGCTTAGTTTTAGAGAACTATCATGTATGTACGCTGAAGTCATTTTTTACGTTAAGATTACGAATCATGTAAATCAAAACCTCATAAAAAACTGCGTAAATTCCAAAATCCGCATAGAAACAACCGCGTATAATCATAAATTCACTGAAAAACAGTCGAGTAAAAACCGCGTAAAAACGATACCAGTGTATTTAAATTATGAGTCTAGTAATTGTAAATAACATCAATTTCAAATAAACCGATTATTTTAACA
The DNA here is from genome assembly GCF_943734655.1 of Sabethes cyaneus. Taxonomy (NCBI): domain Eukaryota; kingdom Metazoa; phylum Arthropoda; class Insecta; order Diptera; family Culicidae; genus Sabethes; species Sabethes cyaneus. The sequence goes on along the minus strand of NC_071355.1, from coordinate 198,412,951 downwards.
TTTTACAAAAATAATTTTTTGTGTTGCCAAAAACGAATACTTTTGTTGCCCAAAATCGGTCCGTGCCAAAATCGAACCATGCCAAAAACGAACCATGCCAAAATCGAAATCCAACTGTACAAGTATGCCGTCGCTACCAAGAATCAGTTTATCTTAGGCTAGTTGGGAAACTGTCCACCCAGGATTTACATTTAATGGACTACATTGATTTAGTTTCAGAGGAGAAACTTCAGCGCGTCTGTATTCGGATAATGGCAAAAACTTCGTGGTAGTCAATAGCAAACTGACCGAACTGTTCGTAAGATTCAAGTTCAAAAAGAAACCCAAACGCGTCTGCTTGTTTCGAATGCAGAATTATGTGGGACTCAGAACCACTCACTTTGACGGCCTATGGGAGGTGGAGGTTAAGACTGTCAAGTACACGGTTTACATTCAAACACTACTATAAGATTCTTCACCAAGTGATCCCATATAGCCCTAGTAGCGCTGGCGGCCATCCAAAAATCATTCACCAAATTGATGCGGTAAGACATTTACGTCCTCTACAGCTTATGAACGATCCTAACGACCTTTCTGCATTGATATCCGCACTCTTTTTCATCGGATCCTCCAACCCAGGCCTCTAACACACATTTATGAACATACTCAATCATCTCTAAAGTTTTTACAACACGTCCAGAAATTTAAATCCTACTGGCGATCCCAGTGGGCCTCGAGGTACGATGCTGGTCTAACTAATTAGTCGTCGCATTTTCGAATCTCAGCTCGGAGCATACGTGATCTCTTATTATTCCAGTCAGCATTTTCCAATTATCCAAAGAATCAAAAGTAATTATTTAACTCAATGTCGTTTCGAAAAACAAGTTGTGAAAATATCTTAAATCTTGTTTAATATCACTCATACGAACGTAATTCCAATTTCCAAACGTTAAACGACAGCTCATCAAAGAATCTCTTTCACGGCTAGATTTTGCTGATGAAAATTTCCTCTACAGGTACAAAAAGCAGCAGCAGCAGAAAAAAATCACATTTCTATTGTTTGTGAGACTGAATGAAATATTCACCGTCTAAGTTCAATCAGGTTTCCTGCGATGATCGATTCCTGCTGATATTCCATTATTTGCTCATTCTAACAAGGATGCAGCAGGCGGAATGATACTGCTCATCTTTGGCCAAAATCAGAAAGGCAAAAAGCAGCCATCTAGCATTCTCGGAGCGTCGACCCTTTCAGCCTGTTATTCATCGTCGTGCTCTGCTTAACAATCAGCTATTGACAAAGAGGCCATTCCGGGAGACGATATCTTCGTTTCGTCGACAAAAAAGGTACGTTATCCTATCTTGAGTCTAATGCCAGTTAGTGTTCTCTGTGATTCTAAAAGTGTTTTCTCGAAATTTTGTGGCGTACCTTTGATACGCGATGTCAGTCGAGAGCGGGGCGGCTGCGTGTTCAATTTTTCGCATGGCTTTTCCGCTGACGCTACTGCAAGCAAACTATGCGAAATAGACAATGGCGTTGAATGCTGATCACGTAGATAGGATTCTGGGCTGGGGCGCCAGGCAACAAAATCAAAGATGTGGGCGTAGTGTGCTACCGACGAACAACAATAACAGCAATAGTACCTACCAAGCTTGCCGAAGGTTGCCCGGAACAAGTGGTTGATTTCAACAACTGTTTCGAATGAGATTGCTGTGCTAAGTGAAAGTTCCCGCATCCTGTTCGCTCGCTATTGTTTGCTTGATTGCAGGGAAGACAACGAATCGTTTAGGGGGCACGTCCGACGGTGGAGGGATGTTCGGTATATTTTGGGAAATCTGTAGATTTGCAAAGGATATTCATCCAGGTATGGCGGCATTATGCCTGTGCGCAAATTTTGGTTTTTTGAATTATTATGATGACTAGGGATTTTTGACTGCTGCATAAAATAGCTTCAATATTATACGCACTACCTAACATTACCGCCAATCTACCAACCAGCATGAGCCGTAAAATAGGAAGCTATGATTGCTCATCAATGTGACGGCTTGGCAGAGCATGGGGCAAAATTTATTATTGCTCATATAACTATGGAAGTGAGCCTCTTTTTCGTACGAGGAAGATTGCTGATTTGGCCGTCCTAGGGAATAACGATGGAGAGGACTACAATAGCGGGAGGAAATGGTTCAAGTGGTGGAGTTTCTACCATCATTCGAGCCGGTCTGGTCGGTCAAAGTCAGGATATCGATTGACATCTGGGCCTACCGTGAAATCAGTGGGTGTGTGTGGATGTATACGAAGGCATCGAAGCCTATGATGATGTGTGGCTTGTACGGGCTGTTGTAGGCAGCCGAGTGAAAACTCCGCAACGCTGTTGTATAGAAAGCAGCATAAAACGAAGGGTGGTTTCGTATGGTTGTTGGGGACTAGAGAGAGTCGTGTATATGTAGAAACTGTGGGTAGCAAAGGGAAATACGCAAGAAGCACGATTGAAAGCTACGAACAGAATTATTAAACATAAATCAGAAAGAAATCGTTATTCGGTCCGTTATTTATACTTGTTTTTGATTTCTGTTGCGTGATTCCAATGTTCTGCTCAATAATTCAGAATCTTTAAAAATATATAACTTCAGCTGCCTTCATTCCTTGACACCTTAGCATACACTGAACAATCAACATTTATGAATTATGCAATTGAATACACCCTTTAGTCAAACTGGAGCTATCGATTTACGGTTCCATCGGAACCTGAATCGGATTGTTTGTTGCAAAACAGTCCACTTTTTACGATGCTTCCAATCATGTAAAGGCTCTTGATGGGCAGAAATTCCCCAAGGCGTAAGGCAACATCCTCGAGACCTGTGCTTTACGACCCCCACGCCATAAATTAGTCCAATCTATCGAACATAAAAGAACCGCGATCCTTGAACCGGTCGCCTTCGCGTGATCCCAGACGATTGTGCCCAGTGAGCAGTGAGTTTCATCGTCTTCGTTTGCTATTCCAGCAGGAGAACTTTGTCTCTGTTTATTTATATTTTACGAGCCATCGGGAAATTGTTTGCCCTGGAAGCGATTCTCTTTGAAACTGTCTAATGGATGGCTGAAGCCGGCCATTGTTTTAATTTCAATAAGAGATTCTCATTCTTCTGCTGAATTTATGACATCAATAAAGCAGTGAATAATAAACCTTATTATGATTAACAAAATTACGTTATCGATTCATTGCACACGAACTGCCAAGGGACGATTTAGGAGCAGTTCTAACTTTCACTCGTTAAGTTAAACAATAGCACCGACTAAAGAGCTGGGAAAATTCTCGAGTCAAACGGTTGAAATTTAATCTAAATATACGGCTGTGGCGAATAGCAGCTATCTCTACCGTTCTGCGTTCAATGTCCCGTCGTGGATTGGCATAAATTGTAATATACGCAGCTTAAATTAACAAGTAATAAAATTTAATTCCTCACATACCCTATCTCAACGTTGAGGCAGACAGGCACGCGGGTCCGGGAGTATCGTAGAGTGTAGTAAATTGTTCTTTAAATCACGATAATCCTCGACCGTAATTAAGGAATGCTTAAAATTAAATGGCTGAAAAGCGTTGTTTCACTCATTCCATCGCCGCATCCGACAGGGTTAGCTGGCTTTTTCTTGGTTGCACATCCGACGGCCACATTTCGCCACCGACTGGCGCGTCGGCCGGTTGACTGCGAGGTGAAAACAATGGTTCGACGGAATGGTCAGTTGAACACAGGGTGGTACTCGAATAGTGAATCAAAAATAAAATTTGTTATATTTAAATTCGATATAAATAAAAAATATTTTAATATTGAATATAGCCCTAGCCCTAGCCCTAGCCTTATAGCCCTAGCCTTATAGCCCTAGCCTTATAGCCCTAGCCTTATAGCCTTAGCCTTATAGCCCTAGCCTTATAGCCCTAGCCTTATAGCCCTAGCCTTATAGCCCTAGCCTTATAGCCCTAGCCTTATAGCCCTAGCCTTATAGCCCTAGCCTTATAGCTCTAGCCCTAGCCCTAGCCCTAGCCCTAGCCCTAGCCCTAGCCCTAGCCCTAGCCCTAGCCCTAGCCCTAGCCCTAGCCCTAGCCCTAGCCCTAGCCCTAGCCCTAGCCCTAGCCCTAGCCCTAGCCCTAGCCCTAGCCCTAGCCCTAGCCCTAGCCCTAGCCCTAGCCCTAGCCCTAGCCCTAGCCCTAGCCCTAGCCCTAGCCCTAGCCCTAGCCCTAGCCCTAGCCCTAGCCCTAGCCCTAGCCCTAGCCCTAGCCCTAGCCCTAGCCCTAGCCCTAGCCCTAGCCCTAGCCCTAGCCCTAGCCCTAGCCCTAGCCCTAGCCCTAGCCCTAGCCCTAGCCCTAGCCCTAGCCCTAGCCCTAGCCCTAGCCCTAGCCCTAGCCCTAGCCCTAGCCCTAGCCCTAGCCCTAGCCCTAGCCCTAGCCCTAGCCCTAGCCCTAGCCCTAGCCCTAGCCCTAGCCCTAGCCCTAGCCCTAGCCCTAGCCCTAGCCCTAGCCCTAGCCCTAGCCCTAGCCCTAGCCCTAGCCCTAGCCCTAGCCCTAGCCCTAGCCCTAGCCCTAGCCCTAGCCCTAGCCCTAGCCCTAGCCCTAGCCCTAGCCCTAGCCCTAGCCCTAGCCCTAGCCCTAGCCCTAGCCCTAGCCCTAGCCCTAGCCCTAGCCCTAGCCCTAGCCCTAGCCCTAGCCCTAGCCCTAGCCCTAGCCCTAGCCCTAGCCCTAGCCCTAGCCCTAGCCCTAGCCCTAGCCCTAGCCCTAGCCCTAGCCCTAGCCCTAGCCCTAGCCCTAGCCCTAGCCCTAGCCCTAGCCCTAGCCCTAGCCCTAGCCCTAGCCCTAGCCCTAGCCCTAGCCCTAGCCCTAGCCCTAGCCCTACGTAGACGGTAGAAACTGCAAAGAGACGGCGAAAAAGCGATCAGAAAATTACGAAAGAGTGTTGAAAATCTAGCGAAAATGCTAATAAAGGACATCATAATAAAGACAAAACACAAAAGACATTAGAGACAAAAGGAATTTTAAAAAGCTTCATAAAAGCGATAAAACCTACAACGAAAGACAACAAATAGAAGACGATAATACAATAGAAAGACAGGGAAAGAATGGCGAAAAAATAGCAAACAAAAATTGCCGACGTCAAAAGATAACGAACAGAAACTACAATACGATTGAAAGATGGTAAGAAGATCAATAAAAAGACTACGAAAATATGACAAAAAGACATTGAAAAGATAACAGTAAGGAGATGGAAAAACGATGTAAATACAGTAAAAAGATGACAAAAGAAAGACAAAGAGAAAGCGAAAAGACAGCGCACAAAAAACGACGAAAAATTACGACAAGCAGGCGAACAGATGGTGAATTAAGACGAACGATGTCATGAAAGACGACAAAATAGAGACGAAAAACAAACAAAAAGCGATAAAAATTTACAAAAAGACGTTTGAAAAGCGTCCAAAAAGACGAAGAGAAAACAACAGAAAGTCGATTACAAGATGATGCAAAAGTTTTGTAAAGATAGCGAAAATACAAAGAAAGGTTAGCGAAAACACGATGTATATATAATGAAAATAACGTGCTGTAAACAGACGTGAAAAACAATAAAACAGACGCCGTAATAGGGACGAAAAAGCGATACAAAATGGCACGATATAAAAGACGTTTAAAAAGTGTCCGAGAAAACAGAAAAATGACGGTGGTGAGATGACAAAAAAGTGATGAAAAGATAGGAAAATACAACGAACAGTTTGCGAAATGACAATGAAAGACTACAAAATATGATGAAAATAATGTGATAACACACTGAAAATACTGTCAACTAAAGACAGGACAACTCCAATGTCCAAAATATATATGAAAAGACAACCAAAAATTGAAAAACGATGTCGAATAAAGATAAACTGATGACAAACGGCAAAAAAATTCAAAATATAACAAAATACAATAAGAACAAGAAATATGGCAAAGAGTGACAAAAATCGAAAGCAGACGTCAAGAACATGACGAAAATACGAAGAAAATATGAGAAAAAGATAATGAAAAACTACAAAAAAAAAACCCGATTTAATCCACCTAGTGGTGAAAGGAACCTTTGTTATACGGTCTTACTTGGTATTTGAGATAGAAATCGACACGTTTTCGGAACATAATTCATCTATTGGTTAACGTTGCGTAATGCGTTGGTTTACATAAAATTTTTGAAAATTGAATAAGTTTACAAATTTTGAACAAAATAGGAACACTTTTAAATTTTGATAGATCCTTTTTTCATGAAATTGCTGAGTAAGGATAAGTAAGTTGTTATTAATTTGAGTAAGTGCAAATAAAAGTAAGTTGTAAGAGGAAATCTTATTCTTTAACATATACATTGCCTAGTAAAGGTCTAGTTTATAGATTTTTGAACTATGCATAATTTCCTGTAATGCCATTCTATTTGATTAACAACAATAGAGTTTTCTTGAATAATTTTAATCAATTTTTATTAACCTTCGGTTACTCACGCTGTTGTATTTTGTACAACACGTGTAGGGTTTTCAACGCCATACTGTTATAAAGTTACAAATCGTTGTTTAACTAACGAATATTCTTCAATAAACTTATTCTGAGCAAAATGTCATAATTATTCAATGCATTAATAATTTAAATTGTTTGAAAAATAGATCAGCATAAACCGCCATCACAGAAACGAAACAATCAGCATGCGAGGTGTACCGCAATTGACCCCAAGTGGAATTTTCTCTCGTTTCTTCATATGGAAAAATGGTGTCTGTATGCAGCAAAACTAGCCAATGTAAAATGTTTAAAATGTATCCGTCTGCTGGTAGTCGAGTAATTCGTAGTCAAAATTAAGGTATTTTTTATAATCAAAGTTCTACAGTACCTAAACAAGCAAACATAGAGGTATACTATATAATAATATGTTCTATAACTTTGCAGAACACATCAATGTGTTATATTGACACTGAAGAAAAATATTTTATTTATTTCACTTTTAGGGGGATTAATCAAAATTTGAATTCAACCAAACGATAGAGCTTTTAATTTCAAGAAACTATTCTAAAGGTTCGATAAACCTAAAACCAAGTTTTCCCAGTCAAAACGCACGTTTTCTTTGGTTTGAGGCTATTGTGCGCGCGAGTAACTGTGTTGCAAAAGTTGGCGCGAGCGTTCGAGGATTGATATCTTTTGACCGGTAAAACCAATTCTTATGAAATTTTGCATATATATTCGTAGTGTCAAAACCTCTCGTTTGATATTAAAATAATTGAAATTAGGTAAATTATCTTGGTTAAAATCATTATAAATTATTGTTTATTTTGGTGTGGTGTATACGGTTGCTCATAACTTTCAAATTAAACGTCCAATCAAAAAACCATTCAATAGTGATCTATTAGGATATATTATCTTTCAAATGAGACTAATAGCGCATAAATCGGTTTGGCCGTCTCTAAGAAACAGGCGATAATTATTACCTTGTCAAAACAGGTTTTTTAAGCATAACTGTTAAACTACTTGTTTGTTTTCAATTAAAAATTTCTGAATAATTTAGCTTTAATAAGGGCTTTCATTTGATACTAAGATCGTTGAAATCGGTCATGTAGTTCTAGAGAAACCCGTGTCACGTATTTTTCACATTTTTGTTTATAACTTTTAAACGAAACGTCGTGTCACGAAGCAACTCAATAGTGATCTACTAGACAATAATACCTTTCAAACAAAAGTAATAGCGGACGATTCGGTTCAGCCATCTCTGAGAAACAGGCGATAGAAAAAATCATTACATACATACACACACACACACACACACAGACATTGCTCAAATCGTCGAACCCTATCGATTGGTATATGTGACTTGGCCCTCCGGGCCTCGGATCAATTTCGTGTTTTTCGACCAATTTTTAAACCTTTGTTATAGTATAACAAAGGTAAAACAAAAAAGCAACAATGAGATGACGAAAAGACAGTAAATAGACGACAACAGAAAGATACTGAGCCATAAAAAAGACGGTGTAAGGAATATAGGAAAACAACGGAAAACTATAACCAGTACGAAAACTGGCGATGAAAAAAAAACGAAAGTCGAGAAAATACGACGGAAACAATATAAAAATATGATAAAACGTCGACGGAAAGTCGTCAAAATGGGGACGAAAAGACATCAAAATGGAGACAAAAAATAAAAAGGCAACATAAACAACAAAAATAAGTTTAAATAGCGTCCAAAAAGACAAAGAGAAAACGACAAAAAGACATGACATTCGAACAAAAAATTAAAGAGCAGCCATATATAAAAATTTAAAAATAGACAAAAACAAGCGTCACGCCAATGGCAATTAAAAGACGCTAAAAAGACGGTAAAAACGACAAGAAATGCCGACAAAAGACGCCATAAAGAGCAACCAAAAATGCCCACAAATATACTTTAAAATACGACGCCAAATAACATTATAGAGGTGCTGAGAAAGCCTTAAAACGCAACAAAAAAGCGATAAAAATTACAAAACAAAAATACGACAAACCGACGAAAAACAGCGACAGGATAATGTAGAAATGATAAAAAATAATGTAAAGGGAACAAAAAACGACGTAACGCCGACAAATGACGATATAAATGTGACTGAAAGATGAACAGAAATCGACAAAAAGACATCAATCAACAATAAAAAATGGCAAAAAGTTGCCGAAAAAACGATAAACAATCCAGAAAAGACCACAAAAGTACGATAGAGATATCTCAAAACTACGTCGAATAAACAACAATAGGATGACGAGCAAACGAAGACAAAACTGTAAATAAACGACGAAAATACGACGAGAGAGCGAAGACATCGAAAAGAAAACGAAAAATTTAGACTAGTAGGCGAACAGACAATGAAAAGCTTCGAAAGTCACCAAAAAAACGATGAAAAGTTGACTCAAAAACAAAATAAAGACGAAAAGCAAAGAAGGCGATATAAAACGATAAAAATACGAAAAGAAAACAACAAAAAGACGCCAAAACAGCAACAAAAAATCACGACAAAACTGAAAAAGCCCAAAAAAAAGAGACAAAACATGTCAGCAATAGACGTCAAAACCGAAGAATAGACAATAGAAATGTGATGAAAAATGGAAATAGCCGCACGCTATGTCCGAAGGAAATTATTATTTAACTTTCATGCACCTCAGATTTTTCCTCTTTTCAGGGGGATTGATCAATCCGTACAAAACTTTGGGAAATTGAATGTGGGGTCGGAATGAGTAATTATATCAAATTTGGTAGAAATTGGAGGTGGTCGATTACAACGGATATGATCACTTGAGAGGAAATGACCCCTATATAACCTTGAAAATTGAATTTTGTAAAAAACCCAAGATAGAATATTTTAAGACCTTCTCTAAATTAATTGTTTTGACCAATACTAACATCTTGAGAAGAAAAATCTGAGGTGCATGGAAGTTAAATAATAATTGCCTTCGGACATAGCGTGAGCCGTGAGGTGATGAAAAATGGAAAAGCACATAGCAGGCGGAAAGCTATCGAAAAGACAACGGAAAAATGACGAAAAGACAGCAAATAGACGATGATAACAATACGCCATAAGAACTAACGACGATGAAGGGACGACAAAAAGACGGAAACACAGCGACTATAAATTGCCAAAATACTTCAAAAAACGACAAAATGACGCCGAAAAAGCGTTTAGGTAATGTCAGTGCACATAAATTAAAGTTTCTAGTAGCATTTTTTTCTCAGTTTTTCAATGGTAAAAAAGCAAAGCCTTGGGTTTATACAGTCTTAGGACATTACCCTTGTTTATCGACAGACTTCGCAGCCGGCTGTTAGAGTTAGTGTACAGGAAAATTACAGATCCAATGCAACGATCCTACTGACTCTATCTAGCAAGCACCGCCTAGCCAAGATTCGTACATACGACGACTGACTTGTTAGCCCAGCATCGTACCTCGAAGCTAACTGGGCGGCAGTACAATAGTGATCTTGAAATGAAAACCGGTTGGGGGGCTCATGGCGAAACGGCGACCAAATCCAAGGTGGCCACCAAAAGAAATTTTTACTCCATTTTGAAAGTCCTGTTCTTCTTTACAGAACCATGCCATTTGTTAGTTGTTTCATTGCAAATTTAGTAAATATCACATGACATCTAAGGTTTGCTAAAAATTTAACTTTTTTGAAACTAGTCGGGCCCTTTTGCAAACGAGGGGTCCACTGTTTCGAGGTATTAAAAGAGAAATTTCCATTTCATAGCCATTTCCCAAAAGAGCACGGAACAGTCGTGTTGCTTCAGAAGAAGCAGCGGACGTTTTTCCAGATAATCGTTCACGTAAATTTGTTGGTTGACGGTTCCGGTTGAAATGAAAATGAAGCCACGGATGCAGATAGTCTACCAAAGCAGATATTTCTTAGCGAACTACGACAGTTTCATATGCTTGAAAATGTCTGCCATCCTATGGTTGGTCTATAACACTTGGTTTCGATAACCTAACGTGCGAGTAATTCGGATTTTCGCGGTATGCAAACAGAATTTTGATGCGTTACTCCTCTTACTTGGACGCCATTTTGGTAACTGTAGAGTCAAAGTCAAAATTCTGTACGTTCCCATCTACAAAATGAGGGATGTTGAAAGTTTTTAAATGCACAATTCAAAGAAATGCGTCAAATTAGGTTGCCCAAAGTTTTATCGTAGCACCATTTATTAAGTGTTGAGAAAGATGCCAGTTGGGCCACCCATACTAACGCCTGCTCATCCCTGATTGCGGATCTGCTTATACTAGAACACCTTTCCAGCCCTTTGCAGGAAATCCCGCGAGCACGTTACAATACAAAATTGCCATGAAAAAGAATGGAAATTTCACTAGAAGCACTTTTTCGCCAATTTTCGGTGAAGATCTTTCGGTAGCTGGCCTGCCATTGCTGCCAGCACTAACCATTGTTGCATACTTTATCGTACTCACTTGGCCGCCAGCAGCATCCGGATAAGCCAACTCTTTTGCTTTCTGCCAGCCTGCCTGCCTATCTATCTGTGTTGTAACGATAGGAACCAGGCCGACCGGTAGATGAAACCTTAGTTTTACTGCTAGAGTTCTCTAAAGACCGCCACCACACCGACCGCCGCCGCTGTCATAGGATATTCAAAGGTAGAAACCGTAAATTGTCTGACGCTCTTTGAAAGTTACTCGGCTGGGGCTTCCCAGTTGGAGCTTTTCCAGCAGATAGTAGGTTGCGAGCCCACGATTTCGACCTCAAAAAAAAAAAAAAGAAAAAAAGAAGTTGCTAAAATAGAATGAAGTTTTTTTTGCTCCGCTCCACTTTTTCCTTTCGACTCTTCATTTGTTTAGCATCCTTTGTCGGGGCGGCGTAGCTCCAGCAGCAGCAACAGCAGTAATAATACAGTTTTCCGTTTGGCTTTTAAAGCTTTCATCTGCGGTCGGAAGTTGCCGAGCTGCGGATTTCGAGCTTTGTTCGCGAAGAACTCTGTGAATTCTTTAGCGGAACGAAAACGCCCGGGCTTAGGTTTTTGTGCTTTTAACTTGCGATGCAGTTTTCCTTCCGGAAAGCAGTCAGTGTGCTGGAAACGGGAGCAGAATTAATTTGGAACGATGTTAATTTCTTTTCACAATTTTTCTTTCCTAATCCTTTCTTCGGTTGGTAACCATAGACTGAAAAGTATATATGTTTATTGATATATTTTTGTTAGTTCATAGCGACGCCATAAAATTGGCAAACGAAATTATTTTTGCTTCGATTTTTATATAAAAAATAAATATGTAATGTTGTAATACAAGGTTTTAAGAGTGTGATCTTAGAAAATAACACAGAATAGTGAAAAATATGCTCTACATACATTGTGAATCAATAAAAGAACAGTTCAAATGCTCAGATAGCTGTCGAGCAACAACTTAAACAAACAATACATTCAAAATCGCCCTGAAGCACGTATAAAGAAGATGTAAATTGCAGGCAGAAACATTCCGACAGTCACCGTCAGTGGTAAGAAATATTACCATTTCATTCTGGTAGACAGTTTCATAACGATCAACCTAAGATTGAAAAAATCCGTAATCCACCGACTATCATCATGTATGAACTAAACAAGTGGTAGAAGATAGACACGACCACAGGCGAAATATAGTTTGCAAATCTCAACAAGCGGCTGTGCGAACATCCTGTCATCCTTTCGTTTTGCAATGACAAACTGGATCGCAATCACGCCTCCGGCCATGTTTCATTCAATCAGGGCCGATTTCATCAGCTCATTCATTCGTTCAGTTGAGTTTTTCTTCGAAATGGATCTGTCGCGATGGCACTCAACAACTGTTGAATATCCTATTTAATGTAGAATAGTTTTTCAAAATAAAAAATGTCTTGATTGTACTAAAAAAAACTAAAAAATCTATGCGGAAATATATAATTTAAAAACACAAAATCGTTTTCTCACTCGATTACTTTCAACACACTTTACAAAAGCACTTTCGAGAATAAAAATAACCATCGCTGTCTCAACTTTCATGCACACCCGGCAACAACCTAACAACGCTTGAATAGTTCCACGTTTGCATATGTGTTACAGGGAAAACCCAGACCAGCAGCCCCAAGCCGTCACATTATAACACGACACAGCACAATATGCACGAACATCTACGTAGTTAGGTATCATGCAAACTGCTACGGGAACAGAAAACTCCGGCAAAGCGTAACCATTTCAATTCTATGGCTGACACTTGAGAATAGTTGTTCCAAGTGTTGTGCCGTGCCGTGCCATGCCATGCCATGCCATGCCGTGTGTGTGAAGTGAGTGTTGAGGCATCCCGATAGGAATGGGGCAGCTCGCCGTGGAAACACTTTTCCAACATTCTTTTGTCTTGTTTGCAAGCGCTTTAGCGGATCATCGTCTCAGGTAACTTCCATCAGCCATAATCGTGTATGCACACCGACCGAGATAGTAAGCATATAGACTTGTCTCTCACCGACGACGAACGTGCCGGGATGAAATTGCATCCCCGGGAAAGTTACTACTCAAGACAAACTCTCGAGCGGGAAACTTCTCCCGCCGGGTGTGTAACTCTATCAAAATATGTTGCTTTTCCCTGGAACAGTTTGTCTGTCTTCCATTCTCCGGAGTGGGTACGAGGAATTGGTTTTTTTCTGGGTCAACAAACCACCCGGTAAATAGAGGCAACGAAACGAAGCAATTATTTACTCGAACCCGAAAATAAAATGAGATTAATGGCGGTTGATGGAACCGGGGTTTTCCTATATTTTAGCGGCAAATTTCGGGATTCTGGTATGAGAAGGATACTTCGATTGGGAGCTCTGATTTGCTTCTGAGCGTAAATTTTTCGTCTTTAAGCGAAAAAATCTTTTGATCTGAAAAAAGATTTTGATAACAAACTTTTCTTGACCTGAAAATATTACACAGAACACGGACATAGCACTCATTCACATAACATTTTATTCTTCATTCTTCATTCTTCATTCTTCATTCTTCATTCTTCATTCTTCATTCTTCATTCTTCATTCTTCATTCTTCATTCTTCATTCTTCATTCTTCATTCTTCATTCTTCATTCTTCATTCTTCATTCTTCATTCTTCATCCTTCACAGTGATGGTAAAAACTCAAAATCTCAAAACTCATCAAAAATCAAAATCAATTGTGAATCATGTTAGCTTGATCCTATGCAGAAAAAAATCACGCGTGAGTTTTTCTGTTTTCATAGCAAGAAGCAGAAAACTCACACACTGCACACTGCTTTGCTTGAACTGCTACCCGGAGTCATGCACGTATACATACAAATTCCTTGTTGAACAGCATTGGCATTCTCTCGTGCGATACGTAGCTGTGAGTGAGCGTGAGGGAATAAATCTCTAAATAAATCGCAAAGTTAAACTAAAACGCACATTTAAATTACATGTTTATCTAATTCTTATTAGGCTTGTTATTTTCTAATTAAGAAAATATCGATTCCCTTGAAATAAAAATGTAAATTCCGCCAATATGTTTGCCATCTTAATTCATGAATGTGTGTTGTATTTTTCGCTGCTGATGTTTTCTCTGACGGTAGATTCTCTTTTGTTCTTTTGCTTTTTGGTTCGTAGTATGAAATGCCAGCTGTGGAAGAATTGAGCAAAATGCTCACAGCTGAATTTGATTCACATCGCATAGCAACAGAGACATCGCGTATAATAGCGAGAGAAATTCATATGTGAGTTTCGCGCTTGTGATCAAAGTTGAAATTTTATGTGTTTAAAATCTCATGGAGTTTTTTGCTGCTGTGAATTTTTCAACACTGATTCTTCAGTCGTCAATTGTCAGTTGTTTAGTTATTATTTAATTTTTTTCCACTACCTTACATTTTGTACCTTCTTATGAGGATTTACTCCCTTTTTTGTGAAAAACGAACATTGAATGAACTGGAAAAATGATATGCAAACTGTGAAAAATAATTGACTGTCCAGCTGAGATTTGAACCCTAAACTCTCAATCAGTGATGCCGGGTCTACAGATTTAGCCGTAGTTCGAAGGATTTTCAAATTTTCTGCGAACCTGCGGATCAAGTGCTTGCACGAGTTGGTAAAATATGACAAAAATAAGACGGAAATAAACATAAAAATATCGAAACAGCGACCAAAAATAAGGCCATTACAATATAAAATCTTACACATAAAAATGGATTTCTGTCTGTCTGTCTGTACGTTCCTTATACAATCGAAAACTACTGAACCGATCGGCGCGAAAATTGGCATATAGAGGTGTTAGGGACCGAGGAAGGTTCTTATGGTGGTTAGAGATCCCTCCCTCACTAAGAGACAGGGGGGCTTCCATACAAATCTATTCCTATAAAAATGAATTTCTGTCTATCTGCCCGTATGTTCCTTATAGAATCGAAAACTACTGAACCGATGGGCGTGAAAATTTGCATATAGGGGTTTTTGGGGCTAGAGAAGGTTGTTATGATAGTTAGAGATCCCTCCCCCACTAAGAGGGGGGCTCCCATACAAATGAAACACAAATTTCTGCATAACTCGAGAACTAATCAAGCAAATGGAACCAAATTTGGCATGCGGGTGTTGTTGGAGATAAGAATTTTTTCTATGATGAATTGTGACCCCTTCCTACTTTAGGAGGGGGTGGGGGGCTCCTATACAAATGAAATACAAATTTCCTCATAACTCGAGAACTAATTAATCAAATGGAACCATATTTGGCAGGTGGGTGTTTTTGGAGGCATGATTTTTTTCTATGATGAATTAGGTACCCTTACCTATTTAGGAGGGGGGCTCCCATACAAATGAAATACAAATTTCCTCATAACTCCAGAACTAATCAAACAAATGAAACCAAATTTAGCATGTGGGCGTTTTTATAGGCAATTCGGTTAAGTCAACCCTGCGAAATGGTACTTTCTACGAAAAAAATTTCCCTGCAATGGTACATCCCGCGTAAGGTTTTTCGCGAAATGGTATTCTGCGAAACTCTATACAGCCCGGACTCGATTATCCGAGTGATCACTTTTATTTTCAGTCCGGATAATCGAATCACCCGGATAATCGAATCATATATCTGGTACAAAATTTTTTTTGACTGTCATATTTTTTGACTTGTAGGTGTCATAAATCTATTTCTAGTATTGATTAATCTCCCCTAAAGTTATATAACTCCTTTCTTACGATTTTTTTCACTGATGAATTTTAGTTTTGGTACAATTTTTTTTGTGTACCATATTTTTTTCTTTTAGGTATCATAATTTTTTTCTATTATTGAATCATTTACCCTAAAGTGAGAAAATTCCTTTCTTTAATGTTTTCACTGATGATTTTTTTGACGTAGGACTACGTCTTTGTTTACTATACTGGGACTAGGTAGCACTTTGTGAAAAGGAAAATAGAAGTGTAACGTTTAAATGAAAGATTTCAAATGCTAATAACTACTGAACTACTGAATGAAACTAAACAATTTATATGTCGTTGGATAGATAAAATGACCAGCAATTTTATGGGGGTGAGAAAGAAATTTTAAGTATGGCGTAAGAAGGGGGGCTCCCATACAAATGAAATACAAATTTCCTCATAACTTTAGAACTAATCAAGCAAATGAAACCAAATTTGGCATGTGGAGGTTTCAGAGGGCAAAAATTTTTTCTATGGTGAATTATGACCCCTCCCCTGTTTAGGAGGGGGGGCTTCCATACAAATGAAATGCAAATTTTCTGACAACTCGAGAACTAATCAAGGAAATGGAACCAAATTTGGCATGTGGGAGTTTTTGGAGGCACCCTTCACCTCTGTGGTAGGAGGATAAGGACTCTCATACATATAAAACCGAAATTTTTGCGTAAGTGCCATATTTTCTGCTATGTAACACGCGGTAAGGTATGAAAGTAAACCAGTACAACCTTCTCGGAGCAAAAGACAGTGAATCGACGCCGCTAACTTACGTGCCTGTTGCCATTCATGTCAAAAGATAAGGACATTCGAATGGCACATCATATTTGCGATAAACGTGCTTTGGCTTTAATGTTATTTGTAACCAATGGCCCTTTTAAAGGCCACAAGGGAGTTAAAGTAAGATTATTGAAACATGTCAAGCTACACATAATCATATTTGATACAATAATCTGTGGGCTGGTCACTCATTACTATTTCAGGCTTTATGATGCACACAAGTGACTTTTAAAAGAAATCTCTATATCTCAATTGTTGCAGGCGTTGTACTTATGAGCACCCGTCCACGTATTTTCAAAGGCACCATTGCATTCAATGAAGAATTGAATCTGAATTTTTCACTTTTCTTTTAATAGCACCCATAGATTCTTATAAACATACATGTGCCAGAAATACAGTTTACATTAGTCTTTGATATAATGATCTGATATAGTCCTACGTCACCCTTTCGTACAACCCTTAGGGCTGTATACAGGGTGCTCCACCTTTTATGTCGGTATGTAAACGCTGTATAACTTTCACATTTACCAACCGATTTCTTTCATTAGATATGTTTGGGAAATGCCATTTCAGTACAATTTTCATCATGTATCGCTTCGCACCGAAAGAACGCGCTGAATAAGTGACATTTATATCGAAAATAGTCGTTCCATTGTGTTAACTCAACGTTCATATCGGAAAAAATATCGCGGCAATTTCAATCTCTCTGGCGGTGTTAATAAGCAAAATTGCCGGATTTGTGGAACGGAGAATCCTCACGAGATTCACGAAATGCCCTTGCATGACCGGAAAATAACTGCGTGGGCCGGGATTTGCGCCAAAACCATCATTGGTCCATGTTCTTTCAAATAAAATGAAACAGTCGATGGAAATCGATATCGGTGGATGTAGGCTTATTATGTCTGCCCACGAATGCGCGAAAAAGGTCTAGAAGGTTACTGGTTTCAACAGGGCGGAGCTCCATGCCACACTGCGAATTCAACAATTCAATTTCTGTAACGAAAATTTCCGGGACGTCTGGTGTCAAAAAGAGGCGATATTGACTGGCCACCCAGATCACCTGATTTAACCCTCCTGGACTTCTTTTTGTGGGGTTATCTGAAAAGCAAGGTTTACGCCAACCAGCCACAAACTATTGACGAGCTCAAGGCAAATATTCGTACGGAAGTCGACGCTATAAACCCCGAGATGCTCAAAAAGGTAATGGAAAACGCGGAAAAAAGGAGTCAATTTGTAATTTTTAATAAAGGTGTTCACTTAATTGATATTGTTTTCAAAATTCTGCGAAACTCTATACAGCCCGGACTCGATTATCCGAGTGATCACTTTTATTTTCAGTCCGGATAATCGAATCACCCGGATAATCGAATCATATATCTGGTACAAAATTTTTTTTGACTGTCATATTTTTTGACTTGTAGGTGTCATAAATCTATTTCTAGTATTGATTAATCTCCCCTAAAGTTATATAACTCCTTTCTTACGATTTTTTTCACTGATGAATTTTAGTTTTGGTACAATTTTTTTTGTGTACCATATTTTTTTCTTTTAGGTATCATAATTTTTTTCTATTATTGAATCATTTACCCTAAAGTGAGAAAATTCCTTTCTTTAATGTTTTCACTGATGATTTTTTTGACGTAGGACTACGTCTTTGTTTACTATACTGGGACTAGGTAGCACTTTGTGAAAAGGAAAATAGAAGTGTAACGTTTAAATGAAAGATTTCAAATGCTAATAACTACTGAACTACTGAATGAAACTAAACAATTTATATGTCGTTGGATAGATAAAATGACCAGCAATTTTATGGGGGTGAGAAAGAAATTTTAAGTATGGCGTAAGAAGGGGGGCTCCCATACAAA
This sequence comes from Sabethes cyaneus, assembly GCF_943734655.1. Classification (NCBI taxonomy): domain Eukaryota; kingdom Metazoa; phylum Arthropoda; class Insecta; order Diptera; family Culicidae; genus Sabethes; species Sabethes cyaneus. The sequence continues at coordinate 198,394,660 of NC_071355.1, read as the reverse complement.
TGAAATACAAATTTCCTCATAACTTTAGAACTAATCAAGCAAATGAAACCAAATTTGGCATGTGGAGGTTTCAGAGGGCAAAAATTTTTTCTATGGTGAATTATGACCCCTCCCCTGTTTAGGAGGGGGGGCTTCCATACAAATGAAATGCAAATTTTCTGACAACTCGAGAACTAATCAAGGAAATGGAACCAAATTTGGCATGTGGGAGTTTTTGGAGGCACCCTTCACCTCTGTGGTAGGAGGATAAGGACTCTCATACATATAAAACCGAAATTTTTGCGTAAGTGCCATATTTTCTGCTATGTAACACGCGGTAAGGTATGAAAGTAAACCAGTACAACCTTCTCGGAGCAAAAGACAGTGAATCGACGCCGCTAACTTACGTGCCTGTTGCCATTCATGTCAAAAGATAAGGACATTCGAATGGCACATCATATTTGCGATAAACGTGCTTTGGCTTTAATGTTATTTGTAACCAATGGCCCTTTTAAAGGCCACAAGGGAGTTAAAGTAAGATTATTGAAACATGTCAAGCTACACATAATCATATTTGATACAATAATCTGTGGGCTGGTCACTCATTACTATTTCAGGCTTTATGATGCACACAAGTGACTTTTAAAAGAAATCTCTATATCTCAATTGTTGCAGGCGTTGTACTTATGAGCACCCGTCCACGTATTTTCAAAGGCACCATTGCATTCAATGAAGAATTGAATCTGAATTTTTCACTTTTCTTTTAATAGCACCCATAGATTCTTATAAACATACATGTGCCAGAAATACAGTTTACATTAGTCTTTGATATAATGATCTGATATAGTCCTACGTCACCCTTTCGTACAACCCTTAGGGCTGTATACAGGGTGCTCCACCTTTTATGTCGGTATGTAAACGCTGTATAACTTTCACATTTACCAACCGATTTCTTTCATTAGATATGTTTGGGAAATGCCATTTCAGTACAATTTTCATCATGTATCGCTTCGCACCGAAAGAACGCGCTGAATAAGTGACATTTATATCGAAAATAGTCGTTCCATTGTGTTAACTCAACGTTCATATCGGAAAAAATATCGCGGCAATTTCAATCTCTCTGGCGGTGTTAATAAGCAAAATTGCCGGATTTGTGGAACGGAGAATCCTCACGAGATTCACGAAATGCCCTTGCATGACCGGAAAATAACTGCGTGGGCCGGGATTTGCGCCAAAACCATCATTGGTCCATGTTCTTTCAAATAAAATGAAACAGTCGATGGAAATCGATATCGGTGGATGTAGGCTTATTATGTCTGCCCACGAATGCGCGAAAAAGGTCTAGAAGGTTACTGGTTTCAACAGGGCGGAGCTCCATGCCACACTGCGAATTCAACAATTCAATTTCTGTAACGAAAATTTCCGGGACGTCTGGTGTCAAAAAGAGGCGATATTGACTGGCCACCCAGATCACCTGATTTAACCCTCCTGGACTTCTTTTTGTGGGGTTATCTGAAAAGCAAGGTTTACGCCAACCAGCCACAAACTATTGACGAGCTCAAGGCAAATATTCGTACGGAAGTCGACGCTATAAACCCCGAGATGCTCAAAAAGGTAATGGAAAACGCGGAAAAAAGGAGTCAATTTGTAATTTTTAATAAAGGTGTTCACTTAATTGATATTGTTTTCAAAAAATAACTAAGAAAATTTTAAGGAGCCAAATTAAATAAAAATGCATTACTAATAGAAATCGGTTGTTTTTTCTTAAAGTTATTCAATGTTTTCATACCGACATAAAAGGTGGAGCACCATGTACCTTGTAGTTTTTCCATGTGTGGACTCATCACTGATGATGATGATGATGATCATGTTGAGCGTGATGATGATGATTTTTTATGATGATCAAAAAAATAGGATGATGTTTAAAATGAAGATCATGATGATGATGGTTTTGATGATGATGATGATTATTTTGTTGAGGATGATGATTAATTTGATGATGATTAAGATGATGATGATGATGATGATGATGATGATGATGATGATGATGATGACGATGCTGATGATGATGGTGATGATGTTGATGATAATGATGATGATGATGAATTATGAATCATACCACACAACAATTTGAAAATTAAAAATTGATACTATTATCTGCATTACTCGCTGATAACAATATATAGGAAAGGAATTTTATACCTTTAGGGAAGTGAATCAGTATTTGTCATGCTAAAATCATTATCTAACGTTAAAACTATGACTTTTTTGGGTAAAATTATTTAAAAAGAATGTTTTTTTTTCACCCGGATAATCGAGTCTAAAAACCCGGATAATGGAATCCCCTGATAATCGAGTCCCCGGTTAATCGAATCCCCGGATAATCGAGTCCGAACTGTATTCCGCGTTATGGCCAACCGAGAATTGGTGTTCCGCAAAATGGTATTCGGCGAAATGGTTTGTAATGATGGTGAATATTTAAATGCTATCCGCTTTATTTTATCAGACTAAACAATTGGGGGAGTTTCCTACTTTACTGTGAGGGAAATATTAAAACACCCATGAACTCCCCAGAAACTTGCAAAACTCGATATTGTGACAAAGGCCATCCGAGATTTACGATTTATGTACAACACAGTTTAATTTGTGGCAATACGAAGTTTGTTGGGTCAGCTAGTACCATATATTTATATAGTAGAAAGGCAAAAAGAAAGAAAAAATACACCCGGTGATGGTGAATCACTAATCTAGCCTACCGACGTCCGGTAACGGACGGCCTGTGTCTAGTAGAGTAGAGTAGAGTAGAGTAGAGTAGAGTAGAGTAGAGTAGAGTAGAGTAGAGTAGAGTAGAGTAGAGTAGAGTAGAGTAGAGTAGAGTAGAGTAGAGTAGAGTAGAGTAGAGTAGAGTAGAGTAGAGTAGAGTAGAGTAGAGTAGAGTAGAGTAGAGTAGAGTAGAGTAGAGTAGAGTAGAGTAGAGTAGAGTAGAGTAGAGTAGAGTAGAGTAGAGTAGAGTAGAGTAGAGTAGAGTAGAGTAGAGTAGAGTAGAGTAGAGTAGAGTAGAGTAGAGTAGAGTAGAGTAGAGTAGAGTAGAGTAGAGTAGAGTAGAGTAGAGTAGAGTAGAGTAGAGTAGAGTAGAGTAGAGTAGAGTAGAGTAGAGTAGAGTAGAGTAGAGTAGAGTAGAGTAGAGTAGAGTAGAGTAGAGTAGAGTAGAGTAGAGTAGAGTAGAGTAGAGTAGAGTAGAGTAGAGTAGAGTAGAGTAGAGTAGAGTAGAGTAGAGTAGAGTAGAGTAGAGTAGAGTAGAGTAGAGTAGAGTAGAGTAGAGTAGAGTAGAGTAGAGTAGAGTAGAGTAGAGTAGAGTAGAGTAGAGTAGAGTAGAGTAGAGTAGAGTAGAGTAGAGTAGAGTAGAGTAGAGTAGAGTAGAGTAGAGTAGAGTAGAGTAGAGTAGAGTAGAGTAGAGTAGAGTAGAGTAGAGTAGAGTAGAGTAGAGTAGAGTAGAGTAGAGTAGAGTAGAGTAGAGTAGAGTAGAGTAGAGTAGAGTAGAGTAGAGTAGAGTAGAGTAGAGTAGAGTAGAGTAGAGTAGAGTAGAGTAGAGTAGAGTAGAGTAGAGTAGAGTAGAGTAGAGTAGAGTAGAGTAGAGTAGAGTAGAGTAGAGTAGAGTAGAGTAGAGTAGAGTAGAGTAGAGTAGAGTAGAGTAGAGTAGAGTAGAGTAGAGTAGAGTAGAGTAGAGTAGAGTAGAGTAGAGTAGAGTAGAGTAGAGTAGAGTAGAGTAGAGTAGAGTAGAGTAGAGTAGAGTAGAGTAGAGTAGAGTAGAGTAGAGTAGAGTAGAGTAGAGTAGAGTAGAGTAGAGTAGAGTAGAGTAGAGTAGAGTAGAGTAGAGTAGAGTAGAGTAGAGTAGAGTAGAGTAGAGTAGAGTAGAGTAGAGTAGAGTAGAGTAGAGTAGAGTAGAGTAGAGTAGAGTAGAGTAGAGTAGAGTAGAGTAGAGTAGAGTAGAGTAGAGTAGAGTAGAGTAGAGTAGAGTAGAGTAGAGTAGAGTAGAGTAGAGTAGAGTAGAGTAGAGTAGAGTAGAGTAGAGTAGAGTAGAGTAGAGTAGAGTAGAGTAGAGTAGAGTAGAGTAGAGTAGAGTAGAGTAGAGTAGAGTAGAGTAGAGTAGAGTAGAGTAGAGTAGAGTAGAGTAGAGTAGAGTAGAGTAGAGTAGAGTAGAGTAGAGTAGAGTAGAGTAGAGTAGAGTAGAGTAGAGTAGAGTAGAGTAGAGTAGAGTAGAGTAGAGTAGAGTAGAGTAGAGTAGAGTAGAGTAGAGTAGAGTAGAGTAGAGTAGAGTAGAGTAGAGTAGAGTAGAGTAGAGTAGAGTAGAGTAGAGTAGAGTAGAGTAGAGTAGAGTAGAGTAGAGTAGAGTAGAGTAGAGTAGAGTAGAGTAGAGTAGAGTAGAGTAGAGTAGAGTAGAGTAGAGTAGAGTAGAGTAGAGTAGAGTAGAGTAGAGTAGAGTAGAGTAGAGTAGAGTAGAGTAGAGTAGAGTAGAGTAGAGTAGAGTAGAGTAGAGTAGAGTAGAGTAGAGTAGAGTAGAGTAGAGTAGAGTAGAGTAGAGTAGAGTAGAGTAGAGTAGAGTAGAGTAGAGTAGAGTAGAGTAGAGTAGAGTAGAGTAGAGTAGAGTAGAGTAGAGTAGAGTAGAATAGAGTAGAGTAGAGTAGAGTAGAGTAGAGTAGAGTAGAGTAGAGTAGAGTAGAGTAGAGTAGAGTAGAGTAGAGTAGAGATAAATCTAGCAAAACTATTTTCTAAGTTCTCTAACACTGCACAACTGGCATAAAGTACCCATGCTGTTGTTGCTGGAAGCGAGAAGCAAGCGTTTGACGGCACACATTTGGTCTGTCATCACGGCAGTAGACAAAATGATTTATTGTCCTTTGCAGCTGTACCTGAATTAATCCAGATTATTTCCACTAATGCCAATGTATATGACAAAACAGAACGGCAACATTGCCGCTGTCGCTGCTTCTCTTTCTTACTAGAACAATCTCACAATATCGCACTTCTGTGCCACTCCCACTTTTAGACTGCGGTGTCCAGCAGGGTGCAAAATGCGGGATATTTCAATCAATTTCTTCAATAAAGAGGTACAAATTGCCTCTAAATATGTGTGAACTTATGGTCATTTAAATTTTGTCAAAATTAATCTTGTCTCAATCATCTTTTCAAGACTAAAGATAACGTTTTTGAGCTTGTCCTGAACTAACCAACGACATTGGCTAACAACGAGTTTGAATTTTATAAACCTTTCCTTGACTGTGTGTTCTAGATCCAACATCTTACATAAACATCTAGTTTATTATAACATGTGAAATAATCTTATATGTGTATTAACTGTCTGTTGTGATTTCTTATTTTTTATTTTAAAAGAAGTGACGAGCTCTTTTCATCCTAATAAATCGGGAATATTCACGAGATTCAAAGGATGTTAATTTTAAACAGCCTATTGGTATGTCCACCTTGAACTTCAATTTAACAACTTATTGGATGCAAGAGGCCACCGTATGGTTCCGAACAACAGCTTGGAATGCATATTAAACCGAATGTCTATAGCTTGACCTAGTTTTCCCACTCATGTAGCTTCAATTTCCGCAGGTCATCACAAATTCCGTACACATTAATTAAGATTCCATCTCTGGGCCATAATTGAAATGTCATAAACAGCTTACCATCGCGCATAAAACGAATTCTTCTTACACAGCGGACAAGACAGTGACATGCACGCGAACCGGAAGGCTCCCCTACTTTCGGTCGCTGACACACGGGCGGTGGCGCACCGGCCGGCACTAGGTCATCTGTGAGATTCGGTGATTCATAACCAGATAAAGCGAATTTAATTGTCTTCTTGCATGATGCTTACCTCTCCTTGGCAGCAATTTTTCCGGTGCTCATCTGTTTGGGAACACAATACAACCCAAAGCATCATCGCTCTAAGCGCAAATGGGCTCGACGTGCCCCAAATTTTCATCGTTCGGTCCGTTTCGAGAAGACCATCAAGAAAAATCTCCTCCTGCTGTTGATAATGCCCTGGTGGATTGCACAAGTGAGCCCTCGTCGATAGGATGACCGGAGCCCGTAGCGGATGTCTTCTGTAATTTCACAACGTTTCGGGAAGCTGCGATGTATTGAAGCCGGGCAACGATTCATGTTCTCGATTCGGCCACCCTAGCTCTAGCTCTTCGCCTACGGGAACGATGATTGAGTATTTCATTTCCGTCATCAACAGCTTTCATAACCGTCCAGTGTTTATGCTGTATTGCTTGGCCGGAAGCAAAAATCCAAAACACATCATCACCGTCATCAGTTAGCACTCCCTGCTTCTACTTCCCCACCAGACCGACGGCGGTGGGGTCAGAACGGAATTCACCTTCCCGTTTCGTTCTGGGCTGGTCTGGTCTACGCTGGTCCTTCTGCTGTTCTGCGGCAGCCTGTTGGCCCGGACGCATCCACATACAATAACGGCCATCTGTTGTTGGTTTCGTGACTGAATTTGAGTTCATCTCACGCGAAAAAAAATGGAACACTCATCGTCGAGGCTCTCATTCGTTCCCTCAGGGTGAAAAATTGATTCCTCGATCAGTTTCACATCACACTAGACCGGTGCTGCTGCCCGAAGGCTGAACGATGTGCTCAAGAGACCACCACCAGCCGGTACAAACGATAATGTTTGAGGGTTTCCTTTATCAGATGGGTGATTTTTCTTCGTACAATCGAAAAAGAAGTTCATTTCGTTTTTGGAAGGACTCAAACTTTAGCTTTTACTAAAGATTATAAGTATGATTAGACTTACATAGTTCTATTTTCAAAACAGATTTTTAACGATTAAAAATGTTAAAGGCAATTTAAAGTTCGTAAAAACGGTTTGGTTTGTTCATTAAAAAATAAAAATGTATAATTGCAACCATTTCAGAGCACAGCCGGTTATTGGATTTTATGGTAATAATTGAAAATATAAAATCGTAACTGAAAACATTCAAAGCAAACTGAAGCCGTCAGTTCCGGTAGAATAAGCCCGCTCTAATTTTAATCCAAAGTCCATAACACTCTACAACGAAATTAAAGAACCAAACGACCATTACTAACAAGCAATAATTTCCGGAAAATCCTATCCTAATCGGTAATTTCGTTTACAAGCAGCCATCCGTTTTCGTAAACTTTGCTCCATCGAGCAGCGGCAACGCAGTAAAAAAAGGGACGCCGTTTGCAACATACATATAACATTTTCCCTACATGCTGTAGGTACATTACACAAAACCCCACTGCAGCCCGATCGAGATAAACTTTATTGGTAGTTTAGACGCTACATTTATGTTTATCAATCTAGTCAGAACAAGATGGTGGAGCATAGTTATGCGCTTGAATTACATACTCCCGCCGAAGGGACCCCTCGAAAGTCGTTCTGGTAAATCCAACAATAGCTAGCTAGGATGCTTGTGTGTCGCTAACTTGCTTACTTGCTACTGTTGTCCTTATTGTTGTTGCCGCTCCAGAGGGGTTTATCGTTATCAGTTAGCATAGGATTCCACTCGTCCGGAGGGAAACCGGGATGAAAATGACACCCCGTATGGTTGTTTAAAGTGCTGATAGCGTCGCGACGCTTGCCGGAGGTGGCTTAGCCGCAACGCAATACTGTCTGCTGTTTGGTTTACTCTTTGGCGAACCCAAAACTATAAAGTGTCAACTGTTGTTGTTCCATGCCAAGCAAGGATGTACTTGCACAGGCAGCCCAGGATACGAGGGAGCTGCTCGTTCTGGGATGAAATTGATTTTAAATTCAATTGACACAGATGTTAAATGTGACTGCTTCGGCAGGCAGAGGGGGAAGCTAGGCGAAGAGCTTCAATCGAAGAGCTGATTTCTTGGAAAACGCTTCAATGCGGGCGATGGTGGGGTGCCGTGGGTGGAGCCGTCCCACCGAATGTCTTGTTCGAATCTAATAAAGTGGGTTATTGAGGATTTCACTGAAAGGGTTTGCACGTGTTTTGGCTAGATCGATACTGACAGCACAGGGTAAAGTTCGATGGCTTTGTAAAACGAGCTAGTGGATTTGCACATGTGAGTTCAAACAGCTTGCATATTAAATTTTGCTGCTTATATAGCCTTTATAGGTTCAATGGCTTCATTTTACAAACAATTTTGTTTGTCATGCCTGGGATTCGAAGCTATCTCAGCTTGATCAAAGCATAATCTTTGATTGCAATGTTGATTATGTCGTTCGTACCTTGAAAGTATGCATTGTCAAATGCATTCTCTTCAAATCTCTTAAAATAGCAGCTACATTACATAGTTCAAAGGTAAAATAAGATTTCTACCTACGTGGAGTAACCATTCCCAAACGAATCGACTCACAAGTTGTGCTTCTCGAACAATGCAGGAAAATGAAATATTTGCAGTTTGGTTTGCTTTAGTCAGCTCACTCTGGTTATACCTACATTTAACCACCAGACAACAGAGAAAAAGAGAGAAACCATGTAGAAAAAGCTTCATCCTACTATAGGTGATCAACTGCCGAAGAGGCGGCTACCTGTTTGGAGCACGTTCGATAACGAAAGCAGTTGGAGGAGCAAAACCTCATGGACCTCAGCGCACACAGTAGGACGAAAGACTGACTATACCTATAGGAAAAAATGTCCGTTTTGCAGCTTGACCACGGGTGCCCGAAGGTTACTCCACCACGGTAGAGTTTGGTTTTGTCCCTGTCCCGACTGAATGGAGGATTTTGTACGGGAAAAACCTCAACTGCAATTCTTGCGGGAGGGTCACAGAGAACAAAAAAAAAGCTACACGTGTGATGTACGACCACAACATCAGCTTGTAGTGAAGGCGAAAACGGTACGAAAAAATCCCTTAGTTGTATTCAATGGCATACACGTTGGTGTAAGAAATCACAACGGTACTCAAATGTGAGGAATTATTAATGAATAAATTCAATAGTGTACGTGACAACTGCAATATTAAAGGCAAATGAGAATCTAATAGCGTTTGACGATAAATGCTCCAATTGGACAGGCTTCACAACGAAGTGACAAAACGGCAAATAAAGCATTTCCAGACTTTTTTGACTGAGAGAGAAATGCCAAACACAACAGCACCAAGGAACAGGAGGCTCAAGTTGAAGGATAAAAAAGCCAATTCTCAAAGAAGGCTAAGGGCAAAGCTACCGAGAAGATCGATATAATATCCGAACTTCTGAAAGCGGAGGGCAGCTAAACAAAGTGATCCATTGCCGAATATTTGGTTAAATAAGCCAATACCAGATAACTGGATAAATATACATTAACCCTATTGTAGGCATAAGTTTGCTCAATACGGCGTATAAAATGGACCGTTAGTGGAGTCCTTTGTAAGTGAAAAACATGCGTCGGTCCAAGATGGACCAAATGTTTATCTCGTGACAGCTCGTAGATATGTTCCGGAAGTACAGCTTGCAGACTCATCATCTATTTGAGCACTTCAAGGCGACGTTCGATTTAGTCAACCCCATCTCGATACAAGGAACAGAGGGGCCTAACGTGGGAGATGGCTCAGACCGAAAGTCATTTCTGACACATAGAATATTGGCGACTGGCACTTGCTGTACACTGAATGCAATAGGATATCCAAGCGAACTGAAAGCTCGGTGCAATTATATTTTCATATAAATCCGGTCGTGATTTTGAGCACACCTAAACTATAATCTATGGCGGTTCAAACGATGCTAACTTTAGCTGCTAGTGGGTGCCTATTTGCGGAAAAAATGCATGTAAAAACGGTAAAATGTATGCTTCAAATCAATTTTTAAAGTAAATAAAACAACATACGATATTTAAACCTTCTAGAAAGCTACGTATTTTGATAGTATCAAAAAGTTTGTAGAACATGTCATACCTGTTAGATGAGGTTTTTTGTACAAAAAGTTTAATAAACTGATTTTAAGGGGGTCACGACAGAAAGTCAATTATATCTCGCAAACCATATGATTCAGATACTTAGTACCTTTGGCAAAGTTTAATGAAATGCCAAGATCTACAACTTTGCCGAACTCATAAATATGCTATCTAGTTCCTACAAAAAGTTAATTTTTTCAAATGTGTTTTTTATTAATTTTAATTTATTATTAAATCAACGGGCTCGAGATAGCCCCAATGATTGTCGATAGCTACATAAAAATACAGTCAAGTGAGTAAAATACAAATACAAAAACAGTTAAAATATAAGTCTACATCACTCGCGGATTATTGCTCCCGAAAAAAAGCTTGCAAATCTTCTGCCAAGTATTCGACGCGACAGATGAAAATCGAATAATGACGACACTTGATTAAAAACTCGCTGCAAGCCACCGAAAGCGCCATTCATAGAGTAATTAGTGCGACGAACTGGTAGTCTCAGCATGGCGCTATTACGCAGTGCTCGTGGTTGTACATTTATGTTAATCTGCTCCATAAGCACAGGGCTGTCTATTCTACCCTGCAGGCAATCCGCAATAAACAAAGCTCTAGAGGCAGCTCTACGAACATAGAGAGGTTCCAAGTCAATCAGCTGACAGCGGCTTACATAACTAGGTAGACGGAACGGGTCTCTCCATGGCAACCTACGCAAGGCGAATCGAAGAAATCGGCGCTGAACTGATTCAATTCTCTCTGTACTGTTGTTGTAGTTAGGATTCCAAACGGGCGAACAGTATTCCAGGATGGACCGCACCAGCGAACAATATAGTGACTTAAGGCAATATATATCAGAGAACTTTTTCGCGATCCTGAAAATGAAGCCTAATGACCTCGAAGCTTTAGCGATAATGTACGAGATATGCTCCTTGTACGTTAACTGCGGATCCAAGATAACTCCCAGGTCTTTTATATACGAAACACGTTCGATGGGTGTGCCATTGAGCTCATAACAAAACAGGATCGGGTCTTTTTTTCTGGAGAAAGTGATTATTGAACACTTCCCCGGGTTCACTAACATGCGGTTCACATCGCACCAAGCGGCAAAGGCCTCCAACTGATTTTGGAGAAAGTGACAATCGTCTGTCGAACGGATCTGGGAAAACATTTTCAGGTCATCTGCATACGAGAGCCGAGGGCATTTGATAGCCAAATTAACGTCGTTGAAGTAGAGCAGAAAGATCAAAGGTCCAAGATGGCTTCCCTGAGGTATACCTGAAGAGGCTAGATAGCTATCGGACCTACAATCTCCAATGGCAACCACCAACTGTCGATTGGTCAGATATGAGCGAAACCAGCGCAAAAGGTTGTCGCTAACGCCCAGTCTATGCAATTTTGCAATTGCGATGTCATGGTTTATCTTATCAAAAGCGGCCGACAAGTCTGTGTATAAGACATCGGTTTGAGCACGGTGGTCCATACTTCCCGTTATGTATGATGTTAGACACAGCAGGTTAGTGGTGGTAGAGCGCTGGGAAATGAAGCCATGTTGATCGGCACTTAGATATTGTTTGCAGTGTGACAATAGAGGTTCCATGATTACCAACTCAAATAGTTTTGAAACTGCACTGAGCGATGTGATTCCTCTATAGTTGTTCACATCTCGTTTACTACCTTTTTTATGCACAGGAAACATATGCGCAAATTTCCAACATGATGGGAATACGCCGCTAGAGATAGACATTCGGAATAGGTAAAGCAATGGCGTCAACAAACAGGATATGTGTCTCTTCAGGAATGCAGAAGGTACTCCATCAGGTCCAGGGTTGAAGGACGACTTAAGCATGGAAGCGGCTTTTGAGATTTTCTCGACGTTGACATCAATGGCACCTAGTGTTTGACCATAAATTGGAACATTGCATGCTGCTAGGGCAACATGGTCGACGCTCAATACCTCGTTAGTGAAAACACTTGCAAATTTGCTGGAAAAGGAACGGCATATATCCTGAGGTGCGGCAGCGATTTCCCCGTTATACTCCATAGAAGACGGGAGGCCGGACTCTCTGCGTTGATCGTTTACATAGTTCCAGAAGCACTTCGGGTGACGCTTTAGTTTCCGTTGAATGCTCTGTTGATGCCGTGAAAAGCATTGCCTACTGGCTCGCCTATATAAGTGGCTCACTCTCGCATAATGACGTTTTAGCGAAAGCGTGCGATGCTTCGTGAATCTCCGCAATGCTGCTCTTTTGAATGACTTCAGTTTGCGCAACTCATTCGTGTACCAAGAGGGGTGAGAAGTGTTGCGGTGACTTCTTTTCGGGACGTGTCGATCTATAACATATAACAGAACATGTGAAAAGGTTTGCGCCGCAGCTTCAACGTCCTCTGGGTCAAGTATCTCTGCCCAGTCAATACTGGACAATACGCCATTAATACTATGCATATCAGCTTTACGGAAGTTGTAGGATATAGCCGCGGGAAATTCAATGAAGTCGCGAAGGGGCTTATCCTCAATACAGACTATCAGGGGTGGGTGGTGCAGAACTGGCTTAATTAGCGGACATGGAGCTGCGGTGATGAAGGGGGGCTTTTCTAATGAGCTCACGAAACAGAGATCCAAGCAACGGTTGTTTTCGTTAACTACATGGTTAATTTGATGGAGCATTGCAGCACTATAATTGTCGAGAAGGTTTACTGCAGCAGCGTGAATCGTCGAGTTTTCAGGATCCGGGAAGAGAAATCCGCTATGGACAGGTTTCCATGATATACCTGACAGGTTAAAGTCGCCCAGAATGATGATCTCATCTAGAGGAGTCGCCCCTCTCATAATAGAGTACACCGATTGACAGTGGACATCAATAAGATCGTTGTCGCGGACACGATCAGGTGCGATGTATAAAGCGCAAAGAAAAAGTGTGCGATCACTTAGCTTGATGGCCGTCCAAATTTGCTCTACACAGTTCCATGCATTGTTCTCGATAGCCCTGGCTTCTAACCCGCGTCGGACAGCTATCAAAACACCACCGCCGATAGCTTTGCGGCTATTATTCGGGTTCCGATCGCAACGATAGACCTCGTAATCGGATCCAAACACTTGACTGGAGACTGTTCGGGAATCGAGCCATGATTCGCAAAGGGCAATGACATCATAGCAGCGATCTGAGACAGCTAGTCGGTACTCTTCAACATGAGAATTCATTCCACCGGCGTTTTGGTAGAAGACGATGATATCTTCCTTGCGGCTCGGAGTGGAGCAATCCGTTTCTCTGACAAATACGTTAGGTGGATGTTGTCCATTTTCGATGCTGAAGCAAACAGGATTCTCGCCGTCGTCGGCGGGCTGGGCTATCCTCTTGTCAAAAGATGGCGCAACTGGACCATTTTCGCGAAAATTAACGTAGTCCACAGTACTGTGAATCGGATCAACATCAGGCAGCGAATGAACAATATCGTGACTATACTTGCATGAGGGGGCAAGTTGGAAGACCCCTGATCCACATCTAGCCACAGGTCCGGGACGACTTAGCTGGATACTGGCAGGGGACGGTACGACTGGGCTAGAGGAACCAGGAGCTTCCAAAGTGGTGAAAAATGATGACTCGGACGATGACACGGGTGTTGAATGTTGACGAGATGAGACATGCCCGTTGGCAGTAACAGGTTGGCAGTAAAACGGTCACGAGTGGTTCTGGTAGGCCATTGAGAACCAGAGAGTGTGCTAGAACTCGGAATCTGATTAGGCAGTGAAATGTCGCCAGTATGTACATACTTATCCCCTGAATATCGTATTATTAATTTTATGAAAATGTCAACAGATGTAGAATACTCTTTTAAGGAACTTGTCTAAAGACACATAAGTTCAAAAACGTCAGGAAAAGTGAGAAAAGACTTTTGACCGCGTTTTCTCAGTATGGGCCCACTGTGCTCCATCAAATCCTCCAGAAATATCGGGAGTACAACGTGCCCACCCGTTATATTTTCGTGGATTTCAGGGCAGCATGGAATACGGTCGAGCGCGAACAGCTATGGCAAACCACGGAGACGATTTGCCGGACAAACTGACGCGGCTGATTAAAGCTACCCTGGAGCGAGTTATGTGCTATGTGCGCGTCGGGGACACTCTCGAGTCCTTCCGAATCGCGCAGTGGGCTGCGGCAAGGGGATGAAGTGTCCTGTATGTTACTCAATATCGCTGTTGAAGGTGTGATCCGACGAGCGGGCATCCGGACGAGAGGTACAATCTTCAGCAAGAGTGGCCAACCCCAGCCTTCGTAGACGACCTCGACATCATTACTAGAAACCTTGGGATTGTGGAAGCAATCTACGCCAAACCAAAAACGGAGGCTAGCAGTATAGAGTTACAAAAAATGCGTCAAAAACCAGATAGCGTACAGGAGGGTATTTTCAGCAGGTTTCTAAATTCAGCCTATTTGCCTTTTCTGTCGCCAAAAAAAACTGGATGATGAACTGGAAGTGATTAATGAGTTCATATATTTGGGATCTCTGGTCACAACCGACTATAATGTGATTGGGGAGATTCAACAATGCAATCAAGCTAGACTTTGGGCCTGCTTTTCCTTTTGCAAAACGCTTGGATCAAGGAGTATATGCCGCCACACAAAACTGACGACTTATAAAGCCCTTATCAGACCGGTAATCCTCTACGGACTTGAGACTGTAACTTTACTTACGGAGAACACTTGTCACACTTGAACGAAAGGTGTTGCGGATTATTTTTGGCGGAGTATAAACGGTAAGCGGAGAATGCTAGAGGCATATGAACCACGAGTTTCAGGCACTACTTGAAGAGATTCCCATCGTGCAGCTGGCAAAAGTAAGGAGGCTACGGTGGGCCAACCATGTTACAAGGATGCCGAATAACTGTAGTGAAATCTGTTTTCTTCTAGAACCCCACCAGCCGTCACCAGAAAAAGAGGAATCCAATGTTAGGTTAGATTGTTAGGGACTAGACTAGATTGAAGCCAACTTGCGTTTGTCGAAACGCTCAACGAACTGGCGTCGAGTAGAGCCGAACTGGCCCAAGACCGAGTAGGTATAGTGGAGAAAACTTTTTGATACAGCAAGTGTCACCCCGGCTTTATGCTGGTAGAAGTAGGAAGTAGGCGGTAACGTTAGGTCTTCCTTTTCCCTAGTGACTCGAGGTATGAACATATGAGTAGCCATGAGAAAAACGAAATTAAAAGCGTCGGTAGTCAACTTTGGTCGAACAGTTTGAAAAGGCTCAGTTTTACTAGAGCGATTGCACTACCAACGAACTGGGAACGAGCTTTGTATTGTTGGGTAGAATGCTAGATCTAGAGTGACTTTATATAGAATGGCGACAACGTCAAAATTGGAATGATAATTATCTGTCAGTGTCATTCCAATCGAGCAGACGACCAATCCAACGCGTATGCAGGAAAGAGAAAGAGCCCTAAAGTATGCAATGCGTATTTTATTTTTCTTTCCTGCATATGCGTTGGATTGGTCATCGATTGGAATGACACTGACAGATAATTATCATTCCAATTTTGACATTGTCGCCACTCTATATATAGTCACTCTACGTCGCGGTTTACTCTTTCTGATTTGGACTACGCACGTGTTTAGAAGTTAGAACGCTTGTAAGAAAAAATGATGAAATAACGGTACATTCGGGTTTTCGGCGTTTTGTTCGGCGTTCTTTGGAGTTCTTGCAGAAAATGTAGGAATTACAACGTGCCCATACATTACATCTTTATTGTATTCAAGGCAGCATACTGCTCATACCGATAAAGCCGGAATCACATTAACCGACAGCAAACATCAACGACAACGTAACAGAACGGTACGTCAGTGATGGTCGTATGCAGGGCCCGGCATCGTCGAAACAACTAAATGAAACTGCCTTTCCCTTACCTTCGCTTCTTTATGAAGTGACTTCTTTCAAGCAAGCTTCAGTGTAAGTTGGTGGTTGTTTCAATTGACGAAGGCAGAAAATCAGTCACGATTTGTCGACATTGACTAGGTTAACTTTAATACCGTTCTGATTCAAACTTCGAACACTAAGCCATGCTGAAACTTTCTTCAAAGTAAAATGCTCGAAAACATTTTTATTCTACCCCCATGAATGGTTCAATAGCATGACAATTTATTTATTTTCATGGGAAAATTTCAAAAATGAGGATAAAATGTTATTTTATAATGAAAAACACTAAAAAACTGCTGTTCGGTTTTGATTCAAACTTCGAACACTTTCATGGTCGACATTCAAAGCTCGAATATTTCAGTCTCAGACATCGAATACTTGTATTACTTTGAAAAGTATTAATGTTTTTAGTGTCATTCAACTTAAATAAGTGAAATTACATCCTTTTTCTAAACACTGTCCTTTTAAATCCACCTAACAGTGCTATTTAAATTTTTCACACAATAATTAGTTTCAATCCTTATTTCTGAAGTCAATTGCTAATATTTACGAACTCCATGAACCACATTTAAAGGAAGTTTACTTTCTACAGCTTTATCAATGCTGACAATTAATTTTCCCGAAGGAAAACCCGGAAAAACCGAATATTATTCGTGGGTGTTCGAAGTTTGAATCACACCTCAAAACGTGATTCAAACTTCGAACACTTTTTATTTATCTAATATCTTTGAAATAATGCATGAAATATTGTATTTTAACTATGCTTTAGTACATATATATCTTGCACTTACCTAATAATCGCGCAGTGGGAAGGTAAACGTTCTAAAATTGGTGAAAAAATGCAAACGAAAAAACAGCTACTTTTGCACGAAACGCTAAGAGTATGCGAACGAAGTTAACATCTGAGTTCTCACTTTTTTCCAACGCCTCCTGATTTCTTACAAAGAGTCCTACAGTTCAATGTCATACCTCACCGGATAGAGGACATTCTAACGAACACGGTGGTGTACAATAAACATAATATTTTATAATATTAGCGATACTAACGAGCATTTTATTCTGAAGTGTTCGAAGTTTGAGACTGTTCTAAGTTTGAATCAGAACGGTGGTACGCATTGCATTGTAAGAAATATTACTCAAATTCAATTTATTTGCATTCAAAGTTGCTGGCCTTCTTCTGAATATTTGATAGAAAAGTACAAATGAAAAGTTGAAACCGATAGTCATGATGAGTTGAAACCCGTTTCGCTGAAGCTGACTGAAGCCAGTTTGAAACTGAAGCGGTGCTGCTTCTGTTGAAACCGAGGCTTCACTGCTTCATTGTCGAGTCACGCTATACAATTGAAGGTGACGTTGTCGGACTCCGGTCGTATGTATTTTCAATGCGCATTCACACGCGTCCGGAACGCCAAATCACGCAACATCAAGGTACTCGTGTTCGTGTGCATGCGCACATTGAAAATACATGCGACCATCACTGACGTTCCGTTCCGTTACGTTGCCGTTGATGTTTGCTGACGGTTAATGTGATTCCAGCTTATATGAAGCGGAAGGCAGAGCTGCCATAAATACAGATATTTGTGCATGCATAAATTTGGGACCCATCAATTATTTCAGTTGCTGTAATTTCTGGCTCTACTAATGTTCCTGAATTTTAAAGTAGTCCATAAACTATTTATGTTATTTAAAAGATTAAATCGAGAAAATTAAATACTCCGGAGAAAACGGTAGGGTCCCAAATTTATGCATGCACAAATATCTGTATTTATGGCAGCTCTGGCGGAAGGCATTGCAGACCAATGTGATATATACAGGTGTGGCAATGTTGGTTAAGTGGTGTTAGTGCAATGAAGAAATTTCATCATGGTGTGGGTTGAATCGTAAATCGGCCAATCACAATGAAGCGTGACGTCAAACTCCAAAAACAAACCCCTTCGTACGAGACGGGTTGTTTTTGTAGTTTGACGTCGTTTTCTGATTTTTCGCTACTAATACCATCAAATGTCTTCATCTGCCACACCTTTATAAACCTCATTGATTGCAGACGGTATTCACGGTATTCAGTAGCGATGAAACCGAAAGTAGTGGGCGTATAAATCACAAGCTACAGACATTGTTTGGAGAGTTTTGCGACGCCTAGCGAAAGTCGGTAGTCTATGGTGGGCAGGATACGTAGTAAAGATGCTAGGACCCAGCACCCAGTAAACCAGAAATTTTATATCAATGCATGAATATCATCTTAAATATCTCTATACAAAATGGATGTCGTACACAAAGCTCATTAAATCGCACCCTAGATTATATTCAATCGTACCAAATGATAATAATTGATTCACATACGATTTTCATCACAGAGTTGTGTAACATTTTGGAACTAACCATGTTGAGTCGGATATCATCGTATACTTATGAATGTGAATTGTTTCCACATAATCTGCAGTATGTATATCGCGTCCAAAATTTCTAGTTTCGCGCAACTAATGCGATTTTTCTAGATATACAGTAAGCCCCTAGTAGTTTGAACAATTCCTCATGCAAACTAACAAGGTTTGATTTAAGATGCGCCCAGAACTCTTCGTTGCGAATCACATTCTGTACAGACGCCAGCCTCGGTTAGAACTCGCGCGGCTGAAGTAGCCAGACGTGCCGGCAAACTACGTGCATTCACTTGAAGCTGCGCTGCCGGAAGAGGATGAGCTGGACGAAGTCCCTCTCGAGAACTGTTGGAACACCATCAAAACAGCCTGAAGCAATGAAGCGGAGAGCCCCATCAGGCTTGAGGCACGGAATCATCGGAATGATTGGTTTGACGATGAATGTAGGTGGGTGATCAGGAAGACATCATTGAGAAAGAGAGCGAATAGAAGTGGTGCTAAATTACTTCCTCGAGGAACACCACGCTGCGGAATGATTGTTATCGATTTGGCCGATCCTATCTATTGTCAAGTAAGATTTCAGCCAATCACAGAATTTGCCCAAGAAACCGAGACGACGAAATTTGGCGTACATTATTTCTTGGAGCACCATGTTAAAAGCTACTTTGATGTCTGTATATATCACGTCAATTTGCACACCACTGTCCATATTGCTGATACAGAAGGAAGTAAACTCACATACTTGTGGAAAAATTCATGTTGAGGAGGTGTTATATAATGTTTGCATGCTTCAACAATCTCATTATTCAGAATGATTTGAAACCATTTTAATTCAGCAGACAGCGAAGCCAACCCAATGTTTTACTTGATTTACACAATTTAGTTGAAATTCTGAATGTTTTGTTTGTCAAAAATACACAAAGCTTATGTATTTAT
Organism: Sabethes cyaneus; assembly: GCF_943734655.1. Lineage (NCBI taxonomy): Eukaryota > Metazoa > Arthropoda > Insecta > Diptera > Culicidae > Sabethes > Sabethes cyaneus. The sequence goes on along the minus strand of NC_071355.1, from coordinate 198,375,578 downwards.
GATAAGCAAAAGCTTTACCTTGGAGGACCATAAATCAGTATAACATTTATTTCAACAGTATGCTTCATAATCTGCTTGCTGGAAGATTTTCGAACAACACCTGTGTTCCGACTCACCGAGTGCGAGCTCAGGCAGAGTCGATAAAAACGTCACATATTCCAATGTTTGAGTACGGCACCATTCCACATACTCTGCACTCTGTGACGGCTCTGGCAGGTATCTAAACTCTATTTAGACAACTGGAGAATCAAACCAAACATCAAGAGTGAACAAAAAGAAAATCCGAACCTGCAAAAACCGACCTGCGACGTCGGTCGGTGGTAGTAAAAAGCAAAGAAAATCCCTGGCATTGTCGAGAAACGTGGCGGGGAGGAACCAAGAGCATCATGTATCAAACGGAACTACACCAGCCAGCAGTGAGATCTGCTCACGTTGGCATTTGAGGTTTTTTGTTCGTCTGCTGTTTCCTGTGTCCTATTGCAAGGCTGTTGTTGTCCAACCAAACTCCATCGGACTGAAACTGGAAGCATATCGGCTTACTCGGAAGCGAGAAATCCAAGGATGTGCAGCACTTAGTGTCATCTACGGTGCTACGGAAAAGCGTCGGAATAAACGTTGGACACACGATAGAGCATATTCATTCACACGACGCACACTCTGAAATCACACGAAAAACAATGAAAGGGCCGTCCTACGGGGTGTTTATTTTCGGCGTGTTGTGCTCATTTCGTTGTCATTGCCCCACCCACCAGCATGGACCCGTTGCGTTCAGGGGAGCAGGGGATAACGAGACCGTGAGTCACGTTGCCACTATACTACTGGAGGAATATTGCTTTCAGATCAGGCACACTGTTTTCGGAAATTTATGTGCCTCGCATACACAATCGAATGCCTGCTGCTACTTCAAAAGAGCTTTGCAACCATCATGGAAACGATGCTTGCCAGTGAAGGGACGAATATAAGTGACACTCCGAGAGTCCGTCGAGTCGATGTTGCCACAGTTCGTTGCTGTCGTCACTTGGAAATCCATTGTTCCCAGCAATTGTGTCGTCTTTATTCGTAACATGAAGCAATTTCCAGTTTCAGGAAGCACTTACGGCATCGACCTTGCTAGCCTGCAGTAGGTACGTGTATAATTCTGTTAGTACCAGTTGCCGATATTCGTCTGAGCTCGTTGGAAACATAAAATGGAAGGAGGGTGGATGAATTGATACCTCCTTTTATTTAATAAAGGTTGATTAAGGTGATAAATTTTATCGAACCATATAGCAATTTCCAATCAAGAATCTTGCCTCGAACCCTTACAAGTGACCGGTTCCATTGTTGGTAGGAGCCAACTTTGCTTGGTTTCGTGAGTTAAAACGTAACTGTTGGTGACCCTGTGCTTAAGACAGAATATGTGTTATCATCGACCGTTTATGTAAAAATTTAAAACAAATATTTTGCGGATAACAGGAACAAACCTGTCCCGGCTTAACAAACAAAAATGAAAAACGACATCTGGTTCCACACTGTATTCGTTCCACAACGCCGAGCTGAAACCAGTCCATTCAACAGAGTCCCAGATGCAAAAACATCCCGGGGTTCAGCCGGAGTTAATAAAATTGCAGATAAAAATCATTCAATCGCTGCAGCAGCGGGACTGACGCAGCCGTTCGGCAATCATTTCGTTCGCAGACATTTCCCCCCAATTTGAACTTTTATTGTCGCTGTTTGGAAAGGAAAATGACTAGAGCAGGACAAAAAAGGACGAAATCAAAATCCGTACCTCTTCCACTACAGCCTCCCCTTTGGCAGAGTTAGCACTTCCTACGTGAGTGTGGTATGCAGCTTTCGATCTTCTGCAGTTTCTCGCTCGAACTACGGACTTTTTCATCCCGTCAGCAAAGCCAGACGATCCCATCGCATCGCCTGTTAGATTTCAATTTTCAGCTTGCGTCTTCCTGATTTGATTTCGTGATTTCTTTCGCCCCGATTATTTTACCAAACAACCGCCCGGCACGTTTCGCCCCCACCTCTCCATAGCCGAAGGAATGGTGCCGAATTTGGGTAGTTAGGTGACATGACGGGCGGTTGTCTTGCAATAACTGCAAGTCGGTCCCATCAAGACGCTTGTTAGTTACTGCGGGGTTTGGAAATGATTTCACTCTCCCTGTCCCCGGACGATGGATACACGGTGGGGGATGGAACACGTCGGTCCTGCAAGAAGACTGATCGATGGGCGAATAGACGGGAGGAGGAACGGGAAGACGGAAATGGATGGACGGATGGTGCAATTGTGATAAATGACTAGGAAATAAAATTCAATCAAATGACAATATCTGAAATGGTTCGTCACATCCAATGGTCGCAGTTGGGCTGTTAGTTTTTAGGTGTAGCGTTCGATTACATCGTCCGTTCATGTGGAACAGATTGGATTTTCAGGGTGAAATTTTAAGGACGACAGATTTAATTTGTCGACAGATTGGTTCCGAAAATTACACTTTACTCTGAGCACGTAAAGCGGTATTAAACATTTACCTTGTAGTAATGACATACATAGTTGAAGTAGTTCACATATATTTGATATATGAAATTATATTTTCCATACCTGTAACGAAAAAAAAGAATTTTTTTTTTAAATAAATTTAATTTTGGTGGATTCTTGAAATTTTTCTGATTTACAAGAATAGAAAAATCTCATTTTTTTCAATTTTATTAAATGAGAATAATTATTTGACTACTGATAAAAGCGGTTTTCAATCAATGTTGCAAATAAAGCTAGAAGCAAACGATACAGAAACTTACGCGAGCGAGTGTGAGAAATATGGCATCCATCGCTTACTCCACTGACGCAAGCGCACGACAAACAACTGCTGGCGTTGTGTGCAAACATTCTGCTACCTACACACTCACGAGCGTACAGCCTCATAGTGTAATTCTACGCAACCCGCTCACGAAACCAACAGCTCGTGACCTGTCAATTTCCTGCAAGCTTGAGTAGGATGTATGCCTGCAGACTTTGATTTACTTCTTCATCTTATGTCCTCACTTCACACACGGATGATAGTGGGGGCCTTCGTGAGCATTCGGTAGCAACTGCTACGGTTGCAATAACGAGCCATAGCGACGACTGTGGCTGATAGCTAAATACACACTCGCAAAAACTCGTCACAGGGTGTGAAAAATTAAGAAAGGGAGTCCGAGAGAGATGTTCATACCAGTGTGTTTGTTAGAACGAGAATGTAAAAAACAAAGCGAAGCCATGGGTATTAAACGTTCCTAAGAACTTGACCCTTCTTTATCGACAGACTTCGTAGCCGGTTATTAAAGTACAGGAAAACTACGAGGTTAGTGTAAAGATCCTATTGACTCAATAGCGGCACCGCCCAGTTAAGATTCGAACCTACAACGACTGGCTTGTTAGTTTCAACCGATATGTCGTTTACATACAGGATGAGAATAAGTAGTCCCAGTACTCCCCCTTCAGAAACTCGTCAAGTGACGTAGAATGTTGCTAACCTTTCATAGCCAACCTGAACAAAAGCTTTCCGTCCAGTGAGGTACGATCTCAACCACTCAGATATCCAACTCGGGATTGCAGTCGTCCATGGAAAATGCATTGCAATGAGGACCTTAGTGTTCTGGTTCCACTCGATAGGTCACTTGTGGAGTGGCTTCAATCGCACCGAAAGGTACAGTAATCTGAAGAGATTTCAACATTCGCGATATCTGGGCGAAGATATGTTTCCGTCAGTACCAGAACACCACGGTCGCAGCTGGAAATCATCATCCGAAGTTTGTTTGTTTTGGTTCATAGTCCCCTGCCATTTTGGTAATAGATCTTTAAACACGTTCATTTGCTTGAATTCACATTGAAGGTAGGATCAGTAGCATTTTTGTCGTCTGTTTCAGTAGAGCTAATAGTTTTCACGAGTTGTGTGGGTAGAGATGACCAGATGAGTACGTGTGATGCAGTTTGCGTTTGAGTTGAGTGGGCAACCCTACCAGCACGGTTGTTATAAAGTAGCTGTGGTAACCGAATTATGACTAATTTCAGTCGTAATCCGGTTGCTTCAACTAAATAGATCTAAAGTGTGCTACTTGGGAAGACTGTCAACGGTAGTGGCCTCGGAGTACGTACTGCTGAAATCCAAAGGAGCTTCAGACAGGAGAAGGGAAACAAATCGAATACTTGTCTGCGGGAGAAATTCGGAATACCTCGTGCCTTGTTGCGAAAACAGGCCTGGGACGCTATTATTGGCAAGAATCAAACGAATGATGAGCTTTTACAGGTACATTCCGGTGAAGATCATGCGAGTCTTTTGAGATCAGCTGGGTTGATTGGCAGCAGTGGTTGCCACACCGCACATAATGCTGAAATTCGAAAATACATCAGGCGGGATGAGGAATGACAAATTGATATACCTGCATGTGAGTGAAATCCGATAAACCCCTTCCCTTTCCCCTGAATTGACAAAATTGGATTGCAGGGGTTTTCTTATGGCTTTCGTGGGTATGCCCCGATGAAGGTACATTCAAGATTAATTTGACAGGGTTCACAGCAGAGACTTCCCGAAATTTCTGAACGGGTGTAGTCCTCAGACTGTCGAGGCAATATTCCTTCTAGCCATGTCGAAGGATCCAGCAATCTGTTTTTCAAATCTGGAACGTTGAACGTGTTTTCCAAATCCAATTTTGAACGAAATAAACGACGCATTGCTAGTGTCAACCTTTTTGACCACTAATTTGACAACATCAAGTTCATTGTTCAGTTCCAGATTTGCTTTCACCATTGAACATTTCGCATTGTTGGTTATGTTGGTTACGTCGGTTACGTCACATTCTGACTAACACGGAAGCATCACTATGTAACGATTTCAAGAGATGGGAATCGACTGAGTTATCATTAGCCTAGTAACCACCCCGACCGGTGTATCCTAAAATCCGGATCACTGAAAGTGGAGACAAGGCAAGTGTGAACAGAGTCGAAGACAAAACCGAAACAATATCCAAATCCAACACCAATCACGATCCCATTCTATTATATATCGAACCTACCGCTCATCAATCAACCCCATACCTTTCAACAATTGCCGGTTTAATGCTCTCTGTGAGCTTTTCGCCCCATAACATAAACTCATACGTCAGTTGACGATTTAAAATTATTCCCGCCATTCTAAGGAGGCACAGAGGACGCCTTCGCCGAGACTTTTAATTCTGAAGTGGACTGTGAGCGAGTCAAGACGTATCCCAAAGTACGGAAATAGGTATCTGTTCTTTTTATAAAGGTTCTGCGAGCGCCGAAGTGTCGAAGGGACGCTAGACTGATCGTCGTTGACCGCATACGTTATACCAGCAACCCAGAAGAACCTGTGGGGGAAAGGCCACAGATAACTACTACCAAAGAGTCCCGTTACCCAGGAACCGAGGCAGTGTCCATCGCGAGGTGTCCTGAGCCAACGGGATTGGTCGAAAAAGTAAGTCTGTCCCGTTCTGCGATCCGAGCCTCTGTCTTTGCTGAAGGTGTGAAAGATGGCCGGATTAGTGATGCATTATTGGATGTAGATAGCTTCACCGATCCCTCTTTTGTTTCGTTACAGACCCGCCCTAACCTCAAAGCTCGAAGCCGACGTCATCGACTGCTAGACAAAAGAGGGGTGTTTCACAACAGACCCTAATAAAACAAAAGCTACTGGTCTAAATCGTTGTTTTATTAAATGTTGCGAATCGAGCGAGAAATCAACCATGCCTACTCACACGCGAAAGAGTATGAGAAAAATAGCATTCAATACTTAAGCCGCACACGCAGGCGCAAAAGAAACAACCGCCGGTGCTTTGTGAGACATTTTGCTACGCACACACTCGCGCACGCCCATCCGTCTTTCTGCATGGCTCATTCCCAAGGCAAAAACCTCGTGGGGAATCAAATGCCCGTGAGGCTGGTGGCGCACTGGGATACAAATTTTGCATTACTTTTTCTTCTTCTTCTTCATCATCTTCGCCTTCGATTTTACTCACGGGCAGAAGCGCGAGCCCTCGCGTGTAATCGGCATCAGCAGATCGGGCTGCAACGACGAACGACGAGCGACAACTGTAGTTGTTAGCTAAACGCATACGCGCAAAAACTCGTTGTACTGCATGATGAAATAAGAGCGGGAGTTTTAAAGGAATGCTTATGCCAGCGTGTTCGTTAGAATGAGTACGCTTGTGTAAAAAATTGGACCACACGAGTGCGGGCTTCGCACTACTGGTTTTATTCCCGTAAGCGGGTCAATTCATAAAAATCTAGGTACTACAACTAATGGTCACATGCTTATAGCTTAACCATACACCGTAGTGTAGTCCTATCAATCCAGAACTTTATTGCACTGCTCGTATAGGTAAAGCCTATGGAACTATTTTGAGAAAAATTAACATGAAATTTGCATGGGGTTGTGATTTAATGGAGGCGCATGGTACATTGTGAATATGCTGAACACTTGAGTAACAGAACAAAAAGTCGCGTTGTCGCGTAATCGAATGATCTTTTTTCAAACAATATCATTGTTTGAAAAAGGATGATTTGATTACGCGACAAGCATTTGAATAATTACTATCTTGTCTACCTGGAAGTGTTATTAAACTTTTCTCCTACCCAGGGATGGCACAATCACTTTGACTCAATTCACATTCATTTGACAGTACCGTCTCAGCCGAGCAAAATTTGACAAAGTTTTATATAGGACATTTGTAGAATTAGTCATTGTCTACAATTTTGCTGAACAAAGTTTAGCTGTATCTTTTGTAGCTACGCCGCGACGCTACAATGCTAGTAACTCATTAGTGACTAAATGACCGTTCACTTAGTGGCTAAACAGGTACTAGCATCGTAGCACCGGGAATACTAAAGATACAGCAATACTTCATTCAAAAAAGTTGTAGATAATAACTATTTCTTCAATCGTCTCATATATAACTTTTTCAAATTCTGCATGACTAAGACGGTACTGTCAAATGAATGTGAATTGAGTCAAATTTGATTGTGCCATCTCTGCTCCTATCGATAAATCGTTGATTGCGGTACAAGTCACTCGTTTACGATACAGTACTGAATTTTCTCTCTATTTAACTAGATACGGTGGCATTATTGGGGCAAATTTTCAGCGATATTTACAATACTCTTGCTGCTAGATGCTAGATGAAGGAAGTTTTTTTGGCATATAGTTGAAGACGACGGAGTTTTAATAATTGACTGGTAGTCCAGTAATAAACAATTCATTTCGCTACCGCCTGGCTCTACCTCGGTTCTGTAAACCGCCAGATGTATATTTTAATCGGCCATTTAAGGATCTCATACGAAACGTATGTAATAAAATTCGATGGCAGCACAATGATCGCTTTAATGATGCGCTGAAACATCGGGATGGAAAGGTGTTGTAAAATGTGAGCTTCATAGTATAAATTGTGGGACAGCAGTATAATCTAAGCTACGATTTATTACAAAACAACTCAAGCTTTCAGCAGAGCATTAAATTAAATAGTTAGAGATTATTTAGTTTAATAAAATAGCATGAAATGTTTAGCGTATTGCATAAAATAATAAATAAACCAATTAGTTTCCCATTGCTTAGCATAACAATTTCATTTGTAGTTTCAATTCAGAACATCAAACTTGTATACTACTATTAACGAGGAGAAAAATTTAATAACACTTTCAGGCCGACAAGAAAGGGATTTCAGAAATGCTTGTCGCATAATCAAATCATCCTTTTTCAAACAATATTATTTTCTTTTTAAGCTGTTACTCAAGTGTTCTGAATATTCACAATGTATCATGCGCCTCCATTGACTCACATTTCCATACAAATTTTAAGTTGAGTTTTCTCGAAAAAGTTCTATAGGCTACACCTATACGAGCATTGCAGTGAAGTTCTGAATCGACAGGACTACACTATGGTAGATATGGTTAAGCTCTAAGCTTGTGACCGGTAATGATTTTAAGCTGGTTTGACCCGGATTGACATTCAGATGATTTGCGATCTGTGCTTTTAAATCCTCGAGGTCATTCAGCGGCTGAAGTTGATTCCCTAACCATCGATTGGGTTTTGTGGGCAGAATTGACGGAACGGGTCTCGTTTGCATCGTTTTATTTCCGTCAGCAGGTTGGTAATTGCATCCGTCAGAGCTACAATAGGCGTCTTCTGATCCACTTGCCCTAATTAATGGTCGAAAATGAGAGTTTTTGAACAGTTCCGCCGATTTGTCACACCTCCAATAAAGTTTATTTCGATGTGAGGTGAAGTAACTCATCAGGGCACATCACAATACCACACCAGAACACGTAATATGGAACACACACTCAGAACATAATTTCGTATTTTTTTCCATGTGTGGACTCATCACTGTGACCAGTATAGTTGATCTATTGTGATATCGTCCGAGTGTTTGCTGTATAACCTGCACTGCATTTCTTTTTGCTATAACCGCTATTGAATGAGCGATATGCTTATTAAATTTTATGCGTGCTTATGTGTATTGGGGTTTACCCTTCTACTTTACTTTACTACTTATTCCTCGCTGCCAGTACTATCCCATATTATAGTCACCCCTGGCGAAGACTCATTCATACCTCTGACCAGAACACTTAACTATAGGAGGGACATTTGCACTGTCAAGAGGCTTCAGAGGGTAAATATAATAGAATTCAGCATGAAGGAAGGGTAAATGGAGGGGCCTGAGAATTAACCCATGCTAAAGTCACTTGGCTTGATTCTACTAAAATTCGAACCCACGACTACTTCGCTTGTCAAAGCAGACTCGATAACCTTGCGGCTACGGAGCCCCCCAATTAGAAGAATAGAAATAATATTCGTAAAACTATATTCGTAGCTGATAAATTTCGTACGACTAAACATTCGTAGGTTTATTTTCTACCGCACTTGTTGTTATTACTAATGATTCGTATTTGGTACGAGAACACATTCGTAGCACATATTGCGTCAGAACGCGTTTGATGCACAGTTATTTTTTGGCTTCATTATCGACGAGATCAGGCTGCGAAGATTATGATCTGCTTAACTGCAGATGTAGTGGTTCTGTGTTTTGCGGCGTCGGCTGTTCTTACGGAAAAATGACAAACGAGCTCAACTTTGAATTCCCATCATGTTAGCTTTTTATAAAGCAAAAAGAGATTTTGCTATTTTCCGATAGCTTTTTCTTACATTCGTATAATGCAAGAAGTTTTTTTTTAAATACAATAATTCGTACGGATATAATTTTGTTTATCTACACGAAACATTCAGGATTGAGTTTACAACTTTACGGGTAAATTAAACGTTCGTTTTCGTACCATAAAACATGCTTTATTTTTAGTGCACTGCTGCATTATTCACGACAAACAACAAGCTCCAAGCCAGTGATTTCTCCATAGTTGTGGATGATGAGCCAAACGCTTTTTTCCGTTGGGGTCCCGGTGATGGCTAATGTGGATCGACTTGTTACATGTTACAATCACATCTAAAGACGCTGTAACCATGTTCAATGAACTGAATAAATCATCTAAATATTGTAGAGGTCCCACATACATTCTGGTAATATAGCCTGACGCAATTTCCAAGCGAGTCTGCCTGTTGTTGATGTTCACGGGTTAGATGGTGTGGCACTGGAATTAACGAGTTAACCACTTCTAATAAAAGACCGCTGATAAAAAATCGGTTTTCGTAGTGCCAATTTCGGTACCTCACAAAATGGTCAACGTATAATACATCAAATTGGAGTCTGATCGCTGTTCATGGGCTTGTTTGTCGGTCGACGAGAGATTTCGACTGATCTACAAATTCATTGAACCTGGCTGGACGTTGACGGAGGGCTGTCCTTGCAATAAAAACTGCTTCACGTTACTTTGAGCATGATAATGCGGGAACGAACCACCTTTACGCAATACACTTTGGTCGATGTGAGAAGCTAAGCAGACACTAAACAATAAGTGCATGAAGAAAAAAAAAGTTGTGATGGTCGGACGTATCTTAAGTTTCTTTGCACAATAATCAGGGCAAGTAATCAAATAAACCACTAAGAATACAGTATTAGCAGAACTTTGCTTGATTCGCGGACCGCTCAATCGAGAAAGCATTACGGGAAAACACTGCGGCGAAAATTAAACGAATTTTAGCGAAAAAGCGAGCAGCTGTGGGAGTCGAATTTTACAAAGCCCAAATGTAAGAAAACTATGGCATAAAAAAACTTTAGTTGTAAATGAAATGCCTTGCAAATTAGTCTAACGTCTCACGGCTAATGTCATTCATTTAGCAAACTGCACCAAATATTCGCGATTGGTCACATCAAAATTGGCCATAATTGACAGCAAAGAACTCTATTGCTAATTCAATACTAAACTCGGTGATGAATCATTAATTTATGATTTCTCTTATTATTAGGTACTGAGCAAGGACTGTAAGTTTGCAATGCGCTCCCTCCTAGAATGCTAAACCATTCGCAAACAAGAGCAGAATAGCGATTCACATCGTCGTCGTCGAGCAAGCGGAACAAGTAGCGGACGGGAAATCATCATTTCCTTCCCAATCCGGTGTTATCATCAAACGGAATCCCATTAAGCAAACTTACAACAGCAGCAGCAGCAGCAGTAGCAGCACTGACCGTATTATAGACTAACAATGGAAGTACAATGCTGAATGCCGTCCATCGCTGGAGAGTCCGGTCAGTGGATCCTTCATTTTTCACAGAACTTTGCTTATATATAGCAAGATCAGAGAAGCGGACTGGGTAATCCCTTATTGCTTTTCTCGTATTGAACCGTGTAGCAATCACTTCCAAAGTTGACTTCGGTTCAGTTCTTCGAAATTCAAAAAGGTTCAATAACTTTTATAAATAATAAATTATTATGTTTAGAAGCGTTCTGCCTGATAAGCATAGTTATTTCAGCATTGTCGTATTCAACTTTCGTGTTTCATGCAATAGAAGAAAGGTCAGTTCACACCGCCAACTGGATTCGCTGCAAGTTTTTCACTGTTGCTACTGTATTTGCATAAAGCTTCAAAGGTAGCCGTGGGCCAAAAAGGAAAACGAGATTGGACTGACTGGTGGTAAAAGGATACATTCCAAATCAAACAAGCGCTCGCAAGCGTAAACATTTTCCTTCGGGAAAGTGGATAAATATTTAGAATAAAATAAAGTCTGCCCACCGCTGCTGGATGCAGCTGACTGTGCTAAATTTGTCCATCTCCGTTGCTGTTGCTGTTGTCGGCCGTTGTTGATGATCTCAAAATTTTCATGCAATTCTCGGCAGGTTTTGACCAGCCTCTGGAGCGTGTCTGTCTGCATACAAGTGGGTAAATGACACGGTACATATCAAACATGCAATAGCTCGGTCTGAGTTTGAGCTATTTACAGCAAATTCCATCCGGTACACTATCTTCATGGTTAGGCTAACTGGTTCTGGATAATGATGCTCGAACAACGGCGCTGCTGCTGCCCTGCCATCGTTGGTCGTTGATGAGAGGATGCATGTCAGTCTTCCCTCGGTCGTCGTCTCTCTAACAGTTCCAGTTGCAGAGTGCAACAGTCCCTGCTGGAAAAAGGGTAAAAGTGAAAAGTTGCACAAAGTTGCCATTCACATGCTCCCTTGAGTACTTTACAAACAAAATGCTGGAAAATGGAAACATTATCAAAGTCGTATTTAATTAACTTAAGTTTACAGCCGACGGACCGGTTCTACTGCTGATGCTGTGCTGCTGCTGACGACGACGACTGACTGGTTGCTCTGCTCGACCTGGAGCAGAGCTGGAACCACGTCGAGAAGCATCCACTGGGGAACCGAGAAACACTTAGTCGGACGCATTGTTGACTATAAACACTGGCTGTCTGAAAGTTTCGAGTACTGCTGGCTGAGCTTGCATCGTTGGGTTTGTGAAGGTGATTGAAGAGGCATTTTGAACGACTGATACTGTCCTGTACTCTGACCCATGTGTACGTAAATTCGGGGAAAGTTTTATGAAAAATAAGTAACACTTAAGAAAACAAAGCACTTCGCAGAAGTAGTAACATGCAACAATTACATTGAAAGTCTACAAGTTGTAATTATCTGAGCAAAGGTTTATATTCACTCACGAAAATTTTGGAGATTTTTATATCAAGCATTGACAATATTGGGTTGCATATGGCGACAATTCGTAAAAACTGTACAGTCCAATTACTACAGTAATGTTCCGATTTTGTCAGCTCGCAATTTTTTCTACCCCCGATTTTATCAGCTTTTTATCCCGATTTTGTCAGCCTACAAATTTCGTTTAACTTTTGTGCTTTTAAACATGATTTATAAAACTTTTCAGCCTGCTTGAAACTATTCTAATTCTCTGGGGAGAATTTTTGAATAAAATGATGCCTTCTTGCGAGTAATTCGGGGTCAAAATTAGAGTATTTTTATAATAAAAGTTCTATAGTTCCCAAATAAGCAAAGATAGAGGTATACTATATTCAGCAATGTTGTGTATTTGTACTATTTGTACAACTTTGTAAAACTGGAAAATGTCATACAACGACTACAAAAACAGCTAAAATAGAAAAACTAATTTTAACGATTTTTCATTTATGAGAAATAGAATTTTTCTAGCTTTGGTGAAGAGATAAAAGGTTGCTGTCTTCAGCAAAATTTCTTAAACTAATATGCTGTAAAACTTTGCAGAATACATCAATGTGTTATATTGAAACTGAAGAAAAATAAATTTTTCAATGCGCTTTTAGGGGGATTAATCAAAATTGAAATTCTGCTGGACGATAGAACTTTTGATTTTAAGAAAGTCATTCAAAGATTCCATAAACCAAAAGCCAAGCTTGTCCACTCAAAGCTAATGCGCACCAAAAAAGGTTCTGGACCAGTGTACTGTGCCCGGTTCATTGAGCTTTCGGTTGACCAATTGAGGGTTAAAATTCAATTTTTAGTTGAAGTCTTCGACATTGCAAGGTTCTAAGTCTTGAATTTTGAAAAAAATTTCGAAAATTTTTTCTCCCGATTTTGTCAGTTTCCCCATTTTGTCAGCCCAAAATCGGAACATTACTGTAATTGTTACTGTGGAGTTGAAGTTTTTGTTACAGGTGGAAGTCCGCGTGTGTCGTCTCACGTTTGATTGAACGCCAATCGGAAGTATCCAACCAATTTTTTTTTAGTTTTGGCCAAAATGCACTTTTTTTGGTGTGATAATCAAGATTCACTATAACGGAGGCAGCCGGAATGTACGACCAAAGCGCCTAAATATATCTCTAATACTATGTAACTCTTGGAGATGCAACTACGCTACTGATACTTGTCTTAAACGCCATCTGGCATAATTTGTTTGAGTATTCACAAACATTTATATATTGATTTACCACTGTCAACTATGTCACTAGTTTTAACCAGGGTACTGACATCTGTGCATTGCATTGTTGTATGACGATTATTGTTATGTTTTTAACACCAATTTTGGACCCATTTTATTCGGGCCTACAACAAATCCTGCTCAAGATAAGAGTGTGTTCGTGAGGTACTGTAGTAGCTAGTTGCTTTAAAAAATTATAAAATATTTGGGGAGCGAGCTGCGATTCTTGCTACGAAAACATGGCGTTCTGTCTGCGGCCTGGTTTTGCTTACAGATGGAATAAGCCGCTTATAGTATTAGACTAGTTGAGCCCGAATCGATCCGGAAAATGAAAATGTTTGTTAAGAATTCTGAAAACTGCGGATACATTCCATTGACCAGTGTTTGCGAAGATGTTTAATCTTTGTATTAGTTCTTTGAGTTCTTTTATTGCATAATATAGCTCTAAGATGTTGTACATAAAAGAGTCTGAGCCGGAAACTGAAACACACAGTTGTTTTGGTCGTATTGGATTTTATTTAACTGATTAAAAATATTATCTCCACTGTGCTGATACTAGAGGCGGGCAATATGACTCTTTAGTGTGAGTGGCTCTGAACCGTCTATTGTCTGCCGCAAACCGATTCATATGGTCGGTGTTAAGTCAAACAGAACCGAGTGGCAAAATTCTGACTTCGAGAAAACGCATTCAAAGTTTGCTATATTCGAAACCATCTTCAAACTCTGGCTGTTTGCAACATTTATGTAGTTTGATTAGAATAAAATGTTGCTTAGAAAATTTTTGACCGTTTACTATCATTAACTCATTTTTTAAAATTTTGCGACTTATTCCGGTCTGATTTAATACCGACCGTGTGATATCGCGACAAGCGATCGAGTTGAGCAGGCTAGTCGAGCAGTCGAATCAAGCAGTCTAGCCGAGCAGTTGAATCAAGCTGTTCAGTCAAGCAGTCCGGTCGAGCAGTTGAGTCGAGCAGTCGAATCGAGTGGTCGAGTCTAGCAGTCAAGTCTAGCAGTTAAATCAAGCAGTCTAATCGAGCAGCTTATTCGAGCAGTTTAATCGAGCAGTTAAGTCGAGTAGTCCAGTCGAGCAGTTGAATCGAGTTATCTAGTCGAGCACTTGAGTCGAGCATTCGAATCAAATTTAGTCAAGCAGTCGGGTCAAGCGGTTAAGTCGAACAGTTGAGTTAAGAAGTTTATTCAAGCAGTCGAGTCGCGTAGTCCAGTTGAGCAGTCGAGTCGAGTTATCCATTCGAGTAGTTAAGTCGAGCTGTCGAATCAAACAAAAGTCAAGCAGTTGAGTCGAGAAGTTTAATCGAGCAGTTCAGTGGAGCAGTTTAATCGAGCAGTTAAGCCGAGTAGTCCAGTCGAGCAGTTGAATTGAGCAATCTGGTTGAGCAGTTCAGTCGAGCACTCGAATCGAACAGTTTAGTCAAGCAGTCTAGCCGAGCTGTCGTGTCAATCGGTTCAGCCGAGCAGTTAAGTCGAACAATTGAGTCGAGCAGTTCAAACAGTTAAGCAGTTGAGTCGAGTAGTCGAGCTGAGTGGTTAAGTCGAGCAGTCTAATCAAGCTGTTGAATCAAGCTGTCAGTTGAGTCGAGCAATCAAATCGAGTAGTCTAGTCGAGCAGTTGAATCGAGCAATCTGGTTGAGCTGTTGAGTCGAGCAGCCGATTCGAATAGTCCAATCGAGTAGTTGAGTCAAGCAGTTCATTCGAGCAGTCGAGTCAAGCAGTTGAGTCGAGTAGTCCACTCGAGCAGTTAAATCGAGCAGTCGGGTCAAGTAGTATGTCAAGCAAATTTGTCAAGCAGCCGAATTAAGTTGTTAAATCGAGCTGTACAGTTAAGCAGTCAAGTCGATCTGTCCAATCCAGCAGTTGAGTCGAGCAGACGAATCGAACAGTTCAGTCGAGCAGTTCAGTTAAGCATTCCAGTCGAGCAGATCAGTTAAGCATTTCAGTCGAGCAATCAAATCAAGCAGTCTAATCGACCAATCCAGTCGAGCAGTCTAGTCAACCAGTTGAGCAATCGAGCAGTCCAGCAGTCGACCAGTGAGGTGACTGAAAATACAACTCATTGGTACGTAAGCATGACGTCCTGTCAGGGACCTGTTTTTAGTTACCGATAAGCCTCTTATGACGTCCTGTCAGAGACCTGATTTTCGGTACAGACATAAGCCTCTTATAAATAGATTATTTCCTGCTCTTTGAAAAAAATCACAAGGGTTTTTTTCAGTCACGACCGGTTGGCGTATCATATCCTTAGTAGATGAGTTATTTGGTTATATTTGGCGAGTATTTTTGCCATTACCAAAATCAGAATATGCCGAAATAGAGCGCTATTAGCGAGTCGCGTCTAGTAACTCGAATCGACTGAGTCATTTTCAAATATCGAGTGCGGGAAGAACGGGTAGCATAGCGGCTCAATCTACCACCAAAATAAAACAAGCTTACATTCAGTTGTGTAACTTACTTTTTAGCGATCGACTTAGTCGAGTTACGCGACAAAATCGTGTCACGTGTGACTTACAGAGAGCGCTACTCTGTAAGTCATGTCGAGTTTCACTTTGCTTGACTAGACCTCTTTTGGTATTATGTAAGTCACATGTGACACAGTTTAATGGAGTAAGTTGTCTGGGTCCACCGCTAAAAAGCTGCACTCGACACTCGACAGTGACTGGGTCGTGTCGAGTTGCTCGGAATGACTTACAAAACAGGGCCCATAATATTAACAGTAGACTAGTCGAGCAAAGGCCCATAGAAATCTGCCTTCCAGTCAAGCAGTTCTGTCGTGCAGTTGAGTCGAAAAATCCAGTTGAATAATCGAGTCGAAAAGTTGAGTCGAGCAATCCAGTCGAGCACTCGAGTCGAGCAGTTGTTTCGAGCAGTCGAGTCGAGCAGTTGAGTTGAGTCGAGCAGTCGAGTCAAGCAATCAAGTCAAATTGAGCTGTTGAGGCGAGTAGTTATGTCAAGCAGTCGAGCTGTCCAGTCAAGCACTCGAGTTAAGTAGTACAGTCGAGTCGAGCAGTTGAGTAAACGTTTTTAATACTTGACCCTTTTTATCGACAGACTTCGCAGTCGGTTATTAGTGCATAGAACAATTTTGGGCCTAGTGTCACGATCCTACTGACTCTTGTCGCACCGCCCAGCCGAGATTCCGACATACGATAACTGGCTTGTTAAACCAGTATCGCACATCGAAGCTAACTCGACGGTGCATTAAATTACTTATCGCCAAAATTGTAATCCAAGAATTTTTTGCATTTAATTTTATAGACGTGTGTCGGGCCTAGACGGGCCCACCCGTGCAATTTGAATTTAAACTTAAAAGTGAACTTTAGATTAGACATTTGATAAGCATACCCATAATTTGGGTTTTATTGCACTCTTAAAAAAGCAAAGCTGTGATCCCAAGTAATAATTCTAAATCCATTGATTTTACTTGAATTTTATAAAGGTTTTATTGCAGTATTAATCATTACCTCTGGGTTTATTGTGGTATTGCGCAATACCAAGAGGATACGAGTCCAAACACACTTATAGCTAGCTAGAAACTATTATAGCCATAATAAAACTGCTAATAAAGCAAATTTTTTGTGGTTGCTTATATTACCACGTTTAAGCTTGTTGGCTGCACCATGTCTCTTATAAACTTACCATAAGTGTGACGTGGCAATAAAAAATGGCGCACCAATCAAAATTGATCTTATCGCGGTTACTTGTCAAACCGCAATAAATCTGTTAGTTTTATAGAGCTATTGAAACGGTAACACCCTAATCATTTTTTGCTGCTATTATGTACCCAGCTAGCATTTTCATATGTATAAAGAAGGTAAAAATCAGCGTTACGTACAGATATACATGCTAAATAAATCGTATTTCATGCGCAAAATTGGCACATCCGTAATATTTTAGTGGCGATATACGTGATTACGAATAATTTTGAGCGTTACGACTATATAAATATTTATATACGATAATATCCGATAAAGCGCGAGTCGCTCCGTACTACTCTACGATTTTGTGCTGAAAATCGTATGTATGTCAGTCATTATCATTATATACGACAGAAAATCAACTTGATCCCACTTTATCCAGCTTTAGTTACGTTTTCGAGTTTGTTAGGAGATATTTACGATAGTTTTCGTACATTGATATACGAGTTGGTGCTAGCTGGGTAGAATACCAAAGTTCAACACCAAAATCATTTTTTATGCGAAGCCATATTGCCATATTCTAGTATTTTGTTTTAGCTCGCAAACAACAATTCATCAAAGCAAAGTGTTTTGCAGAAAGAGAGTTAATTTCAATTGGCTTTCCTGTCAGAGGAAGCAACTATAATGATTTTGCTAGAAATTGAAATTGACTAACTGAATATTTTCAATTTGTCAAAACAACCAGTTTTCGGAAATTGCAAAATTTCAGTGGCGCGCTGATTTTATTGACCTATCATATCAATGTGCACGATGAAATTAAATGCGCACATGCTGCAAACCAACGAAATTGCTTAAAATTTAATAAATATTCTATGGGATATTTTATTTTGATCGCTATAAACCAAATCGTTCAGAATGATCTGTCAGTAAAATTTTTCTAATCAGAGATATATTTTCAAGTTGACAACTTATTTAGCTTTTGCCAGAAAAGCGAAAAGCTTTTTTAAATTATGGCGATGGCTGTCAAGCAGCGAAAGCTTAACCGGTTTTATCGCTGCTTTTAGCAGAGCGTGATACGACTACTTGAGTTTATAACCTGATTCTTATAGCGGTTATGAAAACATTCTGAGGAGTGGGCCACTTGGTCAGAAGCATTTTTATAGCGGTCATCAGAAAGTTCTGGTGGAGCTCATAGTTTTATTAGCAGTTTTATGAAATTGGTCATGAAAACCACCATTCGAACGTAATAAAACTTGAAATTGTTACTTGGGATAGGCTTAAACGTCTTCCTAAAATTTGACCCTTCTTTATCGACAGATTTCGCAGCCGCCTGTTAGAGTACAAGACAGTTTCGGGGCTAGTGCAAAAATCCTACTCTATCTAGTAGCACCACCCAGCCGAAATTCGAACAAACAACGACTGGTTTGTCAGACCAGTATCGTACCTTGAAGCTAACTGGGCGGTTTTATTGCACTCTTATAATGGCATTTAAAACCAAAATTGGTCATGAAAACCTTTTTCCTTTTTTTGTGTGCAAGAAGAGTATTGGGTTAAAAGGTCACTGTGACAGTCTTAATGATCGTCTTTTGTGGCAGATGAAAATCTACTTAAAAGTATAATAAAACTCACATTGTTGCTTGGGTATAGATTTAAGTTTGATTTCGAAGTTGAATTTGGGCTTGCAATTGTATTTAAAATTAGACTCAAAATTTATCTGAATATTGGACTTCAAACTGGACTTGAATTGGAAATTAATTACACTTGTAATTGGGCTTTCAGTCGAACATAAGTTGGAATTAAATTAGGTTAGAAATTGAGAAATTGATGTTGAACTCAAATTGGACTTGAAAATGGATTTGAAATCAAACTTGACACTAGAAAGGAATTTAACTGACAATTGAACTTGATATCGGACATTAAATTGTATTTGAAATTTAGACTTTAAATCTGAGTTGATGGGATTAAATTTGGTTTGAAATCGACTTTAAATTGGGACATTAAATTGGACTTGAATTGGATTGGACCTCAATTGAATTTCAAATATCGTACTTGAAATTGCGCTTAAAATTCCACTTCGAATTAATCTTGATATCGGACTCCAAAATTGGAATTAAATTCGACATGAAATTGGACCTAAAATGAGACATTATGTTGAGCTTAAAATTAGACTTTGATTGATCTTGAGATCGGAGTTGAAACTGTAATTAAATCAGACCTGTAATTCGACATCAAATTGGATTTAAATTGGACTCCACATTTGACCTCAAAAGGACTTCAATTTGCACTTGACATCGGTGGTGAAATTGGAGCTTAATTAAGCTAGAAATTGAATTTAAAATGGGACATTGAAATTGGATCTAAATTGGATTTAAAATTGAATTTGAAATTAGAATTGTCATAGGCCTTAAAATCGGACATTAATTTGTACTTGAATTTTACCTGAAATCAGAAGTTAAATTGAAACTAAATTAGATTAGGAATTGGACTTAAAATGGGACTTTAAATTTGAAATGAAATCGAACTTAAATTGAAGTTGAAACTTGAGTTGAAATTTGACCTTAATGAAACTTAAAGTTGCACTTGAAATGGAATTTGAAGTCGGTGGGGAAACGGAAGTTTAATTAGACTAGAAATTGGCTTTCGAATGGGACATTGAAATTGGCCCTCAATTGAACTTCAAGTTGCAGTTAAAACTAGACTCGAACATGGCGTTTAAAGCAGACTTTAGATTGCACTTGAAATTGTATCTAAAATCAGAGGAACTAAATTAGACTTAAAATCGTACTTAAAATGGGACATTTAATTGGATCAGAGACAACATTAGAATTAAATTGAACTTGAAATGGGTTTTCAAATGGCACATTGAAATTGGACCTCAATTGAACTACAAGTTACACTTGAAAGTAACTTCTAATTGGCCCTCAAAATCGGACATTAAATATTGGACATGAAATTAGTTCTGAAACTGGAGGTGAAACAAAGCAAAGCTTTGGGCTTAAACGACTTTCTAAGACTTGACCCTTCTTTATCAACAGACTTCGCAGCCGGCTGTCAGATAGAGTACAGGACAATAACGGAGTAGTGCAATGGTCCTACCCACTCTATCTGGTGAGGTGGTGAGGAGGAGATGAAACTGGTATGCTATTAAATCTGAAGTTGGACTTAAAATGGGACATTTTATTGAACCTGAAATTCAAGTTAATACTGGACTGAAGATTGAATCTATTTTTACGCAATTGATTTACTTATTACTTATAATTCAATACCGGGCTATTGAATTGACAGCTCCGCACTCCGGTTGCACTGGGAATTTATTATGAAATGATTTTGGTATACATTAAATTTGTTACTGGAGGTGGGACACGTGCCCCAGTGTGTCCCAGCCTGGGCACGTCAATGCTTACTGGAGACTGGAACATTCTGTCGGCCGGGAAAATGCCTAAGTAATAAAAGGTCGAACAATTTCGAAGCATAATGAACTCGCTATGAAATTTTACTGGCTAAATGAATTACATCATTTTCCGGAAATGTGTGCACGTTCAAAATTGCTAAAATGTCAAGGCTTTTAGTGTCTCTCCTTAGCCATCGGAGTACGCTAACAACGATCCAAATACCTCTTCAAAATGTCTTTCCGCGTGATGTCGGTCACCACTTTTGCGCCCAAGCTAGAGAGATCCCATCTATCAATCCATTATCAGTCAGTTAAAAAACGATTCACCGCCACCACCGACCAATCGACTTTTCACCCCTTTTAAAAAGTATCGAACGGATGGGTGGCCTCCGCACAAACATCGCTCGAGTTTCCGCCGCCGCTGTCACTTGGCTTTTCCATCCTTTATCTGTACCTTCTCCATCAAGCACTTGACGCTCTTTGACAGCTTTTTATTCCAGCGCAGCATGAAATAATTATGCCACAATTGAGCCGCTTGCCGTGGACCTGTTCCCCGGTCCGGTCTATACGCCGCCCGTCGATTCGATGGTTGGTTTGTTGCCATCGATGTGATTATATACAGCGACGGACCCCACTTCAGTCAGAAGCCGGCGGAAAACAAGCGCGCAAAAAGTCATCCGACAGTCTGGCTATAGCAGACAGGATCTCCTGTGTTTTCGCGACAGAAAGTGCCGGGAAGCGCCACTGCTTTCAGATCGTATTATACTCAAGGAGTGTTTAATTTTTCCGTACAAGCACTTTCATTTCGCGTTAAATGACTTTTCCTTGTTGTTCTGTTTATATTCCACTTCGGAACGTCTGTTTCCGGTTGTTCGCATTGGCACTGGCAATTTCAAGCTGGCATGTGTGCCGTTGCTAACAGTCTCAAGTGGATTCGGAAGTAGAACAAATTGACTAGAAAGTTTCAATTGAACGCACAAAACCATTTTGAAGATTTCTCTGTGCATTCTGAACTTGTACTTGTAATGTGTAAGATTAATTGTATAAACTGCAACGTCTGTAAAATTTTCAGTTCATCTTGATAAATTGGTTTTCAATCCCATGGATAAGTATTCCAAAGATAATTTCACCTGCAATTCAAATAGCTAACAAGCAAAAGTTTTCAAATTGGATTGACCTAATTTTTTTCCAATCTTCCAGCTCGTTGATTTCCTTTCGCACACAAATCACTGTCTCAATCGAAGTTCGAATGAGCCTAACCATTATTTGATTTAACTTTACGGAATTTTATCGTTTGTTGTTGCCGCGAACAAACCGCAATTCTTCAATCGCTTTCACCACTGCCATCTGCTGCTCCATCAAGGCGCACTTCTCGCTGGCAAGGAAGCTTGATTCACCAATTGGGATGCTGCCGGATACCACCTGCCGCCTGTGCGGGGGGTAGGGGTGGACCACGTTAAGTGAGAAAGCCATCGTGCGTTTTCCACTTCGCATTATTTCGTTCCGCGCTTCATTGCTTTCGAAATGAATCTTATTCTACTGATTTCAGGGGGAGGAAATCGTGAATCTACTCGCGTGGATCAGACTTTCGCTGGAAGCGACTTTGATCGATTCGAAGGCGGAAAGCAACCAGCTGAAACGATCATGAAATTCTCATTCGTCAGTCCAACGAAAGAAAATTACAAAAAAGCTCCTTTATCAGTACACATACACAAATGTTTAACAATTCAATACCGCCCTCCAAGTGGGAAATCAACACGAAACGATAAACCCACGTATTTTCCCACATACTGACTGACTGACTAGCAAGGAAACAAACATTAGTCACAGCCGGTGATTTATGTCTTAATTAAATCGAACGATCGGAAATCGTTTTCTTACACTTCTGTACAGACAGGGTACAGTTAACTTGTTTGCAGCACCACCCGGTGCGGTAGCTTTAAGGTGCGGGGGTTCTCTCGCAGATTTTTCTGGTTCAGATTTAAAGCGGGGCGGTCATTTTTCAAACACCGGTCACGTCTGAGCCCCATTTGCTGCAGGGACCTATCGAGCTGGAAAGTTGGAAACATTTGCCAGTTTCTCATTTTCCTCCGGATGGAGCCTGTTGGGCTCGTTCTCGTAGACCAGAGAGATGAAATTGTATCTGATAAAATTGGTCGGCCGTCCGACAGAAGAGTGGTTTCCGAAAGTGTAGTGGAAAATTGTGAATTCCAAGCACAGGCTAGCTGTATGACCACTCACTTCAACTCGTACCGTTTGGTTTGGTTCGGTTTGGGGGGCGGGGGGAGGGCAAGTGGTTCACAAAGTACTGCGGCGAGCTTAGTGTCGTCGCCCGGGTCCAGTGTATTTGCTACTAGGGGTCCCGGGATTGGTCCGGGCAAGCTTGGTCTGAAGTTGAAAGTTTATCTTGCACTCGAGACGAGGTTGAGCAAATCTGGCAAACTACGAACAGCGGCAGTTGTTTGGTTGACCTTGCTCTCCGGCAGGAGGTGAAGAAAGGTTTTCCACGAGATGCATTGCTATTCACTGTTAAGTTCCTGCCTGGAATAATATAAAGTTTTGACTGTCGTAAAGCTATATATACTTCGGTCAGTCGTAAAAATGGCAAGATATTTTTAGAGAGTAAAAGTTAGTACCTATAGTTCACCATATTTTAATTGAGCAATAAAATTTTTAAGTAAAAAGTCTCCAAAACATAAATGTTTGAAAATTCCATTATTGGCATCTTAGTAAACTTTGTAAATTCAGATTGAGTCTGTCTGGTAAATATCTATTTTGTCTCACACAGCACTGTACACCATCCAGCGTTCGAATCAGTCCTGTCAGCTCCTCGGGAAAACCGTTTTCGTACATCTTCCATAGGTCTTCACAGTTGATATTATCATACTCAGTCTTAAAATCGATGAAAACTTGGTGCGGCAAGTGTGGTGGTCTGTCAAGAATGCAAATAGCTGTAAAGTAGTGTGTCAAAAGGAACTAGTAAGATGCAGAGGACGTTAGCTAATTGATATTTTAACTGGCTGTCAACTATTTCGTGGAAATTGATGAATGCAAATCAGTGTTGTAAATGAGATCCCAGAATAGTTATTTATTTTCTCGGTTTAATCGTAGTTGTAGGCAAGCTTTTTAAGTAAGCTAACTTCTGTGGGATATGGGTTACCCTGTTATGCAAGAATACCCTCGTTGCGTCGATTTTTTCGAGTTTACTTATGGGTATTATCTTACCCCTGGTGCTAGCAAAATCCCATTAGAGTGCAAACATGAACTGTCCCTCTCCGCTTTCCCCCAATCGGTGTGCGCACTTGGGTCTTTACGAAGTACCCAGTCAGCATTTTCATATGTATAATAAGATTGCAAATAAGAGTTACGTACTGATATGTATTCAACAAAATCGTATACGACGCGCAAAAGCCGCCTATCCGTACCATTTTGGAGACGATATACGCACTGAGGAATAATTTTGAGCGATACACTGATATAGGTTTTTCAATACGATAAGATCCGATTAACCGCGACCAGCTACATGCAGCTATACGACTTTGTGCTGAAAATCGTATGTTTGTCAGTTACTAGCATTATAAACGATAGATGTGCGCACTTTATTAGGCTTTATTTACGAATCGGAATTTGTTAAGCGATATTTACGATTATTTTCATACATTGATATACGAGTTGGTGTTGGTTGGGTAGACTCACCCTCTTTCCATTTCGGACCATCGAGCAATCAGGACGTGTAAGTAGTTTCATCCCTAAGCAGCAATCGATGGAAATAGATGAATTACAACTTCGTCAACTGCAAACCAGTTTCAAATCAGTCACTTAAAGTTGACTAATGCTACAAGTCATACAAAAACTGTCAAAATGCGAAATCTTCGCCAATCGTTCAATTCTAGAAAATTAAATTTTATCTGCAATTATTACTGTGAATTCACAGAAAAATTGGCATTCTGCGCTCATTTTGACAACCGAAAATGACAGTTCTTATAAAACACTGATACAAATTCATTTCAACAAACACGTGAACATTATGCGTACTCACGAAATTATTTTTGGTCAAAACCTGGAAAAAAAAATATTTTTTCGCTGTTTCAACGATGCAGAAATATATTCTTTTATAGTTAGAAATGTAAGTACTTACGTATTATTGACATGGAAAAGGTTAGAAAAAACATCCCGTTAGAATCAAACATAAAATTGTAGCGAGCTGCAAGCTAAACAGAGTATCTAACTGAATCATTACACAACTACTCAACTCGCAGTTAGCTACATAGTCATTACCTCTATTGGGGCTGGTAACGGCGAGTTTCGTCACTAACGCTAAACGAAAACCGAAAATAAAATGGCATTCGGCAAAATAGTCAACACCATGCGTTTTTCGTCATTCATGCCATTTTGAAATCCAAGATGGCAGACTATTATTTTTCATTTTGCAGGAAAACCTTTGCAATATAGACTTTTTTGAAACAGAACGAACTATTAGTAGACGAAAATCGATGTTTGACATCAATTTGAAAACCCAGATAGCAGACCATTAGTCAGCAATTTGCATGAAACCCCTAAAACATAGACCCTATTTAAACGGGAGTGACTGTAAGAAGTAGAAATTCGATGTTTGACACCATTTTGAAATCCAAGATGGCAGGTTATTATTTAGAGTTTTGCATGAAAACTCTCAATAAGACTTTTTAGAATGCGGATAGCTGCTAGAAGTCGCAGATGGATACTTGAGGCCATTTTCAAATTCAAGATGGCGGACTATTGTCAAGCATTTCTCATGAAAACCCTTGTAATAAAACTTTTTAAGAATGCGGATAGCTGCTAGAAGTCGTAAATCGATGTTTGACACCATTTTCAATTCCAAGATGGCGGACTAGCGTTTTCTGGAAAGCCCTTGCAATAAGATTGTTTTAAAATGCGGGATGCTGTTAGAAGTCGAAGATCGATGTTTGGCGCCATTTTAAATCCAAGATGGCGGACTATTAGGGTATGTTCCTTTTCGTCGTAATTACCTATTCCCGTCCTATCCAACACAAATTTTTAAAAATATCAGCATTTTTATGACACACCATGCAAAATTAGTTATTCCCTAATATTCTAGGTTTGTTGCCTCTCATACGCGATCAGTCAAAGTGAGCTGAGATTTATTTAAATGCTTTTTTCATTAACCCTTAAATGCGCAATGTTGTTTTAAAACAACAGTGAAAAACGTCCCCAAAGTAAATTATGTTTACCACCTTCAGATAAGTAAGTTTTCTTTTTAAATGAATTTTTTCAGCGTGCGCATTTAAGGGATAAAGAAGTCCTACCAGCCAAATTTCCTACGTTTTTTCGAGCGACGAAGAAGAAAATGTCGACTAATCGTTTTAATTTCCGTCATTTATAAATCCAAATAACTTACGCAAGGCATTGTCGTTATTCTACAGCCAGGAAAACTTGCCTGACCTGCAAAAATTTTGCAGAATAACAATGGTCCTGCTGTCCTACACAAATACTTGCGCGCTAGCTTCGTAAACATTGTTGTGATTTTTAATACGGACGATGAAAAGTTTTGATGGACGGATTTTAAAACGGTACGACGAATTTAAGAAATAAAGTCAGCTGCGTAATTTCAGTATTATGCTTTAATAATCGTTTTTCAGTGATTTCAAAGTTAACGGATCGGAAGGTAAGTGTGTTTTAGTCAAATCAGCACAAGAACTTTTGGAGTATTCATTAAATCATTAAATTATATCATTCAATTAAATGTAAATAGAATGGCTTTACTTACTACGACGGGAATTATAAATAAAGCCTACCAAGCATTTTGAATGAAAATCTTTGTAATACTTTTTGGAATGAGGGTAACGACTAGAAGTCGACAATCGATATTCGACTGGACTTGACTGTTCGATTCAACTGTTTGACTCAACTGCTCGACTCGATTACTCGACTCAACTACTCGATTCCACAGCTCAACTTGATTACTCGACTCGACTGCTCGACTCACTGAATTAAGCAGTTGAGTCGTGCATTCGAGTTGAGCAGTTGAGTCAGGTAATTCAGTTGATTATTCGAGACGGGTCGAGTAGCTGAGTCGAGCAGGTCAATCGAGCAGTCAAGTCGACCAGTCGAGTCGAGTTGAGCAGTTGAGTCGGAGTCGAGTTAAACAATTGAATTAAACGGTCGAGTTGAGCAGTAGAGTGGCATTAAACATCGCCCAGGTAATCAATAAGCACCACCAGTGCTATTCAAATGCAAACTAATAAGCATTTAAGTCGCCTTAAATGCTGCCCAAACGCCATTTTGGCAAAATATACAGCTACTTTATTGTTAACCTACTTGTGGTGCTGAAAATGCTAATTTGCAGCTAATTACCGACACGAAGAATTTGAATAGAATTTTGGAACAAAAATTCCTATGCAGTCAAAAAGCTAATAAACAACAACGTGCAGCATAAAATGCCAGATATGTTAATAAGCGGTCGATTTGCTGCTTATGTTAATGCTTATTGGTTACCTGGACGATTTTCGACATCTAGCAGCCACCCGAATTCTAAAAAAGTAAATTGCAGGAATTTTTATGCATAATGCTAAACAATAGTCCGCCATGTTGGGTTTCAAAATAGCATCAGTACGAATATGCTGGCCAAAAATGTTGGTAGATTCATGTTTGAATAACATAGTAGGATGAGTGTGAGTGCCGCAAGCCAAGCTGGTAATAGAAGATGTTCGGCTCGGCGCTTCACCTGAATGGTCCGCCAACATTTTGTTCATTTGCAACCCAACATATGCGTACGTGTATGGAAGCCACACAGTCGAGCATGTTGGCCAGACCTGAATTTACCAGCGGTTTTATAATTTCTCTAAAAAGTTCATCGAAATACCTCTCACTTGGAACCGCTTGGAACCAAAATTATTAAAATCAGTCTGGTGGTTTAAAAGTTATAAACAAATAAATGTTGAGAAAGTTGGCGTTTTTCAATTATGAGTGTATCACGTGTTATTCCTAACGGCGTTTTTGTTTCAGTGATTGAGAAGTTTACCAACTGCGGGGTTGCTTCTTCTTTTTCGTTCAAAATCGGCCGATGCGAATTTTTCTCTGAACTCACAATACTTAGTGGCCTTTAAAAAGGCCGATTGATGGATGATATTCAGATTTGTCCTGAAACATTACTTGGAGCTTGTATGCCATGATAATTATGTACATTTTGGGACGGCATTTTGCCTAATTCACTGAGCAACAAAAAACAAACGCTGGTCTGAACCTCACACGCAGTATCCGAAGCGCACTTGTTCACTGTTGTAGTGAGCCAAGCGGGAGGCAATGATATTCACAGATACTCATAAGCATACAATTGCCAAAAATCCAGTTTGCATTAGTTTTTGATCTAATGATCTGACATAAAGTAATACTTCATCGAGTAAAATATGTTATCAATCTAACGAGTATTATACGGCATAGTGCTACGTCACCCTTTCCTACAACCCTAAGGGCTGTATACCTTGTAGTTTTTTTACTCTAATTACTCTATTATTTTTTGAGGTATTCCCTAACGAGACTTTCCGGAATTATTTATATCCTGCAGAGATTAGAAAATAGCTTGTCTGGGTATGTTTGCTCCACCGCCTGTCTAGTGAAATAGGGTAATTCGAAGAACAAAGTATTTCTTACGTGCAAAGCACAGTTTGAAACAAGTCTCAGTAGTGCAGCCACGTAGCCAGAGGTGGGGGCCAGGAGGCCTATCTTGGCTCCTAATACATTATATGCATATCTTACTGCTTATAAATATAATAAATTACAATACATTTAATGTATTGTAGTTCTAAACGAAAAAATATGCAAATAAAACAGTTAAAATCAAAAGGAGCACCCGGGCCCCCCCTTCTGGCTACGTGGCTGCAGTAGTGGTCGATAATACGATGAGATATGAGAAAGTATGAGCTGTATCAGCTCGCTCATTCTGTAGAAATGTTTGTTTTATTACCATAACGCTTCCATAAAGGAGGAAAACTTGTTCGAATTCTGGTACGACTGTTAGCACAGCTGACCCCCGAGAGAGAAGTATAGCACCTGATTGTAACAACTATTAGATTGGCAGAATAATGCAAAACTTTCAGAACATATACTCGTTCATTAGGTCCCATTCCCATCCCCGAACCATTGCACAACCAGAGACCAACCAACTAACCAATTCCCGGCGGTAGATAGTTTTTCGCATGTCCTACGGTCATAAAACAAAACCCATTTCAGAAGGTGTAGACAGGCACGAACGAATTCCTACAGCCAGCATTGGTTTTCTTTTCTCAGCTTGCATACCGCCGCGGCCGGTGGGAGAGCCTGGCACCACCGGCAGGCGGCAGCGGAAAGTATAACTTTCATTCCATTGCAAAAACGGAAACCCGGTCAGCGACGACGGGTGGGAAGCATTCGAAATAATTTGACGATGATAAATGAAATCTTTTTCCGGAATAATATGTTCAGAAATCGCATTCGCAAGCAATCCCCTTTTCTATTTATATATGACGGGCCGAGTGGGCGGGCGGTCGGCGTGATTGCAGTAAAGACACAGAACAATGTGATAAGATATGCGATGAAAAATGAGTGGCGGAATAATGTTGATTCAAAAAAAAAATGCTCACATGGGGCGAAATATGGCAATTTTTGGTACAAATTTATGTGCTGTTTATCAAAATTCGACTAATGAGCAGAGCTTGACTTTTTATATAATCTTACACAAAAAAAATTCATAAGGAACAGTTATGCACTTAGAGACAGTGTGATACCCAAAAATGAATTACAAAGTACAAGTCCACTATCAATAGCTATTCTGACTGCCACCGCTGAATAGAAACATACCCAACCATCGTACCAACTCCCGTTGGAGCTTTCCCGCAAGAAAGAGGTGCACTGTGTTTGTTTATGACTACGATTCTCATAACTCTTACCTATAGCTTCAACTTCACACTTTCATTAAAACAAAGCAAAGTTTTCCTCCCGGTTGCTGTGCCGGGCCTGCAGGCAAAAACTATGCATAATACACATGTTTTCATTGTGCTCTTGCTCTGTGCGCAAGGGTTGCGTTTCCGCCTGTTCGTGCACGTATGTATGTGTGTGTGTGTGTGTCTGTGTGTTGGTATAGGTACGGTAGATACGTGCGGTATGGAAATGATTCCGACCGAAGCTCGCTTCGTTTTCCCGCTATTGTCCTACACAGGAAGGGAAAATCGCATCCATGCATAGGCATTTGCATCCATAAATATTTAACACTAATGTGCATGTTGAGATCTTCCGTGATTTCGTGCTTTCGAGCAATTTATCGTTTCTGCAGTTTCTGTAGGTACCCGGTCAAACTTTCTGCTCAAACTTCTATCTGTGGAGAATAGGTTTATGCACTGATCGAAAAGCGAGCAAAGTTTTCATAGTTTACGCTTCACATTCTGTTACTTGATAAGGATTAATACTGATATTTTCTTACTTATTTTATTGCTGTATTAATAATTCTGTAAGATGTTTATGCTTTTCCACATATCCAGCAATACCTTTATACCAACCACCACGAGGAACCATTTAGGATAGATATTCGTATCCGTAAGAGAAGATCGGGTAACCTACTTCGACGGAAACTTAGTCATATGCTGATATGCTGATGGCTGATGCTGATATGGAAGATAGGCTCGATAACAAGAAATAATTGACTGGAAGAGACTGTAAGATCATAGAGTATATAAATATAGAAATATAAAAGCTGCAAAAAACCTGTGAGAAAAATTGATAATTTTTAGGTTATTTTCTTAATGAAAATAATTTCATTAAACTACATTATTCTTCCAAAAGGGAACGGTGTGGTGTACAGCATTTAGTGAACTGCACTGTGATTTGGCCAAGACTACAATATACAGGTGTATGCAATAAATTAAGAAACTTTTCCGTACAGTTGCTTGCGCTCTTGGCTTCAGTACAGAATAAAAATGGAAGTTGCAATACAAACATGTACATGTCGAGAGAGATTGTTCGAACGAAAACACACGGACACAAACGAAAGCATACAGCGGGGAAAGAGAGTGCGCATTCTGCTGCTGCTGCTGCTGTTCCATGTATGTATGACATGAGAGGTGAACCTTCTAGCTGCATTAAGCTACTTCCTGTAACGTATGCTTTAAAAACTGGACTAATTCCATTTTGGCCACGAATTTGTTGGAGTAGATCCTCCGTTTGGGGTTTGACCACAAATTTCCTGTCGGTCGCAGTTGCGGGACGTTGGAAAGCTTGGCGGTCTTCGGTACAACGTTTATCTTCAGCCGGTTTATCTCTTCCAGTGATCTCTTGGTATAATAGGCCGAGGGCAGGCTCGACCAATAGACTACATCCGCCTTCGCGTGATACTTATTTATGAAGGCGACAACTTTCGGCAGGTACTACGTACTCCTCGTAAACCCCATGCCCTTGGCTTGTACGTTTTCTTCTTTAATCGTCAGCTACAGAAGGGTTCTTCGGGAACTTGGTTTGTGAGACATATTTCAGATTATCATTTTCCTCCTTTTGGGGAATGTGAAGTATCTGGTCTCCTTGTAACCCGGGACGGTTGAGACCAGAGCCTGATACTGGAATCAGCGGGTGGCTTAAGCGCCACTCTCAATGAGAGACCACCCACCTTGTTCGCTTTGCCCAGCTATGAGACCCTCTCCTTACGGGCGGGTATTATTTTGTTTCAGGATTCCGGCTCTGAAACGGTTCCACCGTACCGGGACAACGTCAATAATAAACCAAAAACCTTAAGGAAAACCTGCCAGGGATGACAAACCGCAACACAAAATATATCGGTTTGGTTCCTTCGACTCTACACAAAATATATATAATTTCTCATCACAGGGACAAGTCTCGCCTGCACTTCATCCGAAAGCGCTTCAAAATAGAGACGGGGGCTGAAAGATTAGGCCAACCCTGCCCGCTTTCAACGTAAAGCATAAAACACGACGAGAAAGTAGAACGGGAATCGTGAAATTCTTCTCTCCAGCAAATACCAAAAAGCTATTTCTTTAGATCTAAAACAATCGATAGTAACCTATAGGATTTATTAGCAGCAAAAAAATACATTTGTTTGGTTTCATACGGGGTTCGAACCCAGACCCTAATCAAAATATCATCTAAACTCTTACTCTCTTCGTTATCACAAGTCTTGCGCGCTTACTGACTAGGCTACGGCCGTTATATGCGATCTTCGCTTCCCAGAGGCTATCATAAATCTATACTGTCGACGTACTATCTTCGAACGTGCGTGCTGAGTGCTGTGAGTGCGGTAAAACGTGCTTGCAGACTTCAGCGATTATTTCGCTGACCTAGGATTTGATTGTTCATTCGGCAGTGCAAAGAAAAAAAGATCGATCGATAACGGTAAAAAAGATTCTGTGCACTGGGTATATCATCATCTTTCAAAGTAACTCGGGCGATGTCTCAAACGGTGAGCAAAAGGAGAACCGTCGACGAATGCGGTTCGAACTCAGGCGATGTTAACTGAGACGGATTTTCATGTGGGTGGCTTTGCCCACTGGCCCAGCTCGGTACTCAGTGGGGGAGGTACAGTACGGTACCACTAATCGATCATGCGCATGTCGTTAGAAAAAAGTTTGGAACGTACTCACAGAATGGATTTACGTGAAGCTGAATTCCGATGCGATGCTGCGATGTAACTTCCAGCGGAGATTTGGCGATGCAATTTGATATGCTGCTTCCTGCCTAGTGACGAGTTGACGAACGTCCCTCTACCGGCCACGTGAGGTTGTGCCGGGAAATTTGCCAATAGAAAGTGGAGTGGAATGCGGTTGGTCCGTTGAGTGCGGTGTATCGGGAAACTGCAGCGGATAGAATCTAAAGCCAGAAAGCACGTATCCGACGGGTCGGAATTAAAATCAGCACTGCACGTGGTCTGCATTAAATTTTTACCTCTTGTTCTAATTCGATTAAGCACGATATCTTCTCAAACTTTTCACGCACTGCGAGCCTATCTAGCGAATCTAATCTGGGAAAGAAAGCTACTTTAAGGTACACTGTGTTAAATAATTTCACGACTCAAAATCTACCTCAAGAAATACACCGCGGCGCTGAACGAAAATTGTAACCGATCCTATCTTTTCCACGATCCAAGACAAAGTGATCGAGTCAAGCTTAGTTTCCCTCAGATAAATGATAATCATAGAAATCTTCGGTTCCGGAACTACGTAATCATTTACGAAATGTCTTACGAAAGTTCTACCGAACAAGTTGGTTGAAGGAGCCGTCCCCTTAAAGTATCCCCAAAGCATTGATTTCCTACATCCGAAGTTCAGATTCGACCGAACCGTTTCTCTTTGAAATCCCGAAACAAAAATTCTTCCTCATGCTTTCCCCTTTTCCTGGGCCAGTGCCGAACAAGGGTTAACTCATTTACTCCCATATCAAGCTTTCAACCCGTCACCGAGTTCTAGTGGGCGCGTAACTCAACTTTTAGACCGGCGCTCATGCGCAAGGTGCTCAACGGCACTCACTCACTCTCTTGGTACAGCGTGTGAGATTAAATATCTGAAAGCTTTCATTCGAAGCAAGCCGAGGGGTTGCTCGATGAGATAATCATAGCAGTAGTAATATTCTAAATTAAGTAAACTTTTGATTTTAAATTAATTT
Organism: Sabethes cyaneus; assembly: GCF_943734655.1. Taxonomy (NCBI): domain Eukaryota; kingdom Metazoa; phylum Arthropoda; class Insecta; order Diptera; family Culicidae; genus Sabethes; species Sabethes cyaneus. The sequence goes on along the minus strand of NC_071355.1, from coordinate 198,342,563 downwards.
TAAATAGTGGTAATGCCCTAGCCGTCCATTGTTAAGTAGGTCTCGTCATCCATTGTGCTTCGTTGGAAAGATGTTTTTCACTGGCACTTTCAGCTGTTCTTTCCAAACACAGCCGGTCTCGACTGATGCCCCTGCATAAAAACATCCATTTTAGCCTGGTGCTTCTTCATCACTATCGGCAAAAAACATTCCATCAAGAAGACTGGCATCTCTTCTTCGCGTCCATACAAATGACAAGCAACAGAAGCAACAACGCACCCCTCCCGACAAAAGTTGAAGCTGTGTATACATGTATTGGTGGGAAAAATGTGTGCGAGCGTGGCAATGCATTGCATGCGTGTTTGTGTACATCCATATTTTGATTTACACACACTAGTATGTGTTAGTTCAACTTTAACTCGGCAGATAGCATTGCTGTTACTGTCTCTCGACTTTTGGCAGAGTTGCCAGTCTTCTTGATGGAATGTTTTCGCTATCGGTCTTTCTCGCCAGCTTTGGCTGCTCTTCTCGGTTGCGCAGTATTGGCTACACGGATAGAAATTCTATCTTAAAAATGAGTAAAATGACTACTGATTTCCGGATTCTAGCTTATGTTTTATGAAAATACACCATGAATAATAGTCATGATATCACGAACATCTTGCGGTGCAACCCGACATAAGATCATGAAATATTATTCATGGTTTTGAGCTGCCTAATACGGCAGTTTAGTCATTATTTCACAGCAATTCAAACTTCATGATTTCATGATGAATAGGATTTCTTTCCGTGTAGCACTAGACTTCCGTTCGAAGTTTTAGCCTTTCTTCAGAAAGAAAACGATGTTGTAAATGCCGGATCGGCTATATCCGGTTGACACTGCCTCACCATGTCCAACTTCTTCGCTCCGTGGTGAACTAACAGCACGAACCAAGCATCGAGTGTAGTTACTTTACTGTTTTCGCCATGGCCGCTGCAAAACAATTGATAACGACGTCAATGTTTTTTTCTGTTGTGCACAACAGGGTGTTACCATAAAGCCAAATTAAAGCGTATCGATTGGTGACAAAAATATGTTGCCATAAAATTAATAATTAGAAGGATCATTCTCAATACACCCGTGATAAAAATCCCACAATATAAGCGTAACGTTCTGTAACGTCAAGCTGACGTAAAGCTTACGCACACTGAAACGTAGTACACGTTTCCGGTCGAAATAAAGCATATATGCAAGGCGCTTCTATCTAAAGCTTCTCTTAGTTCATAGCAGTGTCTATAGAAGAACGCTCAGGCAGCAAGCTGACTACAGATTTTACGGTAAGCTCAAGTTATAAGTGAAAATATGCATCGTATGTATAACTTGGAATCCACGATAGGTTACAATCACTGTAAATCGCGACGTGCGTAAAGCAAACCACTTCACTGCATAACCTACAGCAAATTGTATGGGAGAGCTAACCTCGAAGCCGTCATCCATAAGGCTACAGAGCAAAGCACTTGCCAGCACGCAGAACTCGTGCATCGAAACTATAAGATCTAGGGCACAGAAGGGTCTTCCAAACGAAGTAGGTAATTTCTGATTTTTGTATTGAATAATTTCTGACAAAAACGTTACGCAGGGCCCTTTTTATTTGCACGTGCTAAGTCTTCGTCAGCGCCGCGGACCTGAGGCAGCGATCGCAATAGGATCGTCTTTCCGTACGTCTACGTGGGACTCGTAGATATTGCTGCAGGTTTCTGCAATTCGCAAGCTGAAGGTGAAGTGGTGTTTCCGTCGCGCGTGAATCGTGTATTCTAAGAGCATCGTGGTGTGGAGACGATGCGACGAATGATTGAATGATCCACGTGATAATTGTGTCCGTTGTTTTACGCTCTAAGTAGAGCACCAGTGTAAACGCCATCGAAGAGGCGTACTCGAATTTTCAGCGCGCTCGAAGAAGCGCGATCGATCATACCGCGCTCGAAGAAGTGCGATCCATGTAAACGCACTCGAGGCAGCGCGATCCGTTGAAACGCGCTCGAAAGAAGCGCGATCGAAAGCATAAAGCGACGTCATTGATGTGTGACGTCAACACATCGCTCCGGAAGGGGAGTCAACCTTGGACGCTGGAAGATGCAAGGTAAGCCTTAAACCTCATTGATTCGTTGGTAGCAAAGATTTAAATAGTTTTGGTCGACTTTCGCCCTATTCTATTGACCAAAAGATAGCTAGCCGGTGGAACTGATATTGAAACGAGCAGGGGGAGACTCGACCAAGATTCGATTACCATTAGTTGGGTAATTTGATTCAGATTAAAGTTATATAGAGATAAGAAGTAATACCGTAACAAGGGTCGCAACGATTGGCGATCCATATGTGGACTCACCACCACCACCACCAGGATTAGCGTATGAAAAATCGCTAAAATTAGTCAATATTTTTAAGGCGTACAAGAGCATAAAATGAGATTCTAAGGAAATAAAAATCAGCCTTCCACTCGTATTGATGGTGATGAAATAGAAGTAGAAGACGAGTTCGTGTATTTAGACTCACTGGTGACTGTCGATGATGACAGTCAACAGAGACATTTCAGTCTAAGAAAATGAGCCGTTTCACGAACTTGATCATCCTACACGACTATGAGACATTTGTGTTGCCCGCGTGGTGTCTTTTCACGGCAGGAGTTACGAAAAACAAATAGAATGCGAACAAACCATGAATTGCATCAGCTGCGGGGAGAGCCATCCGGGGAGTGACAACCCTAACCGTCCAGTGTTAAGTAGGTCTCGTCATCCATTGTGCTTCGTTGGAGAGATGTTTTTCACTGGTATGAATGATGTACCACGAAAATCGGTCACCTGCTGTGAACCGGGCATGTCGTAAGAATGTCGGACGACATGGAAAAGCTTCTAGACACAAAAACGTTCTGATAGGAGCGATGCGAAGAAGCGCGCAGCATGCAAAATGGGTCAACCAAGTGAACGCCGATCTGTGAACCCCAAGTAGTTAGACTCAAGGCTACCGAAGAACAGCTATGAACTGAGTTGAGGCTGTAAATCGACAACGTCTGTTTACAGCGTAAACCATCCAGACCGTCTTTTGAAAATAAGTAACTTGAAGACACCCGAAGAAACCACTCCGCTGTCAACCGTTACACACAATCATTATTTCTTGGCATGCAATAACCTCGTCCAGCTGTTTGTTGTATTCGTAAGCAAGGCCTTCGAGAAAGATACGGTTGAACACCCACAAATTATTAACGGGTAACTGGGGGAACACTCACATATAGCACAAGTGGGTAGGGAGTGTCTCGAGGGTGATCTCGAAAACAAATCGATCTTACGGATTGGGGAAGTCTCGAAGACAATGTGAACCGTGGGCAGGATCAGATCTCCGATCCGACAGATTTACGGAAGTATTGAGGTCTAGTGCAATTGAATTTATTCCGCGAACAAGTGCTAGGGTGGGAAGCAGGGGTGAAGAAGCCGATTGAGTTGCGAAGAAAATTGTCGAGGAAGATAAAAAAAACAACTGGACGATCATCCAAAGAAAATCGAAGCACTAAAGGCGTTTTAACTCACCGGGAAGCAAAACGCAGTTCGTGGGGGGAGCTCGTTCAATTGTTCAATCCTAGTACTATTATTTATTTTGAAACGATGATTCTACAAACGATGAGAGGACGGTAAGGGAAAGTAATGAAGAAGGATTTTTCGGGAATAGAGGAAAAGAGTGGAAAGGAAGGGGGGTAATAGGTAGCTACGCTTAACAAGTTGTCGTTGTGACTCCTATCTTTTGTCCAATGCTGGAAGGTGCATGGGTCGAACCAAGCTATAATCAAGGATTATAACCGGATTTGAACCCACAACAGCTGCCAGGGCGTATGGCTCACTGGTACCCGTGTACCTTTGAACCATAGAGGCGCTGGACAAAAGGAGGCTGCACAACCTCCTTCTTAAGGTAGCGATGTATCTGGATGGGTTATTTATAGACACATATGCCTGACCGCATTTCAAGGTCATGACTAAAATCACGAGTTTGGTCAATCCTAGTACACTAATAAACTTAGTCTGGCGAAAGGTCCACAAGCCGAGCGGAGCTCTACTCCAACTCTTCTGGATGTGGTTATGCTGGAAGATCCTGGATGTGGCCATGCTGGAAGATTCTGGTTGCTGACACCGTTGCATAGTATCTTCAACAAGTGTATCAACCCGCGGATCTGGATGAGCCATCGTTCTCTGGAAAACCAGTTGACGTCGAGGGCCAATACGGTTGTGACATCTCCCTGGGGGAATAATTTTAATCAATTGATCAAGGTAATGGAAATTCCGTTGGACCAGATCTGTTGATATACCCAATGCTGAAACACGTGCCGTTCAAGACGAAAACCATTTTTTTGAAGTTGATCAATCACATTTGGGAGACTGGCAGCATCCCTGAGGAGTGGAAAAAAGTAACTGTGATCTCGTTACCAAAACTAGGAAACGACCCCAAGATGGTTGATAAACAACGTCCTATCGCCAAAGCTGTACCGAAAATACTATGGAAAGGTACATATAATTCTACTCGTATCGGTACTAAAGCTATTTAAAGTTGTTAGAAGGGCTGTCTTAAGGCTGTTAGAAGGGTGCTCCAAAAGGCTGTGAAATCACCAGCACATTTGTCGGAAAAGGTTAATAAATTCCGAATTTATACGCCGTGCATCAGCATCGAAATTTATCATGAGGAAACAGAGAAGCGAATGGTTCAATTCGTCCATGATTAATGAGCAACATACATTCAAGTTTCCTGGCATCGCTGAATATACGAATATCGTGTGCAACGCAAACATGCGCAATAACACCTTCTACTGCTTCTAAAGCAACTAACACGTTATGCAACGAAAAAAAAGTAGACGATTTTCCGATTTAATAACGTGTATTGTTGACTACCGTTAAAAAAATTCTAAAGAACGAAATTGTAGAGTTTTGCAATATAGTGAAATGATTGTTTTGTTTTCTTGTTATTCTTATTGTTAGGTTCTGCATGTCTTTGTGTATTTAATATGCATTTTAACAGTATAAATAAGATAAACTCACGTTTAGTGTCCCTTCAGTGTTTAGTTACGCAATCTGATGCTGTCAATATAGTTTTCCGTGTGTTTCTAAGCGTTATTTTGCATTAGATGTTATGACAATCAATCTTCTAGCCATTATAGTAACAAGAGCAGCAGCTATAGAGCTTTCCAGTTATGTGTGTATTGGTGCTTGAAAATGAGGCAAACAACAACAGTAAACAAAAGAGATGCATTCCTTTGTCACCAAGGTACAGAATGAATTTCGTCTTCCGCCGGCTTAAATACCAGCAAATTTTCAAAATATGTGCTTGAATTTAGAACAGGATGGAAAATTTACCAGAAATATGTGCTCTGCAGTGTGGCAAACGGAGAAACACAACTAGTAATCGCTATTTTTCGGTTTGTTCCTCCAGCTTCAGCTGTTCCCCCAAATGAGGTAAACATCATGTATATACACGCGTATTTCGTGTTCGCAAGTGTGGGTGCTTGAGCTGTCAGAAAGCTCTATACGCTGTGCTTGTCGACCGTACTCTAATATCTGTTGCCACTGTACTACTAATTATAACCCTTTTGCACCGTACTACTAGTTCTAAGTTTTGGCACTGTACTGTTCGTTATATAGATTTTAAATCGTACTGTAACTATAAGTTTTAACTACTGTTAAAGTGGAAACTAGCGAGAAAACTAATCTTCTTGCAATCACTTATGAGCGCATCTCAATCTTTTCGATTTGTTTGTATATCTATTCCTCCACTGACGTTTCAGCACGATCCTGATTCCTGACGCACGCTGGGTCGCTGGCGGCACGTCAGGCGAACAATAGTCGTATACGCAAGGTGCGTACTATGGCTGCAGTTGGATGTATTGGTGCGACGCAACGAAAGGTTGTGACACATGGTAATATTATTTTGAACACTTTCCGGCGTCGGGCATGAAATATTCGCTAAATCGGCCACACTCAATGTTGAATATTCAATTTTTTAACGAATTCGGATGTTCACAATGAGGTTATGTTCGTGATAAAATTCAAAGATTATTACCATTACCAAGACTACCATCTATCCGGTGATTTTCCATGGTTGGAGCTTTGGTAGCAGAAGTGAGTAAGCTATAAGTAAAATATTAGAACCAGTCAACAATGACATCCTGCGAATAATTTCCGGAGCCCCGGACCAGTCCGGTGTTTGCTCTGTTTGACGAATCCGGAAAAATTCGTTGCAGCTGTTGGCGTGCCAGAAATTTGATCCACTCTGCAGGAGGATAAGGCGCCATCCATTGTCGATGAAGAATGACTGACAACTGGACTGGTTAAGGACAGTTTTGTGAATTTTGCCAATATAGAGTCACCAGCGGTAGAGTTTTTTCCGGCGCCAATCAGGTGGCACCGGAGCTCTACAGTGCCTGCAGTAGACTGGTCGATTACGATGCAATTCAAAATCGTAGAAGCACCAACTAAGGCTAGAGTACTCCTCATAGCATTAGAACTTGAATGATAATAAAGAAGGTCAGTGTTTTGAGGGAATTGCTCCACAACCAAATGACTCTGTTTGCGATAAATCCTCAATAAATTGCAAGAATTAAACTTGCACTATCACTCACTATCTGTATTTTGACATTAAGGCAACGTATGATTCAGTCAATCGAAATGAGTTATAACGTATTAACGCTGCTCCGCATGTGTCCGGTAAGGCAAAGCAGAAAGCACTACAGAGTCCTAGCTATATGGACATAACAGCACAGAACAGAAGTGGAAGTCCGAACAATTCGGCAACCAAAACTGGTAACAGAGTCTATTTTGTTTTTATTTTTCTTTGGGAAAGTTTTCGCATAGAAGCGAATAGCAGTAATATAAGCAGAATGCTCGCTGCCAATCGCATAGCACCTTTCACATGCTTTCGTGTTCATTCGTAAGCATTCGTGTGTTTTCGTGGAAAGAAATGACTCGCTACCATCATGTTCGCTAGTATCTGTAGAAAGTAGCATGTACGTGTTTGGATTTCTACTTCCACTTCTGTTCTGTGATAACAGTCTCTAAAAACCATTTTCTTCTGTGATATTTGTATTACAGTAGAACAGGGAAGTCTACATCTAGGTGCTATATTCCATTATCAAACTTGACCTTCTGTTTTTTATACGACAAACTTCGCAGCCAGCTGTTAAGAATACGGGACAATTGCAGGGCCAGTTGCTACGGTCCTATTGATTCCAGCAGCCTCTCCCAGCCGAGATTCCAACATACGACGACTAGTTTATTAGATCAGCATCATACCTCGGGGCCAACTGGGAGGCACCTGCAAGGCACAAATCTTTCACACAACTCTGAAGAACGTACTGCTTGAGCCCATAGTTCACAGTATAGTTCTGTTCACAGTCCAGTATTGTCCACAGTTTAGTCTAGTTTTGTCTACAGTTCAGTGCTGCCACATTTGCTGCCCACAGTCCAATCTACTGCAATGTACAGTCCAGTCCACAGTTCAGTCTAGCTCATACTTCGATTCCACAGTCCACACCAGTACGCAGTCCAGTTTATTTCTAAGTCCAGTCAAATTTATTAGGCACGAATCTTCAACACAATTGTGAAGAACGTGCCGCTCGAATTACACATCCTGATACTAGTCTATAATTCAATCCACAATCTAGTCCAGTCTACAATCTTGTCAACTGCACAACCCAGTCCTGTCCACTGTCTAGTGCTGTCTACAGTCTAGTACAATTTACAGTTTGGTCCACAGTCCAGTCCATTCCATATTTCAATCCCCTCTGTAGTCCATTTCAGTTCACAGTCCAGTCCAACTCAGTCCACAATTCAGTCCAGATCACACCTCACTCCCGTCAACAGTCCAGTCCAGTTCACAGTCGAATCAATTCCAAAGTCCAATCCAGTCCACAGTCCAGTCCATTCTACAGTTCAATCCAGTCCACTCCACTATCCAGTCCTGTCTACAACTCAGTCCAATTCACATTCCAATCCACAGTCATGTCCAATCCTGTCCACGGTTCAATCCCGTCTACAGTCCAGTTCTGTTAACAGTTCAACTTGTTTTTGAAGCGTTTTTAGCGACTCAAGAAAAACATATCATATTTCTAAGAATACCTATCTAGTGAAACCTTCAATTCCTAGTCAAAGATTTCATACCAAATTTTATACTGTGCTACCTGTATTCGACACGCAGCTGTTGTTTTTTCCAGCCTACCATTTCAGTCGCACTGCTCGCTGCTCGCTGCTGTTCGAGAAAATTTATTGCATGGTGAAAATAGTTTCCTGAACAGTACACTCTCATTTTCGCCAGTCGCGCTTTGCACAACGATTCTAAACTACATCTTCGAACCATTCCGCTGACAGGATAGTTGTGCTACTTCAGCCATTAAATCCCTTCCTACTATATAAAACCAACGCCAAACCAGTCCCCATTACCGACGTGCGCGGCAGGTACTACGACTGAAGCTTGCTGCAACTGAGCGGCGGGAATTTCTTCCGCCCCAAAGTTTGTCCATTAAATTTTAGCCCCAAAAAGCTTTCCCTGACACCGTATGAGAAACGTTGGAATAAGTTTGCCATATTTACTGGGCCGGTCAGTGGTGGCACACTTTTCTTGTTTCGTTGTTACGTATATGTAGCAGCCGGGTAAAGCCTCTCTAGCAGTAGCAGTGGTCGAGCGAGACTGCATAGCTGGGAATACAATGCCGAAACATAAATTCGATGCTTATGCTTTTGTGTTTTGCACAACTCTGTCGGCACTGCCATAACAATCGAGAAAATATGAGGAACACTGGGTTAGCAAGTCGCTCCAGAAGACTACTACCGGAATCGGAGCTCCACTAATATAAATATTCAACATGACCCACTCGAGCACATGGGCAACAGTATTTTTAGATTAACATTATGCTACGAGCTTATTTACTGAACACAGCGAAATATGCATAAGCAATGAATAAAAAAGTTAGAGCTTACAAACGTGATTTTAAGTGTTAATATCCTTTCATGATGAAGCAGCGGAAACAAGTGCTATTTTCTTTGGTGTTGTACAGAATCCTTACGCAGATGAAATGTTACTCTAATAAGTAGCGGTTCAACACCATCAGACGAAGGAGGTGTACATCTGAGTGTTGTTGATTCCTTCTCGGAGCACAAGCCCCCCGCGCGTAAGGAAGTTTCTACACGGTGCCAGTCAGTGGTGTTGACGAGGCAGCCGCTAACGTTCTCCGTGCCTCATACATGGGGGCGGAAATGAAAATCTCACTCGTCTTGGGGGGAGAGGGGGAGGTGGCGCAAAGGAAAACTGCATGCCGACTAAGCCAACTTTATGCGGTTGAATACTGTGGTAGGTACGAGTGGTGCGGTACGATACGCTATATGGAGATGAAATGCAATTTTCACCATTGTACAAAGGCATCCAAGAGCTTCACGGGTATTATACGTACAATGGCTTCGTGAGGTGTTGTGTTCTGCTTGTGTTATGCACTGGCAGTCTATTGTTCGAAATTAAAATTGGATTAGCTACTAGAGAGGCTACTTAGAGCAAGTGGAATGTTATTGTGCTTGGTGGATCGAAATTATTTGCTTCGTGCGTAGAGATCCAGTCTGATTCGTTTGTCTCCTAGCTTTGATATAACAATAGGTTTTTAAAGTTACAAAAAATGTACAAGATTGCTCATAATTACGGAATAATTTCAGTGCGTTGAGCCATGTGGTTTGGCAGTCCATGTGACGTTGAACAATCATCTACATTTGTTTTCTACGCCGAACAATAGGAGCTTAGTTTTATGGATTTACCTGTAAATAGAAACAAAATAAGATCAAATGAAAAACGTATATACACTAATTAGTAATTATTTGAAATGTTAGAGACGTTAAATAACGAATTGAATAAAAATAATACCAGAGCATAGAACAAAGCTTTACCAACTTTACTGGCATGCTGTGGTATAAACAAAAGGACTGCTTCTCCAAATCAGGAGGTCAGTTAAAGCTTAGCGGTTTCCAAGTGGTTTTTACATATTTTTATACCAATCGATCGGAAAATCTTCAACGCATCCACACCAATAATAGAATCTAATATTTTTAAAGTACGTACTATTAAAAAATTAAAATAATGAAGTATTGTCCAACTGGAAATCCTTGCTTCGTGATTGGTTGGACAAGACGCCATCATAGTTTTAACGTGTTTTTAGAAAAAAAAAGTGACAAAATCTCCCCGTCCCAACAAGTCGAAGATTCTTAACGACGATCTAAAACTATACCAATTTGATATCTGTGCTTGAGAAGTAAACCAAAACAAGTGACAAAGTTTTCTCGTCTCAACAAGGTTTGTTAACACCGCGATTAAACCTAGACCATTTTGATGTCTTTGCTTGGGAAGTACGCCAGAAAGAGTTACAAAACCTCGTGCCAACAAATTTCTTACGAACGCGATTAAACCTAGTCCAATTTGATGTCGATGTTAAGGAAGTGTGCCAGAAAAAATGCAAAAGTCCCAGCTTATCCCAGCAGATCGCAAATTATTTACGGTGAGACGATTAAACCTAGGCGGATTTGATATCTGTGTTGGAAAAGTGCGCTACAGTTGTAGGTGTTCGGGTTAATATGATTCTGTATGGATACGCATGTTTGCCGTTTCATTGGAAGTGTGGTGAAAAGATGTTCTGTTGATAAAATGGGATTGAATTGGTAAAATCCCTTGAACGTGGGGAACCAATGGTAATAATAATAATATTTAGTTTCTGTAAGGCAGCAGGAAAGCAATAGTTTGTATTCTTAATTTTGTTAAATTGTTTCCAAATGCACATAAAAATAACTGTGAAATCGATTGAGGATTGAACGTATACAATGTTAATACTTTGATAAATGTTAAATACAACGCATGTAGCATGTAGCATATATACATGTAGCATATACATGAAGAATCGAATAATTACATGCATGGATACATGCTACTATCACTACAAGGAGACTTACGTAGTCCTGCGTCACCCATGCGGTCGTGTCTTGTAAACCACCCCTCTGATTTTTTTTATTTTTACATTTAGACGCCACTTCTTAACAGAGGACGTACCTTCTTTTGTCTTTCAGCCATCTTCACTGCTAATTTTGTATCAGAAATTCCCATAATGCAACAAAATAAAGCTTTTTGCTCATTTGGATCTGTACATATGCAAAAGAAACGCACTCCCCCTTTTACTTGTTTGGATCCGCACCCTTGTTAGAGATCAACCCCTCTTTTGTCAACCCCTAGCGCTGATTTCCCTATGTCAAGGAACAGTTATACCAAGTTGGGTTGAAAACGGTTCAACAGTTCTGGGGTTTGGAATTTTTTCGAGGCCCCTATACTATACAACAACAAACGAGCTCAGGGAGAAATGAGAGTGTGTATGTGTTAGCTCTTTCTCTCCTCTTTCTGTCAATATTTTTTGTTTTGTTTATGCTTGCCAAGTTTTGCTAAAAATGGCGTCATAACAAGAAGCATTCCGCGAGTGCGTTGTACACTTCTACGAGCTTCCACAGAAATCTCGGGAAAAAGTTTACGGTACAACCTTTAAAAAGCGAATATGTTGCGGCTTCGACTGTTTACCATATCCTACGATGCCCAACAACTATTCGCAAGCAAGGTAGTGGAAGACCAGCCAAAATTATGGACGCAGAAGGACATCGTTCTCTTTCTCGTTTCTTCAACAACAAGCCCTTTGGTTTGGCTATCAATTAAGATGCATCAGACGAATGTTTGAAGAAAATTTTTATCCTGCTTCTACAAAAACATCATGCAGATGGACAAACGTAATTTGGCCGGATAGAGCATCATCGCATTATGCCAAAAAACACAATCGTTCCTGGATACCCATTCGATCCCATTTTTACCCGAAGACCGCGACCCGTCAAATCTGTCTCAGTGCGCCCAATCGAGGATTTCTTCGGGATTTTGAGTTCCTTGGAGCACAAAAATAACTAGAGAGCCATGAATTGCAAACAGTTGATTGGAGATGCATTCGCAAAATTGACCTAACGGCCGTCCAACGCTCCTGTTTCGACGTCAAACGAAAGCTTCGCCGAACAGCCGATTACGGACCGTTTTCAAATGTACACTTTTTTTTTCAATGGATAATGTATCTTTCATTTCGGTAAATCAGATCTTCTTCGTGTATCTTTGTCTTTTTTGTCAGCTTGAGAAAAAAATTCCAAAATTTTAGTTGTCACCCGTTACTTAGATTAGAAGCAGATGGACGAAGTGCAAACTGCTTGCTCCTTTGGAATAATTTGTAGAAGAGTACTACTCATTTACTAAAACCAAAGTGTCACGAAGAATAGATAACCAGAATGGTTATGTTAACATATATATTAAAAATGATTTGGTTTAAGCCATTGTTCATGCTATTACCCTGCCACTTGGTAGTGAGTCCACCTATACATCCCAAACGTCCCAACCTTGTGTGAGCAAAAAACTGACAGCTTTATCATTCGATTTACAGTAGGCATGGCGAATACAGTCTAACAGCTACGCTCGATGCTTTGTTCGTAGTGTCAGCTCACTTCGCAGCGATAAGTTGGACATCTTCAGCCACTTCGTGTCCGCCGGACGCTGACCCGGTATTCTCCCAAAATCTTCTCCCTTCCGAAGCATCGAACGGAAGTCTGGTTCTGACCCTTTGACGGCGCTACGTGCCCGTGAGGTGCAACAGAAGCTAAAGAGAAAGACCGTGTCTTGGATCGACCCGAATAACCTAAAAGGCTAAATGATCGTTAACAACTCCGCGCCTGAGGCTGGGAGGTTACAGCAAACAGCCAAGGTAACGCAGTTCTCTGATAAAGCTGGGTCGTTCTGCTACAGATCTTCCATATCTTCTATCCCGTGTGGAATTTAAGCAGCCCCAATAGCACTCGATCGCACCTGACGAATTCAGCCGATCTGTATTCCCAAACATAGAGTTTCCGTTGAAACGACTACAACAAACTTCCTGTGGGTTGTTATCGTTGAAAGAACTCAGATTGGCGCATCACTCGTGACGGTGCCACTGCCTTGAGGAACACCGAACTGAATCTAGCACGGACTAGATTGTGAGGTAGTTCTCACAATCCAGCTTATCGCCTTTGTTGTAGATAGGGCAGATAACCCCGTCTTTCTACTTCTCCGGTAGTCGTTCCGTATCCCAAATCTTGACAATCAGTTGATGGCACAAAGCCTTTGCGAGATTCATTGAGTCTCTTATAGAACTCCCGTGTGTCGTGAAAGCGGTACAGCTGCTCGAGCTCTTCGCACTCCTTCTCCTATTGGTGACGCTTCTTCTCCTTGAAGAGTCGGGTTTGCTGTCTCCGCTTCTGTTTGTATCGCTCCACATTCTGACGGGTGGCTCTACGCAGTATTTGTACCCGCGCTGCGTTCTTCTCAGCCAATATCTGCTGGCATTCTTCGTCAAACCATTCGTTACGACGATTCGGTGTCATACGGCCTAGGACGTTCTCCGCTACGCTGTCAATGACTGTTTTCACGGCATTCCAACAGTCCTCAAGAGGGGCTTCATCCAGCTCACCCTCTTCCGGCAGCGCGGTTTCGAGAGATAACGCGTAGTTTTCGGCGACATCCGGTGGCTTCTGACGTCGATAATGTCTGAAAAGTGCCGACCATCTATCAGAACGTGGTCGATTTGTGATTTTGTCTGGTTGGGTGAACTCCAGGTGTATCGATGGTAGAGGTTATGCTGGAAGAATGTACTACGTATGGCCATGTTCTTGGAAGCGGCGGAGTCGACAAGTCTTAGGCCGTTTTCGTTCGTTTGCGGGTGTGCGCTGAACCGTCCAATCACCGGTTTGAATTCCTCCTCCTGACCAACCTGAGCATTACAGTCCCCGATAACAATTTTGACTTCATGTCTTGGACAGCGGTCGTATTCAAGCTCCAGCTGCGCATAAAATTCGTCGTTGTCATCTTCGGTACTTCCGAGGTGAGGACTGTGCACGTTAATTATGCTAATATTAAAGAATCAGTCCTTGATTCGGGCCACCACCCGATCACCCGCTTCTGCATCTCGCTTATCACAATAAAATCTGTGCCCAGCTCGTGTGTATTGCCGCAACTCTGGTAGATGGTATGACCATCTTTATTCGTACGTACCATCGTTCCTTTCCAGCATACCTCCTGCAGCGCTACGATGTCGAACTTGCGGCTCTTCACTTCTTTAGGAAGCACGTGGGTACTTCCGAGGAAATTTAGAGACCGACAGTTCCATGTTCCTAACTTCCAACCGTTAGTTCGTTTTCGTCACCTGGGTCTTTGCCGATTGTTCCGATTAGAGTTATTATTACTTACGGAGTCCACTGCTTTGATTTTTTTAGTGGTTCAGGCTTGCAAAGCCCGTAACCAACCCCACAATATTGCCGGAGGGCTAATGTAGCTCGAAGGAACCCTCCTCCCCTGTCAGCATACGACCTTGGCTTCCACCGGGGTTGGTTACCCGATCTCCACCGAGGTTGCTCGTATCCCGGCTGGTACCACGAGGAGGTAGGGGTAGGAGCTGCTAGGTAAGAGGCTTTGGACCACTATGGGGTCTATTTTATGACCAGTGCGCAAGGTACCGATGGTACGCATTACCCAGCTGTTTACCAGCCAATCAAGTTTATAATGTTCTTTGCAGTATGACGTAATTAGGTTGCCTTACTAGAGCCACATTCCTTACTAGGGAGTCTCATGATTGGGCTGTATCGTCTTGGCTTTAGCGTTCGAAACAACACGGTTCTTAATTCAGTTGCTAACCGGGAATCAAACGCTGTCGTAGGCCGCTCCTACTATGGACTACAGACGCTAACTGTCATATATATCATATATATTAAGAGAAAAACCACGGTGATGGATCGAAACTCGCAAGGTTACAATTATGTAACAAATTTGGTACATATTATTTGGTTATTTAGAAGTAATATCCCTGAAACGATAAACGAACATGCGGTTCGGGAATAATCGTATCGAATGATTGACGTTTCTAATTGGATTTCGGTAAGATTATGGCTTTTGAAATGTAAAATCTATACTTTATGTTTTCGGCAGGACAGTCATATGGCAAAGCAAAACGACACTTATTTATTCTATGCCCGACGTTTCGATGTATTTAACATCTTTCTCAAGGAGTTCTACAACATAAAATAACATAGTTAAGGCGGAACCGAAAGTGGCTCACGTTATTGTGTTAGTGCGACAAACACTGTACTGTACATCTCATGTGTTCGTTAAAATCCTAAACGTTTATTTGAATATTGCATTAGTATTGGTAATATATGTCAAATAGCGGAGCTTGCAAAAATAAACAGCTGATTCGCAGCCAACCGCACTGACTACAAACATCCCGAAAAAGGGTTTGTTTTCTTTATCAAGGCATTCCGATTCAATCAAAATTAACAGCAGCAACTGAATAATGCGTAGGATCACTAGGATGTTTAATTAATCCGCTTGCATCGGATTGCGTTTTTGATTCCTGCGTTTGCGTTTTGTTTGTTTATTTCACTCTAAGCTCATCGATGCGGCGAAAGTTGAAAGCTCTTTAAAAGCTCATTGATGTGACGAAAGTTTGATACTGTGTTGCTGCTTTTTCGGAAATCGCTAGTTCAACGAAATATGTGCGCAACCAAATATCTATTAACTAATTCCAAATTATACATTGGTCGCTTTTATGAACACGTAACGATCGATATGTTCAGTAAAATTTATTTTCCATTAGCAATTATGTTTTGCTGAGCGTTTATTGATACATAGTAAATCGATAAATTGAACTACAAGTTTTAGGAAATTATAACAGCACTGGAAGCACTGATTACGTGGCGAAAGCATGCTCTGCCAATACAAATGCATTTTTAAGGCGCAAAACAATACATGCTTCGAATGGTAGCCATTTATCCAGCCATCTTTGAGCCACTTTCGGTTTCCCCTTAACATCATTTCTAAGATATAACAATAGAACGTCATATAGAACCACGTATCGTAATTTTGTCTGGTGGCTTCTGTAGAAGGTTTGAACTAGTCACATTGATAAGTAATACTAGCACTAACCGAGCTTAAAATATAATAATGTTGAATACAAAATTATTATTGAATCGATTTGTTCATAATGCAACGAACAAATTCAAAACTCACTGTATTCGAACGAAATTCTTGCGGATCGTTTTAACATACACCCTGGCTGAATCGGTACACTATTTGGCTATGGCTACTGTGACGGTTGAATATTCAGTGTAAAGGGGTGTTGTGTATTGATGCTGTTGCTTGTTATTGCGTGTGTGCGTGTTGAGTGAGAAGTTTGTTTTGCTATGTTAGTTTTGATAGTGTGTAAGATTGCAGCGTATGTGGAGCTAAGGCAGTCAACATCTGATCGCTTGTTAACTGTATGATCGGTGTTTGTTATGTGACAAACTTCCAAAATCGGCAGTGCTGTTTGGCGACGATGTTGATCAACTACTTTAGTTTCGTCTAGCGCAAAACGGTGCTGAGTGACGATCAGCAAGAATTTCGTTCGAATACAGTGAGTTTTGAATTTGTTCGTTGCATTATGCACAAATCGATTTAATAATAATTTTGTATTCAACATTATTATATTTTAAGCTCGGTTAATGCTGGTATTACTTATCAATGTGACTAGTTCAAACCTTCTACAGAAGCCACCAGACAAAATACGTGGTTCTGTATGACGTTCTATTGTTATATCTTAGAAATGATGTTAACTATGTTATTTTATGTTGTAGAACTGCTTGAGAAAGATGTTAAATACATCGAAACGTCGGGCATAGAATAAATAAGTGTCGTTTTGCTTTGCCGTATGACTGTCCTGCCGAAAACATAAAGTTTGGAATCATAAACAGTCGATAGCTCCACTTCGTAAAATCTATACCCATAAAAATGGATTTCTGTCTGTCTGTCCCTATGTTCCTTATAGAATCGAAAACTACTGAACCGATCGGCGTGAAAATTTCCATGTAGGGGTTTTTGGTGCCAGAGAAGGTTCTTATGATGGTTAGAGATCCCTCCCCCCACTAAGAGAGGGGCTCCCATACAAATCTATGCCTATAAAAATTGATAAATGCTTGATGCGAGAAATATAGATTCTGGCAAACTGAAAATTCTTGATATTAGGTCAAAAATATAGACTTAGCGAAGGTAAGAGTCGAACTCACAGCTCCCAATCTCCAGTTGAGCGTGTTGTTTAACCAATTACACCACTAAGCCGTCTAAGTGGTGTAATTGGTTAAACAACACGCTTAACTGGAGATTGGGAGCTGTGAGTTCGACTCTCACCTTCGCTAACTCTATATTTTTGGCCTAATATCAAGAATTTTCAGTTTGCCTGAATCTACATTTCTCGCTTTTTCTTGCTTTCGCGCCACCGTAAGAGCACCACAATAATAAAATTGGTGGACAAGACACAAACACGTATCACTCTTACAACATTTAAAGATAAAAACAATATTAACAAAAATTATTTTTACCTACGAGTCGACCGGTTTCAGGCATTCTATGCCTATCATCAGGACGATGCCGATGTCCAACTGATTACGCATTGTTTATCTGGTTGTATCCACGTCGAAGAGCGGGAGAAATTGTTAACTTGATCTCACTTTTTTGCCAATCCAAAGAGAGGGGAAATTATTGGTGGATCATCTCCATTCATAAGAGGTTTCTCTGCATTGGCGATATACATTGATTCCCATGCATTTAGCAGTGAAACCTTCTTAATGGTTTTGATTAATTTCGCACTCTCCCAATTTATTTTATGCCGTAATTCTTCACTGTGCGCTGCTACACTAGAGTCACATGATCGGCTGTGCTCCACGGCCTTCCTATGTTCCCTTAGTCTAATTTTAAATTTGCGACGTGTTTGTCCAATGTAGATAGCGGGGCAATCTTGGCATGGAATTTGATATATTCCAGATTGTTCCTCAAGCGGGATTTTGTCTTTGAGGTTGCACAACATTTCCCGTAGAGTGCAGCTGCTTTTGAAGGCTGTCGCAAATCCATGTTGGTGAAGAATGTTTTTGATCGAGTTTGTTATAATTGGATAAAACGGTAGGCTGATCCTAACTTTCTCATCGCTGTCTGGTTGAAGAGTTGTTGCATTCTGTCGGTGTCTTTTCCGTTCATGTTTCCGCAGGATTTTGTTCACAAAGTTGCTGTCATATCCATTCTGTCCGGCGATTTTGTGTATTTTCTCCCTTTCCGCATTAAACTCTTCTTCTTCTAACGGTATATTGAAAAGGCGGTGGGCCATCGAGTGGAATGCTGCTTGCTTTTGGGCTCCAAAATGGTTGGAGTCGGATGTTATGAAACGGTCTGTTGAAGTTTGTTTACGGTAGATGCCAAATTTCAAAGTTTTGTCTTCTTTTATTGAGATGCGAAGATCTAAAAACGGGAGTGTACCGTCTTGTTCTTTTTCAACCGTAAATCTGATCGAGTCGTGTTTCGAGTTCAGCAGGTTGAGCGTTTGTGGCAAATAGCGTTCCTTCACCAAAGCAAACACATCGTCGACGTACCGCTTCCAAACCCGGGGGAACATTTTGTCTTTTTGTACCTCGGTCTCAAAATCGCTCATAAATACTTCAGCTAATAGCGGTGAAAGCTTACTTCCCATGCTAAGGCCAAAGTTTTGTTTGTAAAACTTCCCGCGAAACATGAATAAGTTCTGCTTCATACACAACTGTGCCACAGAAAGATAAGCCGCAATGTGGTTCGAGGGGACTTGTTTTCGTTCTAAATTGGATTGGCAAAAAAGTGAGATCAAGTTAACAATTTCTCCCGCTCTTCGACGTGGATACAACCAGATAAACAATGCGTAATCAGTTGGACATCGGCATCGTCCTGATGATAGGCATAGAATGCCTGAAACCGGTCGACTCGTAGGTAAAAATAATTTTTGTTAATATTGTTTTTATCTTTAAATGTTGTAAGAGTGATACGTGTTTGTGTCTTGTCCACCAATTTTATTACTACATTTCTCGCATTAAACATTTATTCTTCCCCAACAGAAAAGTAAAGCCGACTGTTATACGTCGTTAGAAAAAAGAAAAGAAAAAAACATATAAAAATGGATTTCTGTCTGTCTGCCCGTTTGTTCCTTATAGAATCGAAAACTACTGAGCCGATCGGCGTGAAAATTTGCATGTAGGGGTTTCTGGGGCCAGGGAAGGTGCCTATGATGGTTAGAGACCTCTCCCCCCAGTAAGAGGGGGGGTTCCCATACAAATGAAACACAAATTTCTGCATAACTCGAGAACTAATCAAACAAATGGAACAGAATTTAACATGTGGGTGTTTTTGGAGACAAGAATGTTTTCTATGGTGAATTGAAACCTCTCCCGCTTCAAGAGGGGGGGCTCCTATACAAATGAAATACAAATTTCCTCATAACTCGAGAACTAATCAAGCAAATGGAACCAAATTTGGCATGTGAAATTTTTGCGCAACTCAAAAACTAATCGAACTGGAGAAATTTTAGACTCTTTCATAAAACATTAATCAATAACAAGACCACTGAAAACTATCAATAGTAACATTAGACCTGCCGTCGGAGCGCCGGCCACTGCGGGGGGCAGCCCTCCGTAGAGATCACCTCTATCTAGGTTTATTTATTTTCCTAGAACTACTGACCTCTGTTACTTTCCTTCAGTTGGGTCATCCTTGCGAAATGGTACTTTCTACGAGAAGATTTTCCGTGAAATGGTACATCCCGCGTAAGGTTTTTCGCGAAATGGTATTCTGCGAAACTCTATATTCCGCGTTATGGTCAACCGAGAATTGGTGTTCCACAAAATGGTATTCAGCGAAATGGTTTGTAATGATGGCGAATATTTAAATGCTATCCGCTTTATTTTATCAGGCTAAGCAATGGAGGGAGTTGTTTTCTACTTTACTGTGAGAAAAGTTTGTATATTAAAACACCCATGAACTCCTCAGAAACTTGCAAAACTCGAGATTGTGACAAAGGTCATTCGAGATTCACGATGTATGTACAACACAGTTTAGTTTGTGGCAATACGAAGTTTGTCGGGTCAGCTAGTTTAAAATATGAAATTTAAAATTTAGGAAGGTAGAAAATTCATCTTCTGCTGTTAAAATTGAGTTGAGACCGGGTTTTGAGGTTTTACAGAATTTTGCATATATCACTAGACGATTAAAAACAGTATGGGGAGTCAGTTCACGTCGAGGACCCGGGTTCAAATCCCAACCCTGCAGATGTCACGAATGACCCAAGTTGGTTAAAGTGACTATAATCAAACAAAAAAAAAGGTATGGGGGAATTCTAATGTCTCCTGGTTTGCAAATTCTTCCAGTTTTTTGTAGTTTTATCAACAACACGGCATCTAAATAATCAAAATTTTCGACTGCAGTTTCAATGGCAATCTACAGAAAAAGTGTCCCATAACTTTTATTTTCGTTCGAATGGCCATAAAGCTTACATGTTACATGTTTGTCTCCAGGAGAATAAAATTTTTTATCATTTTTTAGCCGTAGCATCAACTGTTTTGCATCGATAATTTACCTTGTGGATAATGTAGCAAAGAGAAATGAATTTTAAACATATTTTTTTGGCATTGATTTTGTCTGAGTGAAATGTTTAGTTTAGTAGTTTAGATTGACAGAAAGAATATACCTACTGTTGAACAATGATTTTATCTACCAATAGGTAATATTAAAAATAAAATAAGGAGTTGAATTCAAAACTGACTTATAACCCAGCTAGCACCAAATTGTACATCAGTTACCGAAAATTATCGTAAATAACTCTTAACAAATTCGGAATCGTAACTAATGTTTAATTAAGTGCGCCCAAGTTGATTTTCAGTCATATATAATGATAATAGCTGACATACATACGATATTCAGCACAGAATTGTATAGTAGTGTGGACCGGGTTGGGCTTAATCGGATATTATCGTATATAAATACTTATATAGATGAAACGCGTATATTTATTCCTCATGAATAATCTCTGATTCAACTTATTTTTATCGAATTTCTTAATGTTTTCTACCTGAAATCGTATACAATGACCTCTCTGTATAGTAAACCTTATTTTCGGGGGTTAACCATAAATTTCAATGTGAACCCGAAGATAAGGTTCACAATTAATTACATGTCAATCATTCCCCCGTGGCCAAAACGCATTGTCATCCATTCTGCATTACCCAATTTCTATTTTTCTATCGCTAATTTACAATTCTAATAAGCTATTACACTCTAACAATCAACCACACTTTCTTCAGCGCACCACAACAGCCACCGCGCCAGTAACAAACCATTACAAACTACTTTTATTCACTTTAACCACTCCCTGTCTCCTGCAGACAGCATCGAGCGAGGGTCCTGTCAAAAATTTTCACCCCTAGCCGAAAATTGGAAATCAAATCTTTCAATGTTGCACCATTATTCGAACGGAAAACGCAACTCACGCACTGCCGGAGCACTGTCACTCCTTCTGGCAGGATAATAGTCATTTTCGATAAAACACCTGCACCTCATCTCTCTCTCTCCCTGCACTCTATTTCGCCGCCCAGACATATCGATGACTCACGCGTGCACACGCATTGCGGTGGATGTGATGGTAAAAGTTTTCTATCGCCAAGAACAAACGGTGCACCAGTCTATTTGTGACGTTGTACCTACTACGTAAGGTGGAAATCATGCAATCACTTGAAGTAGTTTGCTACGGATTGTTATACTCACAGTAGTGCTGAGGGTGATTGTGGCTTGACAGGGAGAAGGAAAACTTTTGCGCTATTTTCCTCCCACTTGCTCGTACCGCACGGCATCGCATTTTGATGTGATTCGTGATAGAAAACTAACTAATTTTAGCTCCAGCTGAATGAAGGTTGGCGGAAGAATACCTTGGCCGGTCGACGTTCTAGAAAAAAGTTATCTTTTTGCCAACTTACACTGCTACTGCTGCTGCTACTGCTATACACACTAATGTCCTGAATAGTGGGAGGGCGGTGGGAGGGCGAAAATGGTGAAACTTTTTTCCAAGCTGTTCTTGTCCGTAATGATGATGAAGTTCGCGACCCTCGGTGGATTGGGGGGGCGAGCGATGGGGGGCAACGTGCTGGCCTGGCCGTGGAGAACTGCTGCTGCTTCCGGCTGGTGAAGTTGCTCCACTTGAGGGATTGCAAAGTCAATCAATGTCGGGCGGAAGATTGTTTGGGAAGTTCACGGCAGGCAGCAGGGGCGTAGTTTGTCTGACTGGAGCTGGTGTCAGCCCCCAAATCTGGCGCGGGTGGGACGCGATAGTTTGTATTACTAACATGTCAGAAGCTGTCTTTCGTTTGTTTTTGTTCGGTTCACGTTTCTGCTGAATGTGTTTTGCTGTCATTCGTTGTGCCCAATGGGTTTATGTTTTATTCAGACTTCTAGAACTTTATTGTTTCGTATCAGTAAAAGTATAGTCTATTAAAACAGAAATTTAATTTTTTATCCGAATCAGCTAATAAACTGAATTGATACTAATGATAAATAAAATAGTTTTGGCAAAATCACTTTTTGTGATGTTTTCCTCTGGATGCTTTAGAATTTAAGTCTCCAACTCAAAGCAAAAGTTGAACTTCAAATGCAAATTTAGTAGCTTTCAATTGTGATGAACTGAACTCATTCGCTATTGAATTTCTTCACTGCTCTACCGAATACGCACACGGACAAAAATTCCCCATTCGAGATCGCTTTTTCACGGTGGTTTCTTCCGGAAAACATCGATGCCAGACCACCCAATGAACCAAACAAAAACGAAAAAGAGCGATGCCATACATCCTGCTCGGAAGAACGGACAAAAGTCTCAGTCCCGATGCAAATCGGCTGTGGCGGAAAATTCAAATTGAATTGAATGAAATCTCATTATGGCAAGCAATTTTTCATTGTTTGCTTATTCCGGTTCGATCCCGTCGAACGACGGTTGTAGTCAGGTTAGGTTTAAGCCAGCACCGAGGGGAAGAGATGCTGTCAACGACGACGGTCTGGTGAAAGTATGATGCTAGTGATTTTACTCAACCTCTTCCTCAAGGACACCCAAGTTTGACTACTCAGCTCGAGCAAAACAACGGTACACTATTGAACACTGATGACTACGGAATGCCACTTGAACCTAGCTGGCGTCCAATTCTTAGCGGTAAATGCTAAGTAGGGAAAATTGAGAAACTCTATACACTCCCCAACCAAAGTGGAAACATGACAAATGAGATAAAGTTCGCTGAAGAGAGGTTAAAGAGGATGTCTACGATAGGATTCGGAATAACGGGAAAAAATATATAATAAGAGCTGAATGAAGAAGTTCCACTTGTCCTTTTCACCGGTGCCACTGGGAGGAAAGCTGCTTCCTGGTTGATGGTAAAATGAAAGCGAACTCTTATCGCCAGGATCTTGTTCTTATCTCGGGCGGCGGCTTTTGTGCCGGATCAGAGAGACGATGAACCACTTGACTAAAGGAGTGGAAAATGAAGACCAACATCCAGCATCAACCCGGCATCTCGAGATGTGATGAGATAGCAAGCTTTCCGTTGCCGGGAGAGACCGACTCCGGGGTGAAGGAAAAAATAATTAATTTGTGTTTATAAATCTGAACCAACAACAAGCCCGGCGTCGGTTGCGGCAGAAACGGGAAGGGGGTTGCGCATCAAAGGAATATCGGAACGGGGAAGTTAAACAGGCAGCAAAAACATTTCAGCTTCAAAAGAGATGAAAATGATGAATCCCTCGGATAAATGCTTACTGTGGGCCCGACCGGAGCCGGTTGATTGGAAGCGACCGTTCCATGCGACCCGTCCTGGCGGAAGGTCGGATTGCAGTGGATCGGAAAGGGCGAATGGAAAAGTTTGAAAGTCGACAGAACAAATTATCTAAATTAGGGAGAAAAAGATTCCGCTCTTTCCTAGTTTGCTCGGGTGTGGGATCAATTCATTAGGATCTGCTTTTTCCTGAGCGAGCCTGTTGCGATGGTGCGGGAGCGGTTCCTCAAGCTGAAAGGGAGCCGCCTGTGTAAGAGGGCCAAATGACATTGATTATGCGAGATATGATAACGAGGAAAGTTTTGATTACCCGTTAGGCAAAATCACAACAGTAAACATGGATGTGAATCATTCGGGTATGATAGGTCACAGAATTATGGGATTTATGGAAGGCTATCGCGCCGGACCGGACAGCTGTGCAAACAACTTTCACTGTTTGATCATCAACAAACTGAAAACCGAATTTTCTGATTTGTGTAAGGAAATGTTAAATATGCTATATCAGTGAAAATGTATCATAATTTGATTTAATAGGAATATCAAACTCCAAATACAGCACGTGACATTAATTTTTAATTTTGAGTGAAGTGAATAATTTAGACTAAACCGTTTACCTAATAATTCCAGAAAATTTCATTCCTAGTTACAAAATCGTTAGAACCTCTGTGTCATAACCACGCATCATAATATTGAAACAAAGGGTACCAAGTACCAGTAAGAACCGTACTAAATAAATACTCCAATTACGCTGCATTTCCTGTTCCCCCCTCTGGGGCTCGAACTCATCACTCCACATCCGGTTGTAAATAAACCCAACTTTGTATCCATACCTATCGCAATCGTTAGTCCTTTAATGTTCGCTCGTTCTCAGTCGTCGGCCTCGGTCGGGGGAGGACTTGCCTACACCCCCATCCCCCATCAACCGTAACAAAACGAAAAATGCTTCCTCCATCAACAGCAACCCAATTGCAATCACCAATACGGATCGACAGTTACTCATGCATGCCATCGATGAACAATCGACGTTGTACACTTCAATAAGGCCCGTCAAAAACGCGTCGGAAACAAACTCCGATTGGTATCATTTCGGCTCGTCGCGATGATGATTTACTGTCAGAGTCCCTGCCCTACCTCCCACGCCGCATGGTTCAGCCCATTTCAGTTTCGGGTACATACAGAGCAGTGATAAAAAAAGAGAGAGTGGGAAAATCGGCTTTATGCTGACGGAACCGTCGCCTTGCCGGGAGGATTCATTTCCGTTGCCGAATGCGCCAGTGTAATACAATAATGAATGTTTAATCGAGGTAAATATTTGGAATTGATTTTCGTACGCCGCGCCGGCCGCCGTGCGATGAATGTTTCGCTTTTTCAGCTGCCGATGCTTTTTCGAGCCAAGGCAAATAGGTACAATGTATGAAACAAATATTTCCTTACTAATGATCTTCCCTGCCAGATCGGTATTCGATTTAATAACGATTTTCGTGGGGTTTTCTCAAAGACAGAATGGGAGTTCAAAGTTTTCTGAAAAAATATTTCGGCAAAATGTACACTCGGTATTCAAAACTATTTTTGTTTTAATAAATACTTTAGCTTGGCAGCCCATTATTTTTGCGCACCCTCGCTTTTTCGGTTGGCGCCCAGATATTGTACTAACTAAACTACTGCCGCACTCTTATATTAGGTAGTCTAAAACCTAGTTTTATTCTCCCAACTCTATCATTCTACCACGCATTACACACTCGCCTCGACGACGATAATTATTTTTGTATAATTGCTCTTTGTTTTTGCTGCCGAGAAGCGTCAAATCCAATTTTATTATAGACAACCTAATATAAGAGTGCGGCAGTAGTTTAGTCAGTAAAACATTCGGTCGACAACCGAAAGAGTGTGGGCGCGAATTCCTCTTGCCATTACACAACTCAACATATTTTGTTTATCCATATGTCGCTTGAAGATAGCGGTTGTGTCTAGGTTGGCATCGAAAGTATGTTTGGTCGATTTATCGTATGTGACTCGGTAATCCTTTAAACTGTGATCGAGCAATGAATTTTAGTATCCATTTTTGCAAAAAATTTGCTTATTTTCATTTCATCGCAAAATACATTCCCAGCTTGTTGACACCGATGAACAATGAGTATGAGTTAGCGATACCGAAAGAATATTGGAGAGCGAAATCAATTCGCATTTTTCACACCAGCTTTTGCGTCAGTGATTGCTTGCGAGCGAATGAGATAAGTTCACCAATTGTCGAGATCAGGGATGGAAAAAAATCGCTTCTAGCGATCATAGGACACATTCCAGCGTTACGGGACACAATTAGCACCCATTGTTACCATGTGAATCCCCTCCTGTTTCACCAATGTTTTGGCAACTATCTTGTGAAATAGTTGTTTAAAAAGTACTTTATTTTCCAATAGAATGCTAGGTATTTGATCAAACAGGTACTGATCTGCATAGTAGGGATAGTGTCCCGTAACGCTGGAATGTGTCATAGGAGCGATCAGATTCAGATTCATTGACATCACTACTTACAAGCGACAAACACTTTGTCGCGATCCGCACAGATTATGACAAACCTCATGTCATGTAATGTTCATTGCATGATTGCGTTGAGAAATATAACAGACGATTGGTTGTGTGCATCGCATGAATCGCAATACAAACAACATGTGTGACCTTTTGTAACACTATGATCGACTTCTGGGACTGTTTAGAGAACAAAATCTAGTGATCAACGCTAAAGATTCACTGTTTGTCATGATCTGTACGGATCGTGATCTGTGCGTGTGGCGATAACTCACAGATTTTATCAAAATCATTGATCTTCCATCCCTGGTCGAGACTAAAATCAATTATGGCAATGAGCAATCATTGCGATCAAATTTAGCAATATTCTCAATGACGGACACGGATTGTGGTCCATAAATGTGTTAAAAATAATGCGTAAAATATTGCTTTTCAACAATTATCGGCAAACACCTAACTTTTGAGAATAAGTGCCGAATTCCACTCGGCACTTTCATTTCTGGTACACGTATTCGTTTTAACTTTCGACGAAGCATACTGATATACTGATACATACTGACATACATAGCATACTGACATACTGATATTCACTGGTATGAAATGGAACCTAAACCTGGAAGCCCTGCCTAGCGCCTGCTCGATGATCTAATTCAAACGATGACGATAGCTGGAACTACGTTAAAATGTTTCATGTACATACTGAAGCAGCTAAGCTGGGAAGTGCGACCTTGAGCGCCTGTTCCCCAAGTGAGAGGCGGCTCAAACAGCGTCTGTCTCGGAGTGAGAGGCTAAATATAAAATGCTGTATCCTGCAAACTATACCTAAGATGGCAGACTCATCCATGCGATGTATGTGTCGCAACTCTCATGTACCATGAACAACGAAAATATAAATACGGAACAAATCAATCGGTATAGGACACGGCAAAGAACTAGTAAACGTTTAAAGGATAATGATTGGAAACTCGGTACCTGGAATGTCCGAACCCTCCATGAACCGACACGAGCTGGCTTGCTTGCTCGAGACTAACCTCGAGACGAAGAATGGAGATCGCTGCTTTTCAGGGAGTTCGTTGGCCAAATTCCGAAGAAAGGGAGTTCCTTGCAGTAGACCCTGTTGTAGGCACCTCCATTAAGTACAACTTCTACTACAGTGGCGGTAGAAAGGCAGAACATGGAATCGGTTTCCTGGAGGAAAGCAAAAGTAAAGAGTTATCTGATGCAGGCCCGTAGATGACCGTAATTGCGTGTTGAGAATTAAGAGCAAATTCTTCAACTACACTCTAATCAACGTATACGCACCAACAAATGACAAAATTGATGATGCTAAGAACCAGTTTTACGACTGGCTTAACAGAATATATTGAGAGCGCCTGAAACATTACGTGCAAATCATCATTGGAGACGCATATGCGAAAATTGGGAGCGAGCAATTCTTCGTCCTTTATCTGTCGACCAGCGATAATGGTTAAAAGGATGGCCATCTGTAGCACCCACTTTCCACATTTGAATATTCGGAAACTCATCTGGAGGCATCCAAATGGAGACTCTTGCTCTCAGATCGATCATGTCTTGATTAACGGTCGACACTTTTCGGAAGCCATCAATGAGCTTTTCGGTGACCAAATATCGACTCTGACCACTATTTCGTCATGTATAAGATCCGCGCAACGTTGTCGAACACGACAAAGGCTTGTACTGAAAGCAAGCTGCATTTCAATATCCAGCGGTTGACGGCAGATGGCGTGGTAGCAGAATATGCCAGAATACTTGTTCAACGAAACGCAAAACAACAGAAAGAAAGAGAAGAAGATATAAGTGGACTATGGAGGATCCTCCATGGTGTAATTAAAACAAATGCGAGAGAGCTGGTAGTCACGACGCGTGGAAGGTAGCGTAACAGCTGACAGGTGCATATAACAGATGAGATAGGGAGGCTCGGACTCGCAGGCTTACTGGGCTACACGGCAGAACAGAGAAAGGTATAGAGCGACTAGAGCTGCGAAAAAAGAACCCTCCGCCTAACAAAAGTATGGTGGTCTGCAGACTTGCTATAAACACCGTCCGGTGCGGAACGGCTGCTACCCGTCCAGATACACACCGCAACAGGTAGGTACTTTTGACAATAGAACGCACTGGCGTTGCTACATATTGACACGCTCCCCGAAAACGCAAAAACCCGATCGAAGTGCTTTGTCTTCAGCTAAGCACCGGTGAGCACCGTATCAACGACGGCTTGCATGATTTCTTTGCTTTCTTTCTTATTCGTTCATATTCGGTGTACGTGACTGAGTTGTCCGGACGTTCGGGCTCGGTGCTCAAGCCGTGCTTTAGCCGTGCTCTAGCAGGTGCCAGCTAGTGTAAGCTGGCACGGTATCGGTCGCAAACTAGAATAATCTATATATAACTGCTTGGTGCGATACGGTTAAAACTTATGAACGGTAGTGGATACCTTCCACAATGCCGTGTTTGTGCCATATCATCTGCAGCTGTTCAGTAAAAATTATAGAATTTTTGGCCCGGAGCCGCCCGGAGTGCACCGAACACGCATAATACTGTACCGAACAGAAAAAATCGGCACTGAGGTACGGTATTATATTAGTTCGAACAAGAGCAGGCAAAATACACCGAAACCGGTAGCGGAGGAGAATGTTTTAGCACGGTTACCGGAGCGGTGCGTGCTTTCACAAGCCTGGCTGGTCTGTACCTAGTGGAACGAACGAGGGGTTCACGTAGGACTGCGAAGGCGGGTACAATTCGACAATGCTTGACAATTCGAGATTGTTCGTAAATTTATAATTTACTGTATTGTAACAAATGCCCTAAAACATTTATATGCATTTGAAGTTGTGTTGAAATATCCTAAATATCTGTATTCGGTATACCATTGTCATCAGTTTCTTGCAGTTTGTAGTTCCACTAAGAGTTAAACCATCAGTCCAAAATTACATATCTTCTAACGATTGGTGATGATTTCGTATTTTGACAATTTTTGCAAAACCTGTAGCACTAGTCAACTTTAAGTAACTGGCTTGACAGTGGTATGCAGTTGACAAAGTCAACTTACTTAAGGAGTCAGCTTGCTTACAACCAGTGATGCCACATATAATTCTGTGTTTTTTGTTGGAAAAATCTGGCCATCTGTATCAGCGAAGAAAAATATTTGCGCAAAAATCTGTCCAATGCAAAACAATGAGAGTGAAAGAGACGGAGAGTCATTTGGCTGACTATTTCCGTCTCTTTTTTCATTGTAAAAGCTCAAAAATCTGTTTAATCTGCGTATTTGGCGAAAATCTTCTATGCATACAGAGTCTGTACTGGCGATTTTTTTCAAATATCTGTTAAACACAGAAAAATCTGTGCATGTGGCAACCCTGCTTACAACTACGGTTAAACCGAAAAAATGAATAACTATTCTGGGTTATCATTTACAATACTCATTCGCATTCGTCAATTTCCATGAAATAGATAACACCATTCATTGGGATAGCTTTACTTTATAGTTATTTGAATACTTGACAGAAACTATGTAGAGAATTGTAAGCAACTAACTGATGCAGAGAAGCGAATGAAACGCCCAAAAGCTAGTCTCGGATAAGACAGTCACTGATTTTCCTCGCTTTGAGAATTGCTGCGTCACGTCGCTTGCACAAATATCCCTTCAGCCCTATTTCCGTGTAAGACATTTGTTCCGAACAGATTCTTGCAGTATATGAATGCAATCTATCAAAAGGAAAGGATGACCGCTCACTTTTCCATGACATTTCACTTTTTTACATCACATCAAATTGGTCTAAATTTAATGTTTAAAGATAAAATCGATTGAATGGAAGGTGTGGTATTACACTTTGACCAAATTGTTTATTTGCAGGGCATCAAACTGGACTAGGTTTAATGTTAAAATGATAAAATCGGCTGAAGGGGTGATTTTGCACTCTGGCGAACTTCCCAAGCACAGATATCAATTTGGTGTAGATGTAAACGTCGTAAAGAATCTTCAACCTGTTGGAACTGGGGGTTTTGCTACTTTTTTTGTGTAGAAGGAAACTACACTTAACAGATGGTGAGTTTATCTATCGTCCCTGCCAGTGAAGCAAGGTAATCACGAAGAAAATCATGGGGAAAATTGAGATTGAACTTTTCGTTAATTTTAGTAATTGAAAATGAAAATTGTAATAAAAACCACATAATTGCTACATCTATTATGAATCGATTGCTATTCAAATCATCAAAATCCATTTATAATATGCAGAGCTATTAACTTTCCAAATCTTTCATTTTTCGAGACGCTCGAATTTTTTGTTTTTTTTTTTTGGAATTACCTCCTGTACTAGTTACCTTTCTGAGAGACGTAGTTCTACGTAAAAAACGATAGTTCGAGAAGAACGTACCCGCCCGATCAGAAGATAGATTCTTCAGCAACGGCACACGGAGTTTGTACAAAACACTGAAGTGCTGGCAATCTGTTTACTGACAAAGCGACGGTAGCGGCCAGGTGGAAAGAGCACTTCCAGACTCTGTTGAATGGAGAGGTAAACACGCAGATAAGCAGGTACAGGATAAGAATTATGAGTAATGGCGAATCTGTAGAGCCACCAATACAGGAGAAGGTTAAGAAGACAACCAGCGAGCTGAAAAACGCATTGGCTGTACGAAGCAATCCAGCTTTGGTAGGATCTGAAAGGAAGAATAAATTCCGGAGAAGAGATTATAATATCGACTCAAGTATAAAAACTCTCGGGGCATTACATTACCCAATTCTGCCTATAACGTCCTCTCCCGTACACTGTTCTGTAGACTGAGACCATCAGCGGAGTCCTTCGTCGGCGAGTACCAGGGTTTTCGTGGTTTTCGTGATGGTCGCTCCAGTCCAGATGTTTACGCTGCGTCAATCACCAGACAATTTCCGGGAGTACAACTTGAAGACACATAATCTGTTTGTGGACTTAAAGGAGGCGTACGATTCAGTTGAGCGTGTAGGGCGCAATGTCTCTACATATTAGCGTTGGTAAGAGAAAATACTTATCAACTTAGGGATAACATTTACTAATTTTGATCGTCGTGGCACTAATTATATCGAGACTTGTTGATACTTTTCGGTTAAGAGGATTAGCAAGTCTTGATATTGTTAGGGACTATATCTTTCAATAAGTGCTTCATTGGTTTCACTGTGCATGGTTTTTGCTATCACGTATTATGAACCAATTAGCAATATGTGACTATCTTCATCTTCATAGAAATCGTCGAAAATATGATACTGTTTCGCAGTGGTCAGTGTCAGTGTCAGTGTACAGCTACGTAGTTTTAAGTTTTAAGAATGCGGTAATTTACAATTATATATATGGTGGCCGGGCAACCAGATACGTTACTTGCGTGATTCTTGTATGAAAAGATAAACTCGCGGAGAAGTGACGTTTTTAACGTAACGATTCTTAAACGAATTAGAGCGCGTGATTTTGACGAGCTCCTCGATATCGTTATCTTGATCTCTTGTGAAAGTTAACTTAATTATCTATCGTGATAAATAATCAAACTCATCTAACAAGGCGAACGCAATCTTTTCCGTTTTTGATACCATGGAATAGCGCGGGACTAGTTAATGTTAACGGGAAACTAGTCAATAACTTTTCGTCGAAGAGCCCAATTTCGGAAGCAGTTTTTGGGCCTAAAAGTGGGGTTCTGTTTATATAAATGTATTCACAAATGTATATACTTTTGAAATTTGCTAAATCAATGACGACTAATTTCACCTCAATGCATAATGTTTTTGCCCGGTACCGTTGAGATATAGTTTATATGTGTCGAATTGAGGCCCAAATACGTCACATACGCTTTCTAAACGAGAATCTACAACGGAGAAAGTGCGAAAGTTTCAATAATGGATGAAATGTAACTGTTCACGCGCGCATTACTTCTATGGCAATTGTGGGACAAGGGTCGGATAGCGTTGCGTAATAATGACGCGTACCAATAGAGCGATAAATAAAGACTAATTTATTTAGATTGCCACCTGGCTTATATAAGAAATGTTATAAAAGTATAAGCTTTGCTTTGTCATATCAGTACAATAATGTTATAGGAAAGAAATTGATCATTGTTCATTATTTTACATTTGCTTTGCGCTTATTGTCGCAAGCGAATTTAATTGTACGATGTGTCACCTCTGCTGTCCATGTCGCATTGTTGGCGGCAGAAGCTGCGATGAAGATGATCGAATGAAGATCGTCGATAGATGATGCTACAGTACCCCCCTTCTGGAGAGAACGACGGTTAATGAAAGCGATCTGGAAATTTTACTCGTCGGCCAGAACGAGTGACCGTAGTCGGCTGAGGCGTAGGTGTAGTTGTTTCCAAACGATCAGATGTTGGTTGCGTTGTATGCTGATCCTCGAGCACGTAAGCGGGTTTCAGTCGGTCGACGGAAATTTTCGAAGTTCGTCCGTTAATGTTGATTTCGTAGTATTTGTCGGTGCGCTTTAAAACACGATGAGGTCCCATGTACGGCGGTGTAAGGGATGGCTTGATCGAGTCGTTGCGAACGAATACGTGCTTACATGTCTTGAGATCGGGATGCATAAACACACTAGCACGGTTGTTGTGCCAAGCTGTGTCGGGTGAACGAAGATCACGCATGACGTTGCGAAGATTGCTCGAAAACTCCGATTCGGTAACACTATAGGATGTTTCAGCAAAAAATTCTGAAGGAATCCGAAGCGTCGTTCCATAAACCATTTCTGCTGGAGATGCTGCGATGTCTTCTTTGTGGATAGTTCGTAAGCCAAGAAGAACCATCGGGAGATGTTCGGTCCAGCGCTCGGGGTTGTGGCAAAGAATGGCTGCTTTCAGCGTTCTATGCCATCGCTCGATAATGCCATTCGACTGAGGATGATATGGCGTCGTACGAAGATGATTTATTCCGAAAATACGAACCAATTCTGCAAAAAGCGATGACTGGAATTGACGTCCTTGGTCTGACGTGATGTGCGTTGGCACACCGAAGCGAGATATCCAGCCGGTCACTAGAGCTTGAGCGATGGTAGGTGCAGTCATATCCGGAACAGGTATCGCTTCTGGCCAGCGAGAAAACCTGTCGATGATTGTCAGACAATAACGATTCCCGTTGCTCAGTGGAAAGGGTCCAACAATGTCGATGTTGATGTGGCTGAATCTGCAATCGGGTAGAACGTACCGTGCGGGAGATGTGCGTGTGTGACGAATAACTTTAGTACGTTGACACTGAATACACTTTCTGGCAAAGGCGATGCTGTCCTTTCTTATGCTTGGCCAAACGAATCTCTGCGTCATCAATTTAGCCGTAGCGCGGGTGCCAGGATGAGCGAGGTTGTGCGTCGAGTTTAAAAAAACTGTCTCGGAATCGCTTCGTAATAAACGGCCTGATCCGATCGTGCGAACAATCGCAGTACAACAACGCAGATTAGAGCTGCCTGGAATAGTAAATTGTTTAAGCTGCAACGATGATTTTATTTTACCTTCCAGTATCTTTCGTAACTCGTCATCGGTCTGTTGATCGGTTGCGAGAGCATCAAAGTCAACCGAAGGGATAGAGTTAATGGCTGCGATCCGAGAGAGTAGATCGGCTGGAATATTATCCTTTCCAGTTACATGTCGTATGTCGGTGGTGATTTGGCCGATGTAGTCTAACTGTCGTGCTTGGCGGTTTGTAGCTTTTTCGGGATTCTGGTGGAAAGCAAATACGATCGGCTTGTGATCGGTGTATATGTGGCAGTTTCTTCCTTCCATCATATACTTGAAATGTCGTACTGCTAAATAGATTGCGGTTAATTCCCGGTCGTACGTGCTGTACTTTAGTTGGGCCTTGTCAAATTTTTTAGAAAAAAATCCTAATGGCTGTACGTTTCCATCCAGAATTTGATGAAGAACTGCTCCGGCTGCAATATTCGATGCGTCTACCCATAAAGATATTTCTGCGTCCTTAGCTGGGTGAGCGAGCAATGCAGCTTGTGCCAGTTGTAGTTTACACTGTTCGAAAGCAGTTGATGTCTCTTCTGACCAAACCAACGGGGTTCGGTCATTCCGCTTATTACCAGGAATCATCGTAAGCAATGGTATTTGTGCTACTATTGCGTGTGGGATAAATCGCCTATAAAAGTTTATCATCGCTAAAAAACTTTTAAGATCCTTCACTGTAGTAGGACGTTGGTAGTTACGTATTGCCTCGACGCGCTGCGGTAGTGGTCGTATGCCGTCGGCTGACACTGAGTGACCAACGAAAATAATTTCAGATCGGCCAAACTCGCATTTTGCGACGTTGATCGTTAAGCGATGTTTTTCCAATCGCGCGAAGAGTTGTCGAAGATGATCACGATGTTCCTCTGGGGAAGACGAAGCGATGAAGATGTCGTCAATGTATGGGTATACAAAATCCAAACCTCGTAGCACTTCGTGTATCAGCCTCTGGAATGTTTGCGCAGCGTTGCGCAGTCCGAACGTCATGAAGGAGAATTCGAATAATCCAAATGGTGTGGTGATCGCAGTCTTCGGGATGTCGTCTGGATGGATGGGCACTTGATGGAAAGCTTTCTGCAAGTCAACCTTTGAAAAAATGGTTTTTCCTTGCAAAATAGCTGTAAAATCCTGCAGGTAAGGTACAGGATATCTGTCGGGCACTGTTTGAGCGTTGAGTGCACGGTAATCGCCGCAGGGCCGCCAAGTTCCGTCGGCTTTTTTTACCATGTGAAGTGGACTTGCCCAACTACTGGATGATGGTCGACAAATTCCTAGTTTCATCAGGTGCTCAAATTCGGTCCGCGCTGCTAACAGCTTCTCAGGTGAAAGTCGTCTCGGTCTAGCAAATGTCGGCTGACCCGTCGTTTCGATGCGATGCACTGTCGATGATTCGCTGATTGTACCTGGGAGTTTCAAACGTGTGATCGATGGGAATTCGGCCAATAGCTCTGCGTACGGTGATTTTGTGGAAAACGTGCGGATAGAAAGTTCACTTGTTGATGCTAAGATCGCCATTGCTTCGAGCTTTGTTGTATTGTCTATCAGACGATGGCGTCTTAAATCGATCAGCAAATCGTGATGGCTAATGAAGTCAGCACCGATTATTCCCGATGTCACATCAGCGATAAGAAATGTCCACAGGAATTCTCGACGAAGGCCAAGATTAACTTTTAGTAAAACTTCTCCGTATACTTTAATCGGTGTTCCGTTTGCGGCAAACAATTTGATGGTGGTTGGTTTAATCCGAACTGAATCTGGGTTTTTCGATATAACGGACACATCAGCTCCGGTATCGATGAGGAATTTTATGTTACTACTGGTGTCTGTTATTTTCAGGCGGAAAATTTTTGCTGCGTTGGAGAGTTTGCCAATTTCCAACGTAGGTTCAGTCGGATGATGTCATTGCTTATTTTTAGAGTTGGAAGGATGCACGAAATAACACGGTTTGCGACACTGCTGGGCTTTGTCGCCAAAAGTACGATGATACCAACATATGTCATATTCACTGTTACGGTTTTCAACAACTCTATTTTGGCTGCGCGATCGTGAACGATCCGATTGGTTGCCTTGAGGTCGAAGCAATTTATTAACCGTTCTCGTTAGTTCGGCGATTTCCCGTTGAAGTAATTCGATGCTACTAGGAGGTGGTGATGCCGGTCTGGCAGATGACGCCATTGCGATTTCTGAATGTTCCGTGCAAATGGCATTGACGTTGCGAAGGTTAAGGGATTCTACGATTGCATCCGCGACGATAGCTTTCGTTGCCGAGTCACCTTTCGATGCTATCACTGCTGCCTGCGCGTGGGTTGGAAGTCTCGATGCCCACAGATCAAAAAGGGCTTGTTCGCTCAATGCATTTCCAGCAACCCTCCGCATCTCGTTGAAAAGTTGGCTGGGTTTCATGTCACCAAGCGGCATTGCAGACAATACCTGATGCAAACGTCGTTGCTGACTATCAGTAAAATGTTCACTGAGCTTTTCTTTGATATACGCGTACTTTTCCGTAGTAGGTGTACCCTCGATGATAGATCGTAGCTCTGTTAGCTTATTCGGAGGCACCTGAGCCATTACGATGTTGTACTTCCTGGTGTCGTGATGAGTTGCAATTCCGGATGCGGCAAACCAAAACTCCAGAGAAATGAAATATGATTCGATGTTCGATGCTGTCATAAGCGGTGGATTCAGGCGAGGAAGATGCACTGCTTCTACGATGGCGGAATCCTGTTCCTCGGTAGAGGTTCGAGGTGCTAATTTGTCGTCCGTTGCCATGGTTCGATTAAAATTCACTTTCGATTCGCGAACACGGGATCACGTCGGGGTCACCAATTATGGCAATTGTGGGACAAGGGTCGGATAGCGTTGCGTAATAATGACGCGTACCAATAGAGCGATAACTAAAGACTAATTTATTTAGATTGCCACCTGGCTTATATAAGAAATGTTATAAAAGTATAAGCTTTGCTTTGTCATATCAGTACAATAATGTTATAGGAAAGAAATTGATCATTGTTCATTATTTTACATTTGCTTTGCGCTTATTGTCGCAAGCGAATTTAATTGTACGATGTGTCACCTCTGCTGTCCATGTCGCATTGTTGGCGGCAGAAGCTGCGATGAAGATGATCGAATGAAGATCGTCGATAGATGATGCTACACTTCGTTGAATTATGTCATCTACCAAGATGAACCCTGATCTGTACCTTCCCCTTCTAACACAAATCATATTCCATAATACTTGTGGAGATGCAGTGGTACCCGCGGTCTCTAGCAACAACAACAACAACAAGTATATCGGACTAATATTCTTTCGTTTTCCCATGTAGTACAGCCTTTTAGTTGACCAATCACAGAGTGGAACTACGAGCAGGTTACCTAAGCCGAGCTAAGCTTTAAGGCGGCGTACGATTCAGTTAAATGAAATGTGCCGTGGCAGATAATACTAGAGTACGGTTTTCCATCGAAGCTAGTTAAACTGATTCTTACGTCGCTGGATGAGCCAAAGTTTTGCATCAAAATAGCGGATGAGACCTCAGCTGCTTTCGTGATGTTGGATAGACTGAAGCACGGGGATGCATTCTTCAACCTGATATTCAAAAAAGCCAACAAATACGAAGAGCAAACGGAACGGGACTACCATCACGAAAGCTCACATGCTTCTTGGTGTTGCGGATGACGTCGATATAATCGGAATCAACCGTAGAGCAGTGAAAGATGCCTTTAGGCCTCTTAAATTGGATGCAGCGAGATTGGGACTTACTATTACCACCACCAAAATGAAGCCAAAATGAATGGCAGGGAACGTGAGAGTCCAAATGGTGTTGGTATAGAAGTAAAATGACGAATTGGAGCCGCGAATCGGGCTATCTATGGATTATGTAGCCAGCTGAACTCATAGTTTGCAAATTCGCACAAAACTGGTGCTCTACAAAACACTAACTTTCCCGATGACCCTTTAAAACTTGAATTATGAACGCTAAAGGAAGCTGACCGAGGAGTGCTTGGGGTTTTTGGTCATGAAATTCTGCGATTTATACTTGGTGGCAAAATGGAAAATAACGTGTGGCGCATACGCATGAATCACGAGCTGTATCAAGTATATCAATGAAGCGACCCTCATTTCCTTCTGTAACATTACATGCACGCATTTTCATCTGGCTGAACCCGGATGAATCACCCCGGTCGGCTCAGAATATAAATTTAACATTTAATTCGATTACCCGCGCCGGTCGGTGACTTGATCGAGCGACGGCGCCGGTAGGGCAAAATACTTAAATGAAAAATAAACGTCGCGTTTGCACCACATTCTAGGTGAACGAACGCGCAAGTTTCTTAACCTGCGGCAACGAACAGTTTCCAAAACAAATGCGCCGTTGCATTTTTGCCGACTAAGGTAAACAATGGAGCGCGGAACTGTTCGGTACTAAAGCCACGGGCCAAAATGTATGCGTGAGAGAGAAGCTCGACGGACAGCGTGAGGTCTACCGCTAGGCAGAATAGGACGAAACTACCTCGAGAAGGAGGAGTTTCCTTAGGGCGAAGAACCTCTTCTATCAAGTAAGAAATAACTTTGTAAAATAAGTTTTAATAAAGAATTGAGATTCGGTTTTGACACGCCAACCCGTCAGGTCGGTAGTGAAATTAATTACGTTGTTTTATTCCGCATACTGTTTCATCTCCATGTAACATACTTCATCACCAATATGCTGATACGGTGCGGTGAGCTGGACACGTGGTCAGAATGCCAGACGAAAAAATAGCCAACACTATTTTCAGCAGAGAACCAGGAAGATTTAGACTGCGGTATGGATCCCGCACCCGATGAATGTGTGCGCTCGAGGTCGATGCACGTTCAGCTGCTATTCAAGGGGATTGAAGAACGGCAGTCCAGAACCAACAGTACTGGAGGACCATGATTCGTTCGGTGCTGGAACGAAAACACACCACCGCGCTCAGGCAAAGTCAGTAACAATTTTAGTTAGTTCATTGATATTCATATTCATACTGATCGTTCAAACAAGTTGATAAATGTTTGCCGTTCAAATAAAGCTATTATATTCAGTGAATGACTAGAATTAAAAAAAAAAGAGAAATTTAGTTGAAATTTCCGATGCGTTTATTTTAGATACGCAGGCCCAACAATCTACATTTTTAATCAATCGTTGTGCAAGTTTAACCTAATGCTGCTGAGAGTAAATTCCATCGGCATCGGTATTCCAGCCAATGAATTTCATCACCAATCTAATGCTGGACTATCGTCATATCTGCACAAAACCTGCAGCCGTTTGATATGTGGATTAAAATTTAATCCCTGGCTCGTTCACGATTTATCCCCAGCAGGATATGGGTGTGTGTGTGAGTTTGATTTTTTTTTTTTCATAGAACTGGACGTTGCTGTTGTTTAGACAAGCGATAATCAAAACTAGACCGTCCTTTTTCCCCACCTTCCACCATCTGGAAGGTTTATGATAATTAGAAATTGAATTGGGTGGTGGGATCCTGCCGTGCAAGATGAAGCAAGAGGTGCGCTGCTATCATCAACTCCAATCGGACTGTGTGAGTGAGTGGTGGTTGAAAATATTCAATGTTATTTTAGGACTTGGTATATCCGGTGCTCGGTGCGGTGTTTCTGCTGCAGCATTCGTAGACTGTTTGATGTGAATGAAGTGATGATGATGGTTTTACAATATTTGCCTGGAGGGGTACGTGTTTGGATACGGATTCGGAGGGTTAGTCTGACAATCTGCTGGCAGGTTGACTGGTGTATGACGGCTATAAAATTAATATTGCAGTACAATATTTACTCGCAACATGTTGGTTGGATAGACTAACTTTGCGAATTGTTATGCTGTCATGAAACGTTACCACATGCGGATGCTTGCTGCGCTAAAAATGCTGATTAACATCCAACTTAGCGATTTCAAATGTCAATTACTGAACGAGACAAAATTTATGCACATAAATTAGCAGCATGTCCTGTTCGCAATTCATAACGTTTTACTTGTGCGTCATAATCACCCATGTTATGCGGAATAACGTAAATCAATTGGTGATAATCATCCAACCGCCAATCGACCGTTAACGGAACTGTCAACTGTGTGACGTCGGATTAACGATACAAGCTCGAACAACGTTTGACCTTGAATTATTTCACATAATAAACAACTTGTAATCCGATTGCTTTGCTTTTGCACCCCCGCCCGTTAAGAAACTCGGCCCCTTTTCAAGTTATTAGCAGTTCAAATAAAACTAAATTGTGTGCAAAGTGATTACCTACTCCTACTCGCCCGACTGTGCAAAGCCGGGGTTATTCACTTCCGCACCATTTTCCTTGTGGCAGGGAATACAACGCAACGGGGAAACATTTTGCACCAGCAGATTTTCCACTGTCGTGCAACGTTTTTTTTTTTGCTTCTTATTCTCCAGGGATAGGGACCGTCCCGGGGTAAGCAATCCGTACTGGCCGCGTGTCACAAATTAAAGTAGCATCGTGCTCGTCGCCCAACGACGTTGAACTGTAATGCGATCTCTAACGGGTACTACGACAATGTGCTGGGATTGCTCGTCCCCATCGGAGGGAATTGGTAATGGCCAACAGGGCAGTACATGCTCTGAAATATAAGGTTCTACATTATGTACTTAGCTGGAAAAGACAACTAAGCGGGTAGAGTCATATAAATCTTAATGTAAAGTTGTGATTTGAACATTCTGAGAGTTTGCATTCTAAAGTCGAAAAGCCATGAAGACTACTAATTCAACAACTCCGTACTCAGATGGTTTTCTTCGCACAACTTGCATTTGAAATCACGGCAAAGAACAGGTTGGTCCTCTCGAAGGTCTTTTTTTACAAAAATACACAGATAAAAAATATTTCATGTTTAGCATTATCTTCAAGTATATGACATTAAACAACTGAATGAATCTAATCAACAAGTACAGGTAAATTATGATTCCATGTTTAAAATTTTTACAAGATACGCAGCAAGCACGCAATTCATAAATTGCGCACTGTTAAACGAATTTCGCCCTCCGGAAATACAGCGAACCTTCCATTAATCCTCACGCAAACCCCTTTTAGTAGTCCCTTATGAAAAATTCATTCTCTTAAGTGGTACAAAATGGTTCAAATCCTGAATGGAGAATACCCAGCTTCCCGGCAAATCACACACACACAGGTGCCGAGTCTAATTTACACTAGCGCTTAACATGAACGAACGTTTCTGGAACACTGCCATACACGGTCTCCGCGTTTACCCGTTCACAGCCAGTGGGAAGTGATTTCCAAAGTGTCTGTGTTTTCACTACGGCGGGCGGTAGGATCCCACGAATTGTAGATATATCCCGTCGCAAATGGCCGGTCAGCCGGTCAACAAAAGGCAGCACACCACACACGCAGGACACAGTCCAGCACATAAATAGACCATGTTTACACATTACTTTTGTTTGACTCTAATTTAACTAGCCTTTCCGTTCGTCTCCTTCCACCCGGCTTTTTTCCCTCCACAACGAGTTGACTCGGGTCGGAAAATATTTGCTCTCAATGGTTGTTGGTGTCCGTCCAATCCGCCGCTGCCTGCTGGAGTCTCGTTTCGGGTACGAACGATTAGAGGAAAGCATACAATTTTGAGGAAAAACTCCAACCCTAGCCCTAACTACCCTAACCGATTCCGCCCGATGAGCCTTGCTGTAGTTGCTGTTGTTGTTGTCGTCATTGCCGTCGTCATTGGTAGGTAGGTAGGTACAATGCGCAATGAATAAGCGGCACCCGGAAACATAAAGTCCATCACATAAACCGTCATAACGGCCGCGTGGTAGTGGCGAGCAGCTACGATGGCGGAAATATTGTCCCTAGCGTCGTCGGAGCGTTCCCGCTCTCCAGGAGGGTGGGAATTCGACAAACCGGCAACACGACCGGTCAGAATTTGACGAGCGCCCGTCTGCCGCCCTCCGCTTTCCACCAGGAAAAACCGCACACGTTCCGTGATGAAGATTATTGTGACCGACAAACAAAACTGTTGTTTGGCTGTTGATGTTGGTTGGTACTAATCAAGCTTTTTGGAAAGACGAGGGTTGTTGAAATGGGCAAGCAAGGGTGGCAAAGAAAATTCACTCAATTAATGCCAGTACGCTTACGTACATTCTAGAGGAATTTGGGAATCCATTCGTTTTGCAGTGTGGTGCGGTGCGAATGAAACGAAACGAAATGGTTTGGACTAGAGGGATCGAACCATCGACCGCCGGGTATCGACCATCGAGCTCTCAATTGGGCAGGGAATCGTCCCCATCGACGATGGCGAGAAGTGTTGGTGACATAATTACGAAATTGATGTCGTTTCGTTTCGGGATTCAGGCTCGAATGGGAATGTTTTTGACGTGCAAACTCGTTGTGTTTTGGGATCGAATAGATGATGAACGTGGAACACTTTCGCTAGGATATATATACTCTCAATCAGGGTCAGTTAGGTTGCAAGCTCGATAAATGTTTTATTGCCTATCACTAGTTCATTGCACATAAACATGCATGCTATGCGGTGGTTTCTTGCGAATAAAATACGATTTCGTCCGGGATTATTGAGCTAGAACGAAAATCGAAATAATATTCGATAACCGGATAGCATTTTTAAGCTCACAGCAGGTGACAACTGAAAGCACAGTCAAAAAGGTTTTAGCTGAAAGATTATGTGCTAGAGCTTTCGTCAACAAGAATCGTGCTTTAAGAAAGCACGTGCCTCCGCCACTCTTCACTTTCATTTTGTACTCCGCCAAATACCATTCGCAGCACCTTCCGCTCGTACACGATAAGGGCATGTATGTCCTCCGTGAACAGCGGAACTACCAGTTTAATAAGGGTTTTCTACATTATCAGCTTCGTACGGCAGCGTATGCTTCTTGATTGTAGCGTTTTGCGACGGGCAAAGTAGGCCCAATTTCTCGCTTGATTGTGCTGGTGGATTCATACCAGAGTTGTTATCCGCGGTCGCCAGAGATCCCCAAACACACGAACTCATCTGCTACTTTTAGTTCGTTGCCGTCAACGGTTATCGTCCGTGGGAGGCACATGTTGGTTTTCTTTTAACACCTTTCAATCATTTAATTGGTCTTCAGCGCATTTGGTTTTAGCCCACCCATTCAGACTGGCAGCTAGATTGCCTTCGCCATCGGAAAGTTCCTGGCTTCATAGCCTACTCCTAGGTTTGCATTTAACTTTGATATCGTTATGAAAGTTATCTGCAAACCTAGGAGTTGGCTATCTTTGGTTAAAATCGTGCAAGTCGTTCCAATGCCCGCTAGCCGGATCGCCCCCTCAAAAGCGATGTTGAATAACATGCAAGATAAGGCTTGTTCGCTACAAAATCTGGACACCTTAATTTTGCAATACAACAAATTTGCTAGAAGTTTAATTCATGAAACAATTTTTTATCATATGAATAATTATCAAACAAATTACCATCACTTATTTGGTCTGCATGAAAAATTGGCGAATTTTGGAGTTTACCCTTGCCATGAGTGTCAGTGCAGACTTATTGGCAACCAATTTATCTGCGTTTGTCCAAGATTTTCGAAATTTATCTATATTTGTTACTGGTTATTTGTGCTGGGACAGCTCTCTCTCTCTCTCTTCACCAAAGCCCAATACCGCTCGATGGGGCGCAACTTTGGACAGTTAGGTGAATTCGCATCCTTCGTACAATACCCGATCAGGAGGCCATAAAAAGGTAATATCAGTTTTATAACTCATTATGATATTTATAACATAATCTGTTACAAATTGTTAACAAATTGATCAAGAAGCAATAACAAAAAAAATAAATTTGTAACAGATGCTAATAGTTATAGCTCATTTAGATATAAATGAGTAATATACACTCAAAAAAATCGACACGTCGCATCCACGTGAAAAATCATGTAAACTTCTGTACAGCAACTTACGTGAACTTCATGTACTAGTTAACGGGAAAATTAATAAAATTTACCGGGATCGCACGTAAACTGGCTAGTATGAGTGCGAGTTACCAACAATTCACGTGAATGTTACATGAAAACTGTGATGGATGAGAATTACCTATGTTTCCACGTGCCAACTTGACGTGCTGATTTTTTTGAGTGTAGGATTCTCCTCTAAACATGCTAAATATCACCCTTATAACAAAATATGTTATTTGAGTACAATGTGAACAGTGATTGGAGGAAATCCAAGCTTTTTGACAAGTTTTCTTATCGAGAGATCGGGATTTTCATTACGACCACACACAAGTGCTTTTCGCACCTGCCCTTCTTTCGACGCCATTTTACGCTGATCGCTTGTAATATAAACAAGTGTTATATTTTCAGCAAGAACAGATATTCGTCTACCACTCTGCAAAATATTTCACTCATTGTTAATGTATTTCCGAAGCTGCGTGTGTTTAGGGGTG
Organism: Sabethes cyaneus; assembly: GCF_943734655.1. Taxonomy (NCBI): domain Eukaryota; kingdom Metazoa; phylum Arthropoda; class Insecta; order Diptera; family Culicidae; genus Sabethes; species Sabethes cyaneus. The sequence goes on along the minus strand of NC_071355.1, from coordinate 198,298,392 downwards.
TCCTAATTTTGTCGCGAACAAGCCTTAATAATATTTTTTCTTAATTCCTTCCAATATACACAAGAAGGACCCCATGCAAAGCAGCGACCGAGATTATCGAAGCCAAAAATTCACATTTCAGTAGACAAAAAATAACTTATGATATATTAGTGTTGCATTTCATTTTAAAACTAATAAATCAATCTGCATGCAACTGAAATGCAAATAAATTTACATTTATTGAAGTCTGCTGTAAACCACTAAAAAAACAAACAAATTTTTATAAAGTTTCAACTCAAAAACCAACTCTTGTAGCATCTTCTTTATTTATTTTTTCTGTAGGGGGAATAAATGCTTAATGAGAAAAATGTAGATTCAGGAAAACTGAAAATTATTGATATTAGGCCAAAAATATAGACTTAGCGAACATGATAGTCGAACTCACAGTTCTCAATCTCTAGTCAAGTGTGTTTTATAACCAATTACACCACTAACCAGTCTATTTATTATTTATTTATTTATCACATCAACAGACTTACATGGTTCAATGATGATTTAATTTCTTAAAACTCAAGGTCAAGTCTAAAATTAGCAATATATTAGGCTTATACAAATTTGAACAAAAGTTTATGTCGCCCCCCCCCTCAAAAATTTTCGAAATGTGAAGGGGCAAAAAAATCAAGTGTTATATTATTATGTTGCATTCTTTAGTGATAAGTAGATTTTTTACAGTTCAATGAGTTTATATCTCTAAATTATCCAATATGCGCAAAGTTCTAGCAGTTATCACGTTAGTCTTGATCAACTTTCTTTCGCCTACTAAGCTTTCTGATTCCTGCTGCAAGTCACAGGCGACTATTTTGCTTGATCTTTAAGTTCCCAACAACAAAAATTGGGGTGCTTGCAATCAGACTTTTGGCTCCATTTTCTTTAAATTTCGTTCCATTTTAATTCAACTTGTTTTAAAAGAACTGAATTAGATTGAGGCAAAAATCAATCAAACACTATATGAGTGAAACCGCTACCGTGGTACCGCTTTTGACGGAGATATTCCGTATTGCTGTGGAATTATTTTTTTCGGTCATAGGTATTAGGTAATATAAAAATAGCAAAAGCAAAGCCTAGGTGCTGCCTTCCGTTATCAAAATTGGCCTTCTGTTTTTATACGACAGACTTCGCAGCCAGCTGTTAGAGTGCAGGACAATTGCAGGGCCAGTTGCTACGATCCTATTGACTCTAACAGCATCTCCCAGTCGAGATTCGAACATACGACGACTGGCTTATTAGACCAGCGTCATACCTCGAAGTCAACTGGGAGGCAACATAAATATCTATACCTATAAATAAGGATTTCTGTCTGTCTGTCTGTCCCTATGTTCCTTTTACAATCGAAAACTACTGAACCGATCGGCGTGAAAATTTGCATGTAGGGGTTTTTGGGGCTACGGAAGATTCTCTCGATGGCAAAAGACCCCTCCCCCCACTAAGAGGGGGGGCTCCCATACAAATCTATGCCTATAAAAATGGGTTTCTGTCTGCTCTATGTTCCTAATAGAATCGAAAACTATTGAACCGATCGGAGTGAAAATTTGCATGCAGGGGTTTTTGGTGCCAGGAAAGGTTCTTATGATGGTTAGAGACCCCTCCTCCCACTAAGAGGGGGGCTCCCATACAAATGAAACACGAATTTCTACATAACTCGAGAATTAATCAAGCAAATGAAACAAAATTTTACATGTGGGTCGTTTTGGAGACAAGATTTTTTTCTATGGTGAATTGAGCCCCTCCCCACTTTAGGAGTGGGGACTCCTATACAAATGAAACACAAATTTCCTCATAACTCGACAACTAATTAATCAAATGAAACCGTATTTGGCATGTGGGTGTTTTTGGAGGCATGAATTTTTTCTATGATGAATTGAGACCCCTTACCTTTTTAGGAGGGGGGGCTCCCATACAAATCATATACAAATTTCCTTATAACTCGAGAACTAATCAAGCAAATGGAACCAAATTTAGCATGTGGGTGTTTTTGTACGCAATTATTTTTTCTATGGTGAATTGAGACCCCTCCCCTCTTTAGGAGGGGAATAATGACCCCTCTCCCTTTTAAGAGGAGGGCTTCCATACACATGAAATACAAATTTCCTCATAACTCGAGAACTAATCAAGCAAATGGAACAAAATTTGACATGTGGGTGTTTTTGGAGACAAGAATGTTTTCTATGGTGAATTGAAACCTCTCCCCGCTTCAGGAGTGGGGGACTCCTATACAAATGAAATACAAATTTCCTCATAACTCGAGAACTAATCAAGTAAATAGACCCAAATTTGGCATGTGGGGGATTTTGGAGGCAGAAATTTTTTTGATGATGGTTTTAGATCCCTCACCCCTGTGGTAGGGGGATAAGGAGTCTCATACAAATAAAACAGAAATTTTTGGGTAACTCAACAACTAATCGAACTCGAGAAATTTTAGACTCTTTCATAAAACATTAATCAATAACAAGACTACCAAAAACTATCAATAGTAACATTAGATAATTAGTGTTGCCGGCGACCTGCCGTCGGAAGCGCCGGCCACTGCGAGGGGCATCCCCCGTAGAGATCACCTCTATCTAGGTTTATTTATTTTCCTAGATCTACTGACCTCTATTACTTTCCTTCAGTTGGGTCACCCCTGCGAAATGGTACTTTCTACGAAAAGATTTTCCCTGAAATGGTACATCCCGCGTAAGGTTTTTCGCGAAATGGTATTCGGCGAAACTCTATATCCCACGTTATGGTCAACCCAGAATTGGTGTTCCGTAAAATGGTATTCGGCGAAATGGTTGGTAATGATGGCGAATATTTAAATGCTATCTGCTTTATTTTATCAAGCTAAGCAATGATGGGAGTTGTTTTCTACTTTACTGTGAGGAAAATTTGTATATTAAAATACCCATGAATTTCCCAGAAACTTGCAAAACTCGAGATTGTGACAAAGGTCATCCGAGATTCACGGTTTATGTACAACACAGTTTAATTTGTGGCAATACGAAGTTTAAAAATAAATAAAAATAGAAATTCAACAAATTAGACACTCCGGAATATCAGCTATCGGTGCTTTCAGGGATCCAAATTGGTCGTTTTATTCCGTAGTTTCCAAGTACATACCCTAATTTTGGATATTAGGAACGTAAGCTCAAAAATACAGTTTTTTTATCATGCATTAGATGCATGCAGAAAGGACGACACTGAAATGTTCGAAACTTGAAATTTTCGAAGCGGTTTGCATATACAAAGGTAAATACGTTATTGTTGGAGAACAAGCATCAGCTGAGGAATGGCCTGATATTCATGACTAAAAAATTGACCAAGAAACAAGCGGTTTCAAACGTGCATAGTTTCAAAGATATGTTTTCTTAAAACATGTCGGTAGCGCAACATTCCATGCAAAAAAGTTGTAGGGCCCAAACTCCCATTTTCACACTATGATTAGATTGCGATACTCTTTCGTGGTTACCAAGTTCTGAACTAGTAAATGACACGGATTTGGATTATTCAAAAAACAAGGTATCTAACCGACTGACACGCAAGTTCAAAGCAAATTTCAAATGAAGTTATACGTTTGTGGCTCCCTAAAGTGATCCTGTAGGATTCCACTATTATCAAACTGGTTCATTTCTACCAGGATGCTTACATTACGAACTTGGGTCGAAAAATTTTGAAGTTTGGTTTGGTTTGAACTGAAATTTAAGTACTCTACTAAATTTGTGTACAAAATTTTTAATGATATAGGTAAATAAACGCTGGTTTCTTCTCTTTTGTCTAGTTATTGAAGGTTTGGCGCGATAGGTGGAAATCGAATATTGATGCTACTTTATCAAACGTCCTCTGGAGACCACAGAGAGCCCCGTATTTGCTGGTGCAACATCCTCAGCATAGTAATATTTCGAAAGGATCTAGACTGGTCGTTCCGATGAAGAATTTGAGGGCAGTCTCGCAGTGTCGGCGAATTTCAAGGCTTTAGATATATCCCTCCATGTGGAAAAAGTATCCAGGTGGATTAGCAGTAATCAGTTTCCGCAGCTCGGAAAGTGGAAAGGATTTCGCCAGGGCAGCCGACGAAGGGCAAAACGCAAAAAGCGGCGCTGGACTAATTCGATTCGTTCAGAACTGTTGTGGTAGTTCGGGTTGCAGACCGCAGAACAGTACTCCAGAGTCGATCTGGCCAAGGGGCAGTATAATGTTTTTAAGCAGTAAACGTCTGTGAAACTTTTAGAGATCCTAAAAATGAATCACAAAGTCCTGGAGGATTTGTTGACGATATACGTAGGCGATTACACGTAGGTCCTTGATAAGATCGGTCGCTCAATATATATCGACAACAGTGTGTAATTTAAAATAACAGCATAGCAGAAACACAACCATTCTAGGGTTACGGACCCTCTTCGTCATACGTAAACACGATCCAGACTTTATAAGTTTGCGAGTTTTTATAAGAATTGATCCACAACTCAAGTTTTTTACACCAGATAAATCTGACACATCTAGCCTGTACATGTATACCCATTTAGCCTGAAAAAATATTTCGGAATTTACATTTCTCATTGGTAGTTCGTCATACGAAAATTCACTTCGTCATAAACAAGATTTCTTTCGTTTATCATGGACAGACAGCAATTATTTACAAAAATCTATGCATGTATTCTTTGAGCCGAGTCCAAGAGCTACCCAACTACTATAAAAAGAATGGAAATGGTTTGAATCACAGCTCAAAATTTCAAGTAGTAACTCTTCATCATACTCAAAACTGGTAGAGAAACCAAGAGGACCTCTATTTTTTTAACAAATATTGAAAAATAGTAATTTTCCAACGTAATCTTTTCCTCGATAGCGAAGAGATAATCCATAAATATCAATACCAGGTTAGTTTGACTGTAATTCGCATCGAAATTGGTTATAATGCTGATTTCTTGTCGATATGTCTGGAAAGTAGACGAAGACCCGCCGTAGACGAACCCATCCAGCCTATTTAAGGTACACCAATTAGCGAAGACATCCAGCTTGGAGCCCGAGGCAGTCTCCAGTTGAGCGGATAGGGAGTGGAGCGGCTTGGTATATGATCTTCAAGCACGAGGTGTACGTCGGTTTAGGACGTAAGTTCACGTAGAGTAGGAATATGCGCGGTCCGATATGACTGCCCTGCGGAATACCTGAGGTGGTACAGAATGTAGTGGATCTACAATCACCGATCACAACCATCAGATTAATTAGTTAAGAATGGAACCATCGCAAGAGACTTCCGCGTTTTCATGGATTTGACAATGCTCACGGAGAACATACGCGCCCTTGTGGACGATATTGGGCGCAGTTGATTTTTGAACCCCCAAATCCAAAGTAATAAGACTTTATATTGGTGAAACAGCTTCCTCCCAATGCTGTACTACACTGCCAAATTAATTTAACTCATTTTGAGATTTGTGAATTTTTGATACATCCTTTATTTCTGGTAGAATAGGATTTGAACGTCGAAAGTTTTTCCATATATGTATCTCCTATAAGAGATTTGAAATGCCTCATTTTATTACTCTTATTCGCTTTCAAAGTAAATTAATCAGATTTACTTTAACACATGCGATGAATCACGTGTGAGCTGTCAGAGATAATGGTTTAAGAACGAACATCCCAAAAAATATCCGTTAACCGTCACTTTTGCCCCTAATACTACGAAAATTCGATATTGAGTAAGTGTAAGTACTGGGTTATCACAGCCGTACCCGCCACTAAATATGAGCTGCCGACGTAAATAATACAATTACCTGCCGCGAAGGATAGTTTCTGCATTCGGCATTGTACTGCGTGAAGAAGGATTGACACAGTGACGCCCGCTGTTTTTTTTATTGAACAGTAGCAGCTAAATTATTCTAATGGTTCGATATGGCGACGAATCGAATCTCGATTCTCTAATTTAGCTATGTAGTTACTTTTGCAGTATGATACCATTTGAAATAGTAAAATGTAAAATTGAAATTGGACAGACAGCTTCCGAAATACAGTGGAGACGCTTTTTACGTGATTTGTTTTTCTCGATTACTCAAAAATAATGCAACATATCGACTTGATTCTCACCGCATTTTCCGTTTTAGAATCATAGTAATCATAAATTTATTTTTGAAAAAAACTCACAATTTTTGGTGCAAAATGTCGCTTTGAATGCAATTTTATACAAAACCTGAAAGCTACCCCTAGCCTAAAACACGGCATGAGTGTATTTACCGACTAGTGCCAAAATAACTCAACCGATTTTTACAATTTCCCGAAGGCGGATTTTTACGGATTTGAGTCTCTTTAACTAGGGTATGTTGATTACAAATTGCTCAAAAACTGTGATCGACGTGTTAGATAAGATTTAATTGCAAACAAAGAGCCTCAAGTAAAAACTTTACCTACTCGTGGAAATATAGAAAGCTACTGATTATTCCATTCAGACGCAGAATTTGCAATAGGTAAATATCTTTCAGGTGTCTTGATATATACCTTTTTCAATTCCCTATTAGCTAAACCAAACGGACATTGCTCATGTTTTTCACAAGACTTAGGCTTATAAATTTCTACGCAATCATCCAATTTAGTTTTACGAACTTGGTAATAAAAGAAGGAGCGGTCATACAACTGGCTACCATATGCTACGTAATACCTGCCGAAATGATGATTATTAATAGACCTAACCGAATAATTTGTTACGGTAAAAATAAGAAACGAATTTCCACTAGGCAGTCGGTCGATATTTTTGCCAGAAAATTGATTTACCTTCCACATTATGCAGAACCAACAGCAGCTGGAAAATAGCCGCCAAAGCTCTCGGTCTCGCGCTGAAACCAACCACCGAGAGCTTATCCATATTTAACAGGCCGAAACGTCTACTCTGTTGGATACTTCGTGGAATTGGTTTTTGTTCACAAATTTAGCTTCCTCTTCTTCTCACACTTATTATTTTTTTCTTCTTCTCTGTTTCCTTTTTATTCCCTTGCTACAGGGTGGTAACAGACTGAAAACAGCGAACGTACATTTTCCCGCCGTCTACGGATACCTCTTCGTGAAAAAAATTCACGTCCGTCACGCACATTTCCACTAACGAGAAACAGAAGTATCAGCCACACCAGGACAGGAAGAAACGAAGCACCAAACTTGATGATAATCACTACGTAATTCTCATTCCCACTCCCCGGCCGAGGCTCGCATCTTTTGTTTTGCTTCCTTGCCACACTCGCCAGCAAACAACAAGCGCGCGCTCTATTCAACAGTGTAATATCATTAATTTTCCTCTCTTCACACCAGCGGCAGCAGGATCACGTATTTCCTCGGCAGTTTTTCTTGGCTGAAGCGCGCCCTTACTAGCGCCATTTAGCATACCATTTGAAAGGACGGCTTTTCCGGAGTGTTTTTTTTTATCTTTTATTTTCCTCTTTCTGCTAGTCGGTTTGTTGGCTGCCGCAAATCACATTCAATTAATCAAATTTTCACAGTTTCCACACTCAATCATCATTTCATATTAATAACTTTTCCGCTCGTTTTCCCAAAGACGAACCTCAAAATGTGCTCTGATTCTTCTCAATCTGCCTGTTGGGGTTTGATGCGGGCTGTGCTCACTTTATGGTTTTCATTATTCACGTTGTGCTATTGTTACCGTTTCCTTGATTTTTTTCCTTTTCACGCAGTTTCCATTCCTTCAGATAGTGACCTTCGATTTTTCTCTTCTACTCGTTATTCCAGAGCAAAAGACGCGCAAACACCACTCAGCATTCGTCAACACATTTCACCCTCACAGCTCTAACGCAGTGTTTTCCGAAGGGTGACATTCTGTTGGCTTAGGGTTAATGATTTTTATTTCCGCACCAACCGGTGAAACCTTCGTTCGTTCAGTGTCCCCGTTTTCAACTTTCCTCGCCTCCCAGCGACCCCAATATGCTGCTTTAACGTTCACTGGAATGTTTCTTTTCAACCGATCTCCTTCGAATCTAATCGCAAACACATTGACACTCACAAAGATCGATTGAGGCCTTGTCCCACAAAAGCCAAATCGCAGCACCGAAATTCCAAAAGCACCCCCACAGGTAAGGTTACCTCATAAATCACTTTTTGTCTGACACCTGCACAAAAAACCGACCACAGATAACTGCTATCTTCAGTGAAAACCCTCTAAAACGTGCAGACACCGTTGAAAACACTCTCCCGAAGGAACGCAGCTTGTTCCGGAACGAAACGCTCGGCTCGACTGTCTTACTGGCACTAGTGCACGATCTGGGGGAAAACTGCTCCAACCGAGCCAACTCCGAAGCGGACCGCCAGCTGGCGTGAGTCGTGAGAAACCGTTCATCTAAAGGTATTTTGCTTCCTGTAGGCATCAGACTGCAGACCTGGCAGAGCAGGGATGTTTATCCCGTTCACCGAACCAACAGAAAAATCAACAACATCAACCGAAACACATCCGGCTCGGGCACGATTCTGCGCAGTGGAAACTATTTCTCCACACGGGGGACCCCCCGTTCGGGTTCGAAGGATTCACGAACCGTTTCCAGTGCCGGCAACGATAGCAGGATCTTCTTTGGTTACACCACTACATCCCCAGCACGCCATGAACTGATTACTTGAATGGCCCAGGTGATGGTACCGACCGGCCGCGGCGACGACGACGACGACGACGGCGGCGGCTGATTCCTTGATAATATGCGGGCTACAGAGCGCGGCGGTTTATTTTTATGTCCTTTCAAGGGAGATGGTATTTTGTCGGCAACACAAAATAAAAGCACTTCCACCGGAATGAGACGGATGGTATACTGGAACTGGAGCTAACCGTCCGCATCGAGGCCAGTGTTGCCATTGGCGGCGGCGTGTGGCGGATGGTTTCGTAGGTTTATTTGATACTGTTATGCGTATACGTTGACGGAAGCAAAAGTAGCACTTGCGTACGATTATTATGACAAGCGATTTGAAGGTTGCTCTGATATAAATAGTTTCTTTTTTAGAAATCGTAATGTAAAATTGATTTTTTATGTTTTATATTGTTCAGGTGACAACAAAAGCAACATTGGGCAACATGTTGCATTCCAAGTCTAAATGCACCTTAAGACCACTCTGGTGTCCTGCCGTTTGCTATCTCACACGACTGACTGACTGCACTTCAAATTTACGCGGGAAGCTGTCAACCGACTCAGACTCTTTCTCTCTGTACTGGTTATTCGCTACCGGCCAGGGGTGTGAAATTGTCAAAATTTTGCGAACTGAACATCCATTATTACAACTAAAAGGCTGTGTTTAACCGCTTTCTAATTAGTTTCAGTTGTTTTAAAACGAATCAACCTTTAAGTAGGTCTCAGTACCAAAGGCACCAAAACCAATGAGTGGGACATGGACAATGCATGTGATTTGACAGCCACACCACCCCGTTGCTATCGGCAGCTACCCAAATAATATGTCATTAACAGGGGGGCTCTGTAGTCGCAAGGTTACCGAGTCTGCTTTGACAAGCGAATGGTCGTGGGTTCGAATCTTAGTAGAATCAGGCCATTCGATGTCAAAGTGACTTTAGCATGGGTTTATTCTCTGGCCCCTCATCACCCTTCCTTCATGCTGAGTTCTACATTATCCCGAAGACGCTTCTTATGGTTAGTATACACCCAATTCTATTTTTGCACGGATTTTTTTTACACGGATTTTTTTTGCACGACTTTTTTTGCACGGTTTCTCGAAATAACACGGTTTTTCTAAAATTACACCAACAACAGTTATACACCCGATTCTTTTTTTACACAGATTCTAGTACGCGGATTTTTTTTGCACGACTTTTTTGCACGGTTTCTCGAAATAACACGGATTTTTTTACACGGTTTCTCGAAATAACACGGTTTATTTTTGCACGTTTTTTTTACACGGGACGCATCCCACGTGTAAAAAAAGAATTGGGTGTACTGGTATGAGGACCTAATGAGGTAATGGTTTTGAACCTCAGGAGGACTCACCAGTGCTAACTATAACGAGGCGAAACAGGTTTGGTATAGTAGGACATGCATCGAAGCATGGGTAAAACCCTCAACACATAAGCACGCATAAAAAAATATAAGCTTATCGTTTACTCAATAATGATAAAGCACATAAATGTAGTGCAGAATACAGCATACACCCGGGCAACATTACAATAGATCAATAATGTTGTGGTGATGGTGGTGTGGTGATAAGCCCATACAAAAAAAATGTCATTAACACATATTACACATTCCAGACAAATCCTCTAATATGCTATAAATAACAGGATACCACATCCTCCCCCTGCATAAAATAAACAATTCAATATATGATATTATTACAGGTCTATTATAGATTAATTACAGTGCTGGTGCAATCTTCAAATTATTCCTGTTTATTATATTGTAATTCGTTAGCTCTCATACAAAGCTTACTTACTTACTTTATTAGGACACGCATATTAGTCACAGAATCTACCATATCTTGTCATTGATACACAGTATCATTGATACCCAGTACCACAGTGGTTAACTTCCTGAAGACAATAGTCATAACTCATGTTATTCTACCTATCCAACATTTACCGTTTTCTAAACATTGGCCTTAGACTCATCTCGACTCAATGTTCTCAATATGCTTTCGCCATGGACTTTTGCCGACTCAACCGTAATTTGGTTTCGCTATGGAGTTTCCTTCTCTCAATCCCAATTTGCGTAGGCCAAGGCCTTTTACCAACTTATCTTTAATACGCGCCATTTGCCGGTTCAACCTTAATATATATTGGCAATGTGCTTTTCCTGGCTCAACCTTAATATACGTTGACCATCGCCCCCTCAACTTTAATACGTTTTGGCCATAGGCTTTTCCCGCTTTAATCTTAATATACGTTAGCCATGGCCATCTCACCAGCTCAACTTTAATACCAATTGGCCATTGGCTTTTTTCGACTTAATCCTAATATACGTCGGGAAACTCTACCACAAAAATTAAGAATGGAGGTGAGTGTCATTACAATAAAAAACTATCTCTTTTCAAACTAAACTTTAATTTATATATCAATTTTGTTGATTTTTTCGGTGAAAATAAAAACTATGATGCTTTCAGCGGACGTTTCGACTTACTATCCTTCAGTCATTGACTACGCCTAAAACATAATTACATTTATTTAACTATTTTACACAAATTAATTTCGAACAGTTTTCTATCGTCAGCACAAACTTACATTAAACATCTATTCTCACTGCGTCGTCCTCTATAACTATTACTAACTAAGTACATACAACGGTCTAATGACTAAACTGCGACAATTAGAAGACAAGAAAAAACGATAGCTTAGTTAGTAATAGTAATAGTTATAGAGGACGACGCAGTGAGAATAGATGTTTAATGTAAGTTTGTGCTGACGATAGAAAACTGTTCGAAATTAATTTGTGTAAAATAGTTAAATAAATGTAATTATGTTTTAGGCGTAGTCAATGACTGAAGGATAGTAAGTCGAAACGTCCGCTGAAAGCATCATAGTTTTTATTTTCACCGAAAAAATCAACAAAATTGATATATAAAATTCACGGTGACGAACTCCAACAATAAACTTTAATTTACAATAAATGGCCTTTGGCCGGCAAAACTTCAATCCCAAGGCCTGCGTAACATAATTTCTCCATCTATTTCGGTCCGTGGCAGGTGGTCTCAGGTCCGTGAACACCCAGTGCTCGTCAGATCTCGCACCACCAGGTCTTGCCACCTCGCTCGCTATGCCCCTCTTCGTCTTGTTCCTACCGGATTCGATGCGAAAACCATTTTTGCAGGATAGTTGTCCGGCATTCTAGCAACATGTCCGTCCAGATATATTCACTTTCTGAATTCACCGTATCAGACGCACGAGCTGGTAGTTCACTCTTCACCTGCATACACCGTTCTCTTGTACGCCGCCAAAGATAGTTCTTAGCACCCGCCACGCCGCGCCGGAGTGCTCGATGCTCGTAAGTCCTCTTCTAGCAGTGTCCACGTTTCGTGCTTGAAGAGGACAACCGTTCTAATTAGCGTTTTGCACAGAGTGTACTTTGTACGTGGGCTCAGATTGTTCGACTGCAAGTGTTTGTGAAGTCTTTAGTAGGCTCGAGTAGGCTTACGCTGCTAATGGCTGGTACTGTTGTCCTTTGTTGCCAGTGAGCCATGGTACATGAACGCGTCGACTACCTCAAACTCATCCCCGTCGATTACCCGTCCCGTCCGCCAGCATAAATTCCATTTTCAACGTATGTATCTTCATCTCCGGTAGTCGTTCCGTATCCCAAATCTTGACAATCAGTTGATGCAGACCAACATGTCCCATCTTAATCAGTTCCGCTCCAAAGCTATCCTTCCCGATGTTATGTTGTTCTTTAGCCGCTGGATGGCTTCTTTAACTTCCCTTATCTATGGGGGTGGCACATCTTCGTTGATTGCTACACCAATATGGTCACTTCCTCCGCTATCATGGTATCTACCGCCTGCACGCCATTCAGGTGTTCATCGTAGTGCAGCTTCCACTTTTCGATCACCGCACGGTCGTCAGTCAACATATCTCCACCACCATGTTCCTAATTTCCAATCGCTAGACCGTTTTCGTCGCTTGGGTCATTGCCGATTGTTGCGATTAGAGTTATTATTACTTACAGAGCTCACTGCTTTGGTTTTTTAGCGGTTTAGGCTTGCAAAGCTCGCAACCAAGCCTACCCAAGTAGCACAATATAGGTCCATTTAGTTAAAGCAACCGGATTACGACTAAAATTAGTCATATTTCGGCTACCGCAACAACTTTGTAACAACCGTGCTAGTAGGGTACATTATCGCCGAAGGACCAACGTAACTCGAAAGAGCCCTCCTTTCCTGTCAGCATACGACCTTGGTTTCCACCGGGGTTAGTTACCCGGTCTCAACCGAGATTGCTCGTATCCATGAGGAAGTTTTTTTTTCCATGTGTGGACTCATCACTGCGACCAGGATAGTTGATCTATTGTGATATCGCCCGGGTGTATGCTGTATGACCTGCACAGCGTTTCTTTTTGCTATAATCGCTATTGAAAGAGCGATATCCTTATTAAATTTTATGCGTGCTTGTGTATGTTTACCCTTCCTTCAAGGCTTGATCTACTTTACCCACTTATTCCTCGCTGCCAGTACTATCCCATATATAGCCGTCCCTGGCGAGGACTCATTCGTACCTCTGACCAGTACACTTAACTATCGGAGGGACATTTGCACTGTCAAGAGGCTTCAGAGGGTAAATATAGAATTCAGCATGAAGGAAGGGGAAATGAGGGGCCAGAGAATGAACCCAAGCTAAAGTCACTTGACGAGGAATGGCTTGATTCTACTAAGATTCGAACCCACGACCACTCGCTTGTCAAAGCAGACTCGATACCTTTGCGGCTACGGAGCCCCCCGGAGGAAGTTGGGATAAGAAGTTAGGATAGGAGTTGCTGGGTAAGAGGCTATGGATCACTGTGGGGTCTATTTCATGCCCAGTGGGCAAGGCACCGATGGTACGCATTACCCAGCCGTTTACCAGCCAAAACTTGAAAAACTTTAGGCCTTTCATAACATGGTGAGGCCGATTGGTTTAGGCGTTGAATGACACTATGAAAAAAAAACATTGCCAGTCCTTCAAGCTTTAAACTGGTAGTAGTTCTGGGTCATCATATCAAACATCAAAAGTCGTATACATGAATTATGGCAAACGTACATTTTGGCTCCCATCCATTATGGTAAACATACGTATACATGGCTGATGGGATGTCCTCGTGCAAGAGTGTCGTGAAGAACGGCCGCCAGGAGGAAAAGGAATGCGAATAAATGGAACAGCTGTACCATTCCACAAAAGCAAAAAAACGAGCTCGTAATCCTAATTAATTGAAGCCACTAGTGTGGAATGAAGGAATGGCTGGCAAAGGGTGAACATGTGCATTCCATAACCTCTATTCATAACTCCTATTCCTACCTCCACGAGGTGCCGGCTGGGGTACGCAACTTCGGTTGTCGTATGCTAACAGGAAAGAGGGCGCAGTGGCTCCCGCCCACATTAAGATGGCAGCGGGATAAGGACCTTAGGTTAACAGCCTACTGTACCAGAACATACAAAAAGTTACCGAAAATGAAAGAAGAAATCTCTCTGGATTATTGGCAACGACCCTTAGCATGAAAACACGGACACGAATCGGAACATGGAATATACTGATCTTTGCCCAGCAGGGCAAGCTGGCTCAACTTGCAAGGGAAACTAGCCGCCTGAAGCTTGAAATCTTGGGGCTAAGCGAGGTCCGCTGGCCAGGTACTGGCGAACACAGGACATCATTCAGGGAAGTCTTGCTCTACTCTGGCATACGAGGTGAAAATGCTACTCGAGAAAGAGGAGTTGGATTCCTACTGAGCCCAGGGGCACATGCGGCCCTGATGAAGTGGGAACCGATAAATGAGCGAATAATTGTTGCCAGATTCAGAACACGGGTTAGGAACCTTACAGGTTACAGCAATCCAGCGCTATGCGCCAACAGATACTGCCGACTTGCAGGAGAAAGAGAGTTTTTACAGCCAGCTGAACAGCGTGGTTAAGAAAATCCCGAAGGGGGATACCAAAAACCACATGGGCGACTTCAACGCGAAGATTGGCTCAAAAACGCGAACCTTGAACGCGTCATGGGACGCCATGGTCTAGGAGAGATGAGCGAAAACGGGGAGCTGTTTACAGAATTCTGTGGCAATAACGACATGGTCATTGGTGGATCGCTCTTCCCCCATAGACCAGTACATAAAGTCGCGACGGCCGAACAGAAAACCAAATCGACCACATCTGCATCAGCCGGAAATGGAGAAGGAGCCTTCTTGATGTACGCAACAAACGCAGCGCTGACATTGCACCCGACCATCATCTTGTTATCGCTGAGATACGTCTGCCCGTCGCACGTGTCCTACGACGGGAGGAGAACGTTCGCCGATTGGAGAATCCTGAGGTGCAAAGGGCATTTGTAGAACAACTTGAATCTCGAGCCTTGGAGTTGCCACCTGGTGGAACCGTCGAAGAGCAAAGGACCGGCATCAAGAACGCCTTTATCACGACCAGTGATGAAAACCTCGGCAAAGCGCGCAGCGGGCGAAGGGAGTGGATTTCGGATGAAACTTGGAGGAAAATCAACAAGCGGAGAGAGGCGAAAGCCGGCATTGAGCGAGCGCGGACCAGATCGCCTAAGACAGCTGCCCGTCAACGATACGCCGAACTGGAGAGAGCTGTTAAACGTGCGTGTAGGCGGGACAAGAGAGCCTGGACTAACTCCCTAGCCGAACAAGGAGAAACCACCGCCGCCAATGGTGATATCCGTTTGTTGTACGATATTTCTCGCCGCCTTAGTGGTGCCAGGATGAATACAAAGAGGCCGCTCAAGGACAGAGCTGGTCAGCTATTGACTGACCGTACAGAACACCTTAAGCGATGGACTGAACATTTTGAATAACTCTTCCAAGTTTCACATGTCAGAGACCAACAAAACCAGCAGCGTATGACGCCTACAGTTCGTCGAAATAATTGCGTCAACTCGGAGGCGCCATCGCTGGATGAAATTGTAGCAGAGAATGAAATCCAATAGAGCGCCAGGGATAGACTGTATTTCCGCCGAAATGCTCAAATCTGACCCATCTTTGTCAGCCCAGACGATGCTTCAGCTTTTCAGCAATATATGAGAAACCGCAACTTTTCCGGTGGACTGGAGGCAGCGCATATTGGTCAAAGTTCCTAAGAAAGGAGACTTAACTGAATGCGGTAACTGGCGTGGCATCACGTTGCCCTATATTACTATCAAAGTACTCTGTACGGTAATCCTCATCCGAGTCCAGGAGAAGACAGACGCTACTCTCCAGCTGGGTTCCGTGCTGGTCGATCATGTGTAGATCATATCACAACGCTCCGAATTATATTGGAGCAGATCAACGAATTCCAGGACTCCCTTCTGCTGGTGTTCGTTGACTTCGAAAAGGCGTTCGACCGACGCAACCACGAAAACATCTGGGGCGCACTTAGGCGTAGAAGAGTTCCAGATAAGCTAGTTCATCTCATCGAGGCTCAGTACGAGGCGTTCTCGTGCAAGGTTTTGTACGACGGCGTCTTGTCCGACCCCATAAGGGTTGCTGCTGGCGTGAGACAGGGCTGTATTGTATCACCGCCACTGTTTCCCATCATTATGGATGAGATATTAGTTGGAGTAATTGACAGTAGACCAAATCGAGGATTGCCTTGGAATCCTCTAACGATGGAGCAGCTAAATGACCTCGACCTAACCGACGACGTTGTCTTGCTCGCACAACGCCGAAACGATATGCAGAGCAAGTTAGATGACCTCTCCGAGAGCTCCCAGGAAGCAGGTCTCACAGTCAATGTAGCGAAAACTAAATCTGTGGTAGTGAACACTGACAATTCCAGCAACTTCACAGTAGCGGGACAACAAGTTGAGCAGGTAGACGCCTTTCAATATCTTGATAGCCAGACAACGCCCGATGGTGGTACCAACACTGATATAGCCACACGAATCAGGGATCAGGTGCCTTTGCAGGCCTGCGAAACATTTGGCGCTCAAACCAGATCACTCTACGTACGAAACCCCGAATCTTTAATTCAAACGTTAAATCCGTACTGCTGTATGCCTGCGAAACGTGGTGCGTCTCAGCGGAGACAACGCAAAAACTGCAGGTATTCATTAACCGGTGCCTGCGATACATCATTCGTGTCTGGTGGCCTGATAACTGGATATTCAATGATCCGGCCGATAAAAACAGAAAATCGTGAACGTAGGTGAAAGTGGATCGGACACACCTTGAGGAAAGAAGCGAACGAGGTTTGCAGAGAAGCACTCGACTAGAATCCACAAGGACAGCGTATAAGAGGCAGACCCAGAGGCTCATGGCGACGGAGCTTAGCCAACGACATCCGGGTTGTAGACGAGAACCTGTTCTGGCGACAGGTAAAAGCCATGGTGGGTAACCGTCAGCAGTGGAGGTCTCTGATTTCATCCCTTTGTTCTGTCGGACCGGCGGACATGGACACATAACTAAGTAAGTAACCAGTGTGGAATCTAGCAAGATACCTATTCCTATACGTGCGCGCAAGTGTTTCTATACGCTCAGCAGATTGGTGACGAGTAATCCAGAACCGAGTGCAGTGGAAAGGAATACTCGATACGGCAAGAACCACTGCTTTCTACTGGTAGAAGTAAAAAGTAAGTAAGACGGATGAAATTCAGCTCTGAATGAAAATTTCGACAGACCAGTCGGCCCCACTTGAATGTCGCATGTAGTTAGTGGTACGCTTTGCTACCTGGTTTTCAACATTGCAAAGGTAGCCAACGGGTGCGCAGCGCTAGGAATACGAACGTTAGGCATATGGACATTACGCATAATTAACCAGGGACGTTAGGCATAATTTACAAAACTTAGCTGTTACAAATACGCACGAGAGTTCATCATCGCTCCGTAACAATTCAATGATTACCCGAGGCCACCAATTTAGCATAAAGTCATTTAGAATAAGGCTATTAGGCATTACGTTGTTTGTCATGAAAACAATGGCATAATAATAAGGAGCCATTTAGCATAAAGACTGACATGGTGCCTGCTGGGTATGATTATCGACTGTTGTCCCAAGTAACCAAAAGTTCGAATTTCACTTAAGAAACAAACTTGAAAGTTCATATTTGGTTCAAATTTAGTTCCGCAGAACTTTCTTGCTGAACAACCAGACACTGCATTTGGAAACCGAACTTCATTCTCATTAAAGTACCGTTAATATCTATAGCAACTTGAAAGTCCAACATGCAGCTTGAAAGTTCAACATGTAACTTGAAAGTAACTAAGAGTTCGGATAATGGTGTCTAAGGAAGGTTAACAAGCTTTATGTCTATGGATCTATAGCTGGCTAAGCAACTTTACTTGTAATTAACCGAACTCAAAGCTACCTTAGATTCGCTGCATAGAGCGCTAAGCAGCTTCTAAAGAAACTTTGGCAAAAGTTTATAAAACCGCACTTTTAGTTCTATTTTTATACTTTTCTATTTTCTTCCTCCGCCTCATCCTAACTTTTGTAAAGTCGGCTGCGTCGGTCATGCGATTAATATAGACCATATAAAAAAAGCCTAACTAACACCGACCGCTGCTGGATTTGAACCCGAGCGTTCCGCGTTGCAAACCTATCCTAATGCATTGCACCATCTCTGACGCCGCTAGTGACATGAATTTTGCCGATGAGTTGTTATTAAGTGTAAGTTCGTTTCAGGGCTGTGATAAATGAGAAATTAGCACATCGAGTAAAAACGATGAAAGTCACATATTCCAGCAACGGAGCAGTGGTATGCGTCTAAGTCACCGAAAAGAAGTACTCGAGTTCAAATCCCCGAGATTTTGGTTGGTGGTGTGTGGTAAGTTACAATAAATTAATATTAAAAAAAACAGTCGGTTATTAACCGAAATTAAATGCCTTAGTTTAATGAGAAATATCATGAATCCGCAAAACAAAAAGAAGTGGGAAAATATTCCCCCAATCTTTTTTTTATTTCTAAATTTATTGGAGTTTCTTTTTGGGCTGAACAGTGTTCTATATAGCGACTTAAGTATACTTTTTGCGAACTTTCTAGTTCTGTTAGAAGTTACTTTGTATTCCCTTCGAAGTTTAATCATCAAATACAAACTTGAAAGTACGGTTAATTACTTAAAAATGAAGTTGAATAGAGTTCTATTCATAATCATTTCGCTGGCTGATTAAGCCAAAAAATCCCCTTTTATCGGAACTTTTGGTTACTTGGGGTACCTTTCGTCCATTAGCCCTAATGTCGATTGTGTCTAATGTATATATGAGTAACATCCATACGCATAATGGGGTACACCCGTAGCCAACTCCTAGACTTAGGAAACGACTTCCGTATTATAGATTTTGCGACGGTGGAGGCAATCTACACCAGAGAGAAAGTGAATGCTAAGAGAACTGAGCCAAAAATGCGTGGAGGACCAAAACGGTCCTGCGGCCAAGAAGCATACGCCACTGCCTAAGCCAAAACAGCCAATGTACAAATTTCTTATTATATCAGTAGTTCTATATGGACTTGAAGTACTGACGCTACTTACGGAGGACATAAGGTCCCTTGTCGTGCTCGAGCGGATGGTAAAGCAAAACCTAGGTATTACATTCCGTCTTCGAAACTTAACCAACTGTTTTTATTCGACAAACTACGCAGGGAGCTGTTAGCATACAGGACAGGACAATTGCTGAGGCCATCTGGGAGGCAAATGGTACAAAATCAAAACCGAGTGTGTCGGAGGCGGAATCACAAGCTACAGACATTGGTTGAAGAGATTTCCATCGTATACTCATGTTCATCTGAAAGTCGGTGGGTTACAGTGGGCCGAGCAGGGTCGATTTGAACAATAGGTACTGTGGCAATCGACAGGAATTAGTTCGAGGTAGTCTATAAATTTGTGTACCTTGACTCACTGGTAACGAAGGACGATATCAGCCGTGCGATTGGAAGGCACATTATCAGCGAAAGTCGTGCCTAAGTTCTACGGACAAATATTTGTTTTTGATTAATCAAAGCTGCAGTAAGTAAGAAAAGCTCCTTGTTCAAAATTGTTTCCTCTGAATTTAAAAAAATATTCCGCATCCACAATTGAGGACAGTGTTGTGTAAATATAGGCGTAATCACGAATAGTTGTTATTTATCAGTAGTGAAGTATCGTGATTTCCGATGCAAATCGTGCTACACTCTTTATTCAGCCAGGGTGTATGTTAGAACGATCCGCAAGAATTTCTTTTGAATGCACTCGGTAAACGCTAGTATCAATAATCAATATGACTAGTTTAAACCTTCAACAGAAGCCACCAGACAAAAGACGATACGTGGTTCTAACTCCTCGAAAAAGTTGTTTAATACATCGAAACGTCGGGCATAGAATAAATAAAGTGTCGTTTTGCTTTGCCGATTGACTGTCCTACTAGTCGTCTACAATGAATTACACTTTCGATTTAAAGAAAAAGAGCATCGTCCTCGGGTATATAGCGATACGAATGAAAAGTAAATATAGCTACAGGATACATTGATGGATTCTTATTTTCACAACCACGACAGAGCAATCAGTAACAATATTACTTCTTTACATTCGCTGTCACCGAGGCAATTTTTCAGCATTTGAGCGTTGATTTTGTGGTGAAATTTTTATGTTACGTCTAACGAATGACTGGTTGTCGTCTGCGTCTAAGTTATTGTTCGCAAATAGATTGAACGCGCGCTTGATATTCCACTCAAGTCAATAGTAGAGAAGGTGGATGTACAACAAGTTCACCAATTTTTTCTTCTTTTAATCCAAACTATTTGTTTGAAATTCTAACGTTGAATTTAAAGAACTTCGACATATACTGCAGTGAACAATCCTGACAGTGAATCGTTGGCTACTAGGTAGATGGATGGTGAGCGGATAGTAAAAGCTAATATGTACTGCAGCAAAATGCTCATCAATATCATCCAACCGCATAGGTTTTAAACCATAGAATCAAAGTTCTTTGTGCTTCACATTGACATTTTTACATATTTTCAGTATGTCAAATACATAATCCAACGGCCTAGTATTGTCCAACCCCAATCCACTCAATTCCCCACATAATAGTGCACAACAAAATCGAATTTATAGTTTTCACCGATCCATGTAAAACTGTCACCGAGTCGTGATCCCTCAAAACGATGCCATTGAAATCAAATCCATGTACGATTCCATCGAAATCTTTCCACCATAACTTTATGGCGAAATTTGCATAACAACCCAAACAACATACATAGTAGAATCCGACATCCCGATCATCAACAAGCCAGGTACAATCCATCCCCCTCTGAATCGACGCAACTTCAGCCGGCAACCGTTCCCGGATTCCCGGCATCCATGTGCAAACTTCAACCATCACCAATCGCACCGCTTTCCAAAGCAGAACTTTTACTACACACTTGAAAGCAACCGTAAAACACGACCCGTTTTTATATGCATGTGTGAAAGGCTGTGGTGAACCGGTGAGGGTTGGTTCCCCTTCACCTGCCGCCAACATCCGTCGAACGGTCGGCCAAATGGGATGGCCTGAAAGGCCCACAGCAAGTCAGCCAGCCAGCCAGTCAACCAAAGGTATTCCACTCTATCCTTGATTTATTGCCTTTACAGCATTCCATCGGTATAAATTTTATGGAGACCGATTGAATGCGTCCTCCCCTCCCCCGCAACTGACTACCATACATTTCCGCCGAGCTGATTTTGCTTTGAATCGACATTAAACTTGGACGCTCGCAGCAACCGTTTAACATATAAAGATCCGGAACGACTTTCTTCCTTACCGTATGTCGATTAGTAAGGTACACCATGGTACCATGGAGTAACCGTGGAACCGATCGTGCGATTCAGCCATTAGAGCCGGTTGCGTTCGAAGAACGCAACGAAACAGCCAATCAGCGCTGAGTGATGCTGCTGCCGCCGCCGGTGAAATCACAAAATTTCACAAATCGTATGTGCGCGTGAAAATTTATGCAATGCACAGGCAGACAGACAGACACACAGTGCAGCAGTGGCACGGTGGAAAATTTATCTCGACATGGATGGAAATTCACGCAGCAAGCGCGATGCATAATTTGAGCGATTTTTTCATAAGAGAAAATTGATTTACTGGTTGGATCGTGACGGATGCGGCTGCTGCTGCTGCAGTAGAAATGCCTGCACTAATTTCGATTAAATCATTGATATTTCAACCATATGGTGACTATTTCGATTGGATTACGCAGTAATCAGGTTAGGAATGATCATAGGTAATTATTTGGCTACAGGCAGATTCCATGATAATACCTTGAAATATGTGCTACAGTTTTCAGAAACAAATATTAAACCTTTTCTAATTTTCGAATAATTCTAAATTCGAACCTTTAGATGACTACAAAAGAAGCAGGTATCAGCGCTTTTTAGTCGATTCAGCTAGTTAAAAACAAGCTTTCTTGCAGCTTTAAGGAAGAGACTGGACTGGACTGTAAACTAGATTGAACTGTGGATTGGACTGGACTTTGGATTGAACTGTGGATTGTACTGAACTTGAACTGTAGACTGCGCAGGATTGGTTCAGTTCATTCCAAACTTACTTAATTTTACTGGTATCAGGTATCAGCATCTTTGGCTCGAGCAGCACGTTCCTCACAATCATGTGGAAGATTTGTGCCTTGCCCATCTTGCCCGTGTCATCATTTACCTGATGAGGACGGGAAGGAAAACAGGAGGAATAGGAAGGAGTGGATGAGGAATTTGGACAAACACAAACATATATATACCGAGAGATTTTTGTACCCCCGAGGGGATACTGCAATCCTTGGTAGTTAACTTATCAAAAGTACACCCCCTGGGGGTATACTCATGATAAATAAGAGCTTATAGCTCAATACCGCTTTCGGTAAGGAACATCAAAATGTCTCGTAATTTTAGTTTCCTAAAATCCGATTCATTTAAGACGTAGGATCCAAAGATCCTATGACGCAATTGTGCTACTGCAGGACAGTTGCAAATTACGTGATATGGTAATATGATAATATGGTAATATGAATATGTTATGATAATTTTACTGGACTATTAGTCTGAACTGTGGAATGAACAGCACTATGGACTAGACTGGACAGGACTGGTCCGGATCAATCCAAAGACCTGGAAGTCCTCCTTGACTCACAGCTAATATTCTGATAGCGAGGGCCACGATTTCTTAGCTGTATTAGTCTACGAGCTCAACACGTCCTCTTCATAGCAGAGTGTTCCTCCAAGTGCCGTTTCGAAGTATAAATTATGCAGCAAACGGTACCATTATCGGGTTACAACGAGTTTTCAGCCAAGTATTAGATGAGTTTGAGATAGCGTGTGCTACTTGGGTAACTAGGACTAGGACTGGGACTGGGACTGGGACTGGGACTGGGACTGGGACTGGGACTGGGACTGGGACTGGGACTGGGACTGGGACTGGGACTGGGACTGGGACTGGGACTGGGACTGGGACTGGGACTGGGACTGGGACTGGGACTGGGACTGGGACTGGGACTGGGACTGGGACTGGGACTGGGACTGGGACTGGGACTGGGACTGGGACTGGGACTGGGACTGGGACTGGGACTGGGACTGGGACTGGGACTGGGACTGGGACTGGGACTGGGACTGGGACTGGGACTGGGACTGGGACTGGGACTGGGATATTTCTAGGCTGAGGACGGTGGTGAAACAAGTAGCCACTGCAACCGCTTACACACAACGGTATAGATCATTTTGGCCCGTTTCTGTTAAAACTAATGCGAAATGCTGCAAACCGCTGGATTTATTTATCTACTTACTTGATTATCTGCGACGTTCATATTGAGGTAGTATGTAGTCATTCTACACCGTCATGCGTAAAGTCGATTCGATGTTTTGTCTGTCATTGCGGTTCTTCGGCTGAGATTTATATAGATATTAGAAATAACTTTCGGAACAACAAGCGAATAATAACATAATACAAGAACATAATATGAATATACATGAAAAGTTGGTAGCTACCTTTACTAATTCACAAAGAAATGGATTTTCATATCATCATCGAACGCATCCCATATAGGTGGTGCATGGGAAAGGTTGATGCGATCGATAAAATCAACAATGCAAACCGCAATGCAAATAATAACTAAAACATGATCAGCAATTTGATATCTTACAATTCTGCATACAAAGTTAAAGAAATTACAGTGGACACCCGTTCGTTTGAACGATTCCTCATGCAAACGAACGGGGTTAGTTTTTAGTTTGAACAACTGGTAACCCTAAATATGCTGGAGCTTGTGTGAACTGGTTGCCCTGCTCTTTGTTATTGTTTTGGTGGTTTGATTCAGTTGGCAGTTGCAAGCAGCGAATATTTCATTCTGCGATCGGATTTCTACCATAATCGTTGGGAAAACGCAATGTGAAACAGATTAAACACGCTAGATCAGTACAAACAAATCGTGTTTATGTGCATTGTCTGCATAAGCAAATGATGTCATATTGAGAATGACATTTGAACCATTTTTAATTTGCACGTCGTGCAAACCAACGGGGTTCAAATTAAAAAGTGTTCAGATTAAAAACGGTCAAACGAACGGGTGTCCACGGTACTAACTAATCCCCTGTAAAATGCAATTTGCGTCTTTCTCTTATATAAAGCTTACTTCATTTAGAATTGGAACAAACTTTTGCTCATATTATAACGCTTTTGGTGGACGGATTTGGAAGTTCTTGGCGCCCACATGTCGGAAATTTTGTTAGCTTCACCTACGTATATTTGACATCTGTCGGACTGTGATTTGGCCAGAAAATTCAGTGCTGCGCATAGTACCGTGAGTAGAATTCGACTTCGGGAAGGAATCAAGTCGTATTGATCTAGCAAATAGCCAAATCGAACCATAAAACAAAATAGTGTGGGCAAAACCCGTGCTCGAAAGGTAAAGCTTGCTTCAGATAGTATTGGAACAAAAACTCAAAATTTCAAAACTCATCAAAAATCAAAAATGTGAATCATGTCAGCTTGATCCTATGCAGAAAAAAATTACAGGTGAGTTTTTCTGTTTTCATAGCAAGAAGCACAAAACTCACACATATTTCTTCCCGCTTGATCACATTCTGCTTTGCTTCAACTGCTACCCGGAGCCATGCACATATATATACAAATTCCTTGTTGAACAGAATATGCATTCTCTCGCGCGATACGTAGCTGAGTAGCGATACGAGTGAGCGTGAGGGAATAAATCTCTAAATAAATCGCAAAGTTAAACTAAAACGCACATTTAAATTACATGTTTATCTAATTCTTATTAGGCTTGTTACTTTCTAGTTAAGAAAATGACGATTCCCGCGTAAGAAAAATGTAAATTCCGTCAATAAAGGATGTCCCACATCAAATTGCACCACGGAAGAATCGCTGTAGAAAATTACCCATTGTATATTTTCTCTTGAAAATTTGAGTAGAAGTAGTTTAGAGTATATTATTTAGACTCTGTTTTTATCGCGCTCAGTTTTTCGAAAATTGGAAAAACGGCGTCACTCGAAAAGCAACGTCGCGAATTTGTTTTGCGCAATCACCTGGAAAATCCTCAACTCTCTCATCACGAATTATGAGACTTACGTCAAGGCGGATTTCCGGCAGCTTCCGGAGTTTCTGTACTTCACCGTCCAACACAAGTTTGATGTCCCGGAGAAATTAAGGATGTAGAAGCTTTCATAATTTGCCAAGAAATACATGATTTGGCCAAGAAATACATCATGTGGCAAACAAAGTGCGCCGTTCGTGACTACCGAGACTGTAAATGGGCAGATCTACCTCAAGGAGTGTCTACAGAAGCATCTGCTTCCACTATCGAAGCAATACGAGGGCCCTACGACCTTCTGGCCGGATCTATTTTCGTGCCAATATTCAAAGGATGTATTGGAGTCGCACGAATCCAACGGGATCACTTTCGTATCCAAGGACATGAACGCCTCCAACGCACCAGTACTAAGGCCCATCGAAAAATACTAGGCTATTATGAAGCAGGCACTACGGAAGCATCCCATGGAGGTCAAGTCTGAGGAAGATATGTAGAAAAAGTGGATTTCTGTACAGAAGAGGCTGCAGAATGAATGGCAAAATTCGTTTTTGGAGACACTCCTTTTGGTACAGTTACGACGTCGTTGTCTTATTTGTTTCGAAAACTTTCGTTTTTTCTGCCACAGCTGTAAATACCCTGCCAAATCAAAAATTTTTGTGCAAATTTGTTGGCGAAAATAAATTTAAATTTGCTTGGAACATCCCCCCGAGCCGTAGCCAAGTAAAATTTTTGACCTGGCATTTGCCCGAAGTCAGCCTTTACATAGGTTTCATCGTCCATCAGAAGACACCCGTCGAACTTGGTTAGCACCCGGTCGTGTAGTTCGAGCACGGATTTTGGCCACACTATTCTGTTTTATGGTTCGGTTTGGCTTTTTGCTAGTTCGATACTACTTGATTCCTTCCAGGAGTCGAATTCTCCTCACGGTACTATGGGCAGCACCGAATTTTCTGACCAAATCACGGTCCGACAGATTGGGACTCCTCTTGATGGTTTTCAAAGTCTTACCACGCAGCTTGAGTTGCTTCCGCATCGTCGTCAGTGTTTCCTTATACCGTTTGATAACGCGCCATACAGTATTTCTGGGCAATTTCAGCTATTTAGCTAGCCTAGATGCAGACCACAATGGATTTTCCAAATAACTGTGCACAATTTTTTCCCTTCTTTGGGCTTCCATGTTGTTTGTTTACAAAATATAGTCGTTTTGCGGAATGTCAAATATACATAGGTGAAGCTAACAAAATTTCCGAAACGTGGGCGCCACGAACATTCAAATCCGTCCACCAAAAGCACTACAATATGAGCAAAAGTTTGTTCCAATTCTAAATGAAGTAAGTAAATAATTAGGGTGTGCAAAATTGAGTGCCATGTCCCCAAGTGAGTGGTGGCTCGAACAAAATATGAAACGCTGTATCCCGCGGGATGTAAGTAATGCGAACCCGATAAGATTGTATACCGAAACTCTAACAACTCGATATCTGAAATGTCCACATCTTTACTTGTTCGCCAGCTACATCGGCTAGAAGCGGAGATCGTTGCTATTTAGCAAGTTCTAGAAGCGGAAATCGTTGTTATTTAGGAAGTTCTAGAAGCGTTCTAGATCGTTGGTATTTAGGAAGTTCGATTGCCAAATTCCGGAGAAAGGGAGTTTCATACAGTAGACCCTATTGCAGGCACTTCATTCAAGTACCACGTGGTGGTAGAATTCAAGTACTGCAGTGGTGGTAGAAAGGCGGAACGTGGAGTTGGTTTCGTAGGGTTGGGAAAGCTCTTTCTCTCTTTCCTCTTTTTGTTAATATTTTTTGTTTTGTTTATGCTTACCCAGTATTGCTTAAAATGGCGTCGAAACAAGAAGCATGTCGGGAGTGCGTTGTACACTTCTACGAACTGCAACAGAAATCTCGGTAACAAGTACAAGTACAAGTACAGGTACAATATTTAAAAAGCAAATATGTTGCGTCTTCGACTGTTTACCATATCCTAAGTTGCCCAACAACTATTCGCAAGCAAGGTAGTGGAAGACCATCCAAAATTATGGACGCAGAAGGACATCGTTCTCTTTCTCGTTTCTTCAACAGCAAGCCCTCTGTTTTGGCTACCAATTAAGATGCACCAGACGAATGTTTGAAGAAAATTTTGATCCGGTTTCTACAAAAATATCATGCAGATATACACTACGTGTTTTGGTCAGATAGAGCATCATCGCATTACGCCAAAAAATTGTTAGATGTTCTATGAAACTCCTCGCGAAAACCTCTAATGAGATACAGTGAAACTCCAGTTGAGTATTTAATATTATTCAATATTTTGAGGCAAATCAAAATACTTCTAAAAATACTTCTAAAATTCTAAAAATCAACGGTTTTTGTCGAGCCCTGTGTTCTGTAAAGCCCATAAAATATTTGTACTCAGCAATACTGTTTATCAATCGTGAATTTACGCACCGTCTTTCTCCATCTTTTCCAGGATACTTCAAAGCTACACTAACGTAAGCGGTTGCTAGTGAGCTATCTACCTTTACCTGAATGTTAGCCGGAAAATATACGACCTGAAATGTATGAAAATCCCACATCAACATATCCCCTAATGAAAACGGCGTCGGCGACGTCACAGCCGTTAGGCCGCAACGCAAGGTCGATTCAGTCGGTATTTCACTGCATCACTCGTTGCCTACCAAGGCAACCTTCCAACGCATGTGACACTTCGAATACGAAACGGTACCCACGTCCACGTAGGGGCGATAGCATTCCAATGCGTGTGAGGTGGTTGCGAGTGCGCGCAGGGGACGGACAGTGCCAGGGAAAAACGGACGAACTTCAGTGAAAGTGAAATTTATATCCGCATGAAATAAAATTAGACATATAAAGTGTATATTATAACACGTCGGCGGCGGTGACGGTACCGGGCTCGGTCGATGTACCTGCCGTGTTCACTCAACTTGGTCCGACCGTGCACTTGAAAATGACAATGTTTTTTAGGCGACGCCGTGGTGTTTTGGTGGACGGTACGAGCTGGTAAGTCTAATGCAAAGGAGTGGGGGCCTCATGTGTCGTAATGTGTGATGGGATGTTATCAGAAGCAGACGGTACTGTGTTAAATGAAATTGAGAAATATTCGGAATAATGTCGAATTAAACCTTACAATATCTAAATGTGTATATTAAGCGTCGGTCTTTGGGATAAATTTAGCAATAAATTACAGCTAGTGAATCACTATTCACAGTAGTCACAGTAGTCACAGTAGTCACCTGACCAGGAGTCAGACATCTTCCGGAGACAACAACGGCTATTTAAAACGAGCATTTCAAGCGAGTTCTGGTGCTTCCACCGGCATTGCAAGTAAATTGAAAATCTATCAATCCATCATCCGACTGGCTAATGCAACATGATAAGCAGCCGACGAGGCTGCTTGGCGAAAAACACGGCCATATTACGCAAAGCGGATTCCACCGACAAAAGTTCGGAAAGTGCATCATTGTCGAACTCATCCTGCTGTAGGATGCCGGCGGCGGCAGCGGCTCCACTCGGTCTAGCAACGCAATCCGTGGCTTTTCCGAAAACATCATATCGACTGGAAACCGATGTTCACCAATCGAGCACCCGACGAAGCGTGAAGTCACACATTGACCAGCCGGTTCGCATCCCCAGCGCGGCATCGAGCCAAACACATGCAAGGTGCACGGCGACAAGTCAGTATTTGTAGGACATACATCCACCCCCTTTTACGCAACCCCCCGTTTTCAGAGTTTTTGGCATGACGCCGTTCGTCGTTGCGTTGCGTTGAGGTGCTCATCTGAAAATGCATTCCTTCGCTACCTCAGTCATCCAGCCAGTAACCGTTCCCCTCCATGTATGTAGCTACATTGCCATTTGCTGTTTGATGTCTGTCGGACCTACTGCTAAACGATAAAATAGAATATAGTGGCATTTCGAATAATTCGCATAGTTTATTTTGTGTATGGCAGCATCGCTGACATTCGAAACGAGATTGTCCTATACTAGACGAGGATGAGTGAAGGGAAGCAGAAATCGAATTGCGAAGGGATAGGTAATTTTCCGAACCACCCGGCCGTAAGCGGAACGGCTGCGTTTGATGGGCGAATGTCATCCTGTTAGAATTTGCGATGTGATGCTACCGGCCTAGCAGGCAGCAGGAAAATGGATCAGATCTGAGACAGGCCCGCTAGTAGAGGACACGGCTGGAATCGTTTAGCTTCCCTTTTTTTGCTGTCCCTTATAGATTTCACAGAATGTGATCAGCTTTTTTCCGTGCCAGTTTTGTCTGGTCCGGAGAGAAAGGGACAGATAAAAATGCATGTAATCAATTATTTACCGGCCTCCATGCATTATGTATTACAGTACCATCAAATTTTATTCAGAACGTGATACTTTTTTTTCGGCACACCCCCCCTGGATTGAGTTGTGTTTTTGTGGCTAGCGAGAGAAAGCGATCCGATCAACAACCGCCTGCCAACAACAACGCCGTGAGTCCGGGTCTGTAGTGAGATTACGGTCGGCGCACTATACGAGACTATTTTTCATGCTTTATTTTATTCGATCTGGATTTGTGCCGGATTACCTGTCACATGTACATTGAACGATTTAAGGATTTGCTGAACGGTTTGGTTCGGAGAGTTGTCAATGGTTTTATGGCCTTGATGGGCATTGTAAAGGACAATTAATATGATACATTTTCATGAAAATCAGGCACTACATGCATTTAATATTTATAAACAGTCAGTTGTCAATTAGTGACAATGTATTACAGTAAATCGATGAACAATATGAATTATCTCTATTTTTATTACGCTTCATGTTCAACAACAGCTGATCAGTATATTTATTTTAATTTGAAAACATATATAAAATCAAACACATGTTTTTGTTTTTATGGAAAAAAATCGACATGCTAGAGCTTCAACCAAAATTGATTCTGTTGGTGTCATTCTAAAGATAATTTTGTATAATCCTATACTGTGGACAAAATGTCGACCAACATTAGAAAAGGGCGAATAAGCCAAACGTTAAACAGACCGAGCGAGAGTTATTTTTTGCTGGAGCAGCATAGGAAAATGAACTCTCACTCGTTCTGTTTGACATTTGGCTTATCCGCCCTTTTCAAATGTTGGTCGACAAATATCACTAAAGATCATTTTCATGTTTTTACTTATATAGAACTAAAACTTCATTTTTAAAGCTTGTCAAAAAAGATTAGTTATATTACTAATATATTATCAACATAATCAACATAATACATAAAAATATTGTTCCCAACGCTAAACTATTTCTTACCTATCAATGATTATTTTTTCCTCTATATCCTTGCATGTAACAGGAGTTGGCATGGCTTGGGCTAGGGCTAGGGCTAGGGCTAGGGCTAGGGCTAGGGCTAGGGCTAGGGCTAGGGCTAGGGCTAGGGCTAGGGCTAGGGCTAGGGCTAGGGCTAGGATGGATGGATGGATGGATGGAAGGATGGATGGATGGATGGATGGATGGATGGATAATTTGCACGGGATTGTTGATACCACCATTTATTGTGATAGATTGATTTGAAGTATAATTGTTTTACAACTAACATTAAAATATCCATTATTTCTCGGCAGCTTAGGTACTAGCTGCGTTCGACATTCTACTTTACAGCTATTAGCATGCTTGTCAGAAATACAATTGAAACTATGTAAAGAATTGCAAGCAACTAACTGACGAACTGCGTCACGTCTCATGCATCAATACCTCTTCAGTTTTTTTTCGTGCAAGACAACAGTTCCGAATGAATTCTTGCAGTATATGGATGCCATCTGGCAAAAGGAAAGGACCGCTCACTTTTTTATGACTTCACTTTCACTTTAAGGACATCAAATTGGGCTAGCTTCAATGTTTAAAGATTAAAGGAAAGCGGTGGTTTACACTTTAACAAAATTATTTACGTTCAGGACATCAAATTGGACTAGGTTAAATGTTCAAATGGTAAAATCGGTTGAAGGAAAAGGTTGGTTTTGCACTTTGGCGCATTTCCCAAGCACAGATATTAAATTGCTATAGGATTAAACGTCGTAAAGAACCTTCGACCTGTTGGGATGGGGGGGATTGTGTTACTTTTTTTGTAAAAGGAAGCCACATTAAACAGATGGCGTGTTTATCTGTGATCCCTGCCTGTGAAGCAAGGTAGTTATGAAGAAAATGTATGGGGAAATTTGACCTTGACACCTTATATACATTTTTACTGTTAAGCTTATAAAAGATTGTTATAAATATGTTACTATAAAATTGCTAGACAGCTTTTCTCTTTCAGTGTTATTTTTTTATAAGATTTCCGAAGATTACTTTTTTCTAGCATTTATGAAAAGATTCAATATATAAATCAATTTGTAGCTGCAGTGACTTAATTTTCAAGTGATGGCAAAGCACAGACTGGTAACTGCAACGTGATTTAAACTTTCGTTAAAGTAATCAAAGATTAATGATTTTCCAGAGATATGTTTTTGGTCAAAACCTACTGGAATGGAGTTACATACCACAGCAGCTCTTCAACGGAATTACTTCAAAAAGTTATGAAGCTTCGAACGTAGATTTTCAGCTGGTTGGCAGCGGTCAGTCATGCGTTTTTTGGTTCACCAGTCAGTCATTTCTACTAGTCGGCGGTGGCGTCGGCATTCGGCCTGTCTGTTCAGTTTTTCCTCTCTTTTTTTCAATTAGCATCGTTAGTGCCAAACGGAGACACAAAGAGCATAAGCACCATTGCGAGTTCATTATGTTTCAAGGGTTTGTACTAGTGGCCTGGTCGTGATCAGTGAAATGGAAAATTATAGAGTTGGTCGACCGGATTTTCTTAAGATATTATTTGTTAATATTAATTTATTATTTTTACTAATTTCCTCCAGAAAACAACTTCCATAGCTAAAATTTTCACTTAAAAAATTTTACCGAAATTTTCAAAAGTACAACGTTTTACACTCTATTTCCAAAAACACACGTCGAACTTCCGCGCTGGCAACGGAATCTGAAAAATCAATCAATCACGAAAATGCGCTCGCTTTTATTCAAATTGGACGGCTGGGAGCTGCGTTCAGGTTTGCCCACGGTGGGATTCACCCGGCAGGGGAGCAACTATTGAATAACAGATAATAATCGAATAATAACGAGTTTATAGTGCAGCAATAAACTCGATTCAGCGGAATAAATAAACTACCGAGAATGCAGCAGCAGCAGCAGTAGTAGCGGGGCTGCTTGAGTCGATCGAGCGTACGGTACGCGCGGCGCAAAGCGGGAAAATCTTGGGAAAACTTTTCTTTGCTCGCAGTACCGCGTGGCTGGCAGCCGGTGCCAGGGCAAACAATTCGAAGAATTTATGCAGGACTGTTCTGACGATGGGAAAAAGGCAAGGCAAGACGGTTGAGGTTGAGATTTAAAACAGAATCGATAACGATTCAATATTCTTTATGGATGCGAATAACTTCTGCGGAATTTAAAATTAAATGAATTAATAATAATCATTAGTTTTATTCAATCCAATCGGTTTTCATGTAGCCGACATGAAAGAAAACGTTATTTTCAGTGTCCTTATAACGAAAAATTTGAGAGTCAAATTCCATCTTGTAGAAAGTAGGAGAAAAATTCATCAAAGCCAAAGCGTTATTATTCTTTTTTATATACAAGTGCATTAAATGGAAAAAGGTTGGTTCGATTAAACGCCAGTTTGCTATTGAAAATTTTTGCGACAATTTTCTGGACTACCCTAATCCAGACGTTCGCTGTCCCTTTGAGGCACGAGGAAAAATGAAAGATACAAAAACATTTTTCTTCTTCGTTCTCTGCATGGATAATATTGAAAGAAATTAACATGATAGACTAAACAAAAAGCCATGGCTGGAAGGCAAAATGAGTGTGGTTTCGGATTGGGAAAAAGAAAAATTGCAAAAACTCCTGAGTTCCGCCATGAAGAAAGAAAAAACCGTGGGCTCGTCTCAGACGATCAAAGAAAACTGGTAATTTTTAATTAAAAAACCAAATTGGAGAATTTTCGTTAAGTTGAAGTGCCCGGAAGATTAGTTTCGACGCACCATCAGACAAAATCTATAGCCGTTACAATCCCTGCTCAATTACAGTCAGAATAAAATTCATTTCGCAAAAAAAAGTGCACAAATGGTCGTTAAGTTTCATTACCGGCCAAAAACTAATTAAAATTCATGATACGCTGGAATCAATGCTTTCGATCACGATACAGAACGCTGCAAGTAATTTAAAACAATTTCCCATTTTCACAATTGAAATTCATACTGCACACTGGGAAAGTGATCGGAAATTCTATTTGCCACAGTTGCACACCATATTTGTGTCTCTTGGCTTGTTCTCCGTCCGCCCTTCCCGCGTTGTTTGTTCGGTGGAATGCATTTTTCCTCTTGCCGTTGGTTGGATGGCAGTTGGAGCACTTTTTGTTGCAGCCCAACGGGAATTTTTTACGACCTCTGTGCACAAAACACCTTCACCAAAGCCGATGATAGTGGAAAATTGAATATGCAACGCACATATACCGAGTAAACTGTACTCGGACGAAATATTGCAAAGTAGTAAAAATATATTTAACCAGGACAGAACGAGCGAATTTCCTGCGTGAACAGACTTGGGGAGTGCTAATTTCCATCCAGAGAAGTTGTGTTTGCAATGTGTTCTTCTAGTTTCTGTTAGTTGGTATTTTTCACCTTGCCAGAAGTCATGTTTCACTCCATGACAAGCGGAAAAGCAATAAGCAGTAAATTCGCATACAGCTTCTGACTTGCAGTGAAACTTAAATTTAAGCTTTAAACTTTTAGGAAAAATTTTCACTTACAAATTCACACGCGTTGTGAATAATAAACAATATTTCCGCAATTTGTTACGCTGATAAATGAGCGTCCTTCGAAACACCATCAAAAATCATTACATCGTCACCCTTAGTCAGCTGCTGGGTGTTCATTATAGCAGATTGATCTCCCTGCCATCCATTTCGACCATTCCCAAGCCCCATCCAGGAGGCGAGGGGTCCATTTTCACAACAACAACAACAACAGTGTCAAACTGCCAAAGCGTATCACTTATCAGCTATTTAACGTCAACCATCGTCACCAGCAGCCAGCAGCGGAGTCAAATTCTGTGCCCGGCCATGACGATGACGATGACGATGGATGGATCAAAAGAATACCTACCAGCAGCCAGCCGTTTCTCCATCCGCTTATTTTAATCCCTTCCCCCATGACCGTTTCCGTTCAAACGATTTATGCTTCGTTATAGCCTGTTTAGCTTTGCTTGGTGCCAGGATAAATTAGAAACCGAGCATCGGGGATCGAAAGATGAAGCTGAAAAAATAGAGAGTGTTAACTAGAGCTTCCGGTTGCACCTTGCTAAATGTGGTGGAAATTGATGATTAACGTTCAACCTTCGCAGGTGAATAAACACGGAAAATATTTCTGCACAAAGTGGACGTTTATCGCCTCAAATGACACCCCAAAGGGTACCATTGATTAGCGCTTTCGGTAAAAGTTTTGTATTTACTAAGGGTATGTATGTTGCTGCTTCGTCGTAATTGCCTATTCCCGTCCTATTCAACACAAATTAATTAAAATATCAGCGATTTTTTGACACTCAATGCGAAATTAGTTATTTCCTAATATTTTAGTTTGTTGCCTCTCATACGCGACCGATCAAAGTGAGCTGAGATCTATTTAAATGCTTTTTGACGTAGGACTACGTCTTTGTTTACTATACTGGGACTGGGTAGCACTTTGTAAAAACGAGAAATAGAAGTGTAACGTTTGAATGAAATATTTCAAACGCTAATAGCTACTATACTACTGAACGAAACATAACAGTTAATATGTCGTTGGATAGATAAAATGTCCAGCAATTTTATAGTAACATACTAATAATAATTTTTTATACGCTAAATAGTGAAAATGTGTGTAAAGATTCAAGGTCGAATTTTTCCATACATTTCCCTTGTTATCGCCTAGCTTCACAGGCACGGACGACAATTAGATACACCAAAGGATTTGGATCCAAATGATAACCTTGAGACCACTTTGTAAGCCACACCCCTTTTCCAATCCAATCGGCAACATCGATGGCTATTGACGGCAACACCGGTCCCAAAGACAAGCAAAATCAGAGGGCAATGGCCAACGTGAATCCCACACGATGCACTTAACATTACATTTTGCATTATCCCCATCGCAGACATGCGAAATTGTTCGATAGCTTGCTCAATCAGTGTCGGACAATCATTTAAGCAGCAGCAGCCGATATGGTTTCCCCCACCACCTACACTAGCTTACAAGCAGCAGCGGCAGTGCCAGTGACTATAAAATGGTACTCTTGGTTCGCCGTCTGCACATTCATCGCACAATCGCACTGACGGACGGTCAGCATTTACCATCGACAGCTATTGGTGGCGAAAGCAACGGCGTTTGGCGGCAAACACCAGCGATCGGAGCCAACAACGATAGCAATCGGGAGGTAACGATAGCATTTTTGGCGGCTATTGGAGGCAAATCCAAGAACCTTTGCGGCATCTAATGTCATTTTCGATGACAATTCGAGGCACCCAATAGCATTTTGGCGGTTATTTTCGCAAACCAACAGCAAATGGAAGCAAATCGACTGACGGGCAGCAGCAAATTCAGCAGTAGGCCGTTGTGGTCTTAAACAGTTCTTATAAGAACTAGAGTAATTGAAGAATCAAAAGAATTTTCTTCACTTTTCTAAATGGTTAACGTTTCAACGTTCCATGGAAAATGCTTGCTCATTCAGCGTCGGATAATCATTCGAGCAGCAGCAGCAATTGATCTGGTTTCCCCCACCACCTCACTAGCTTACAAGCAGCAGCGGCAGTGCCAGTGACTATAAAATGGTACTCTTGGTTCGCCGTCTGCACATTCATCGCACAATCGCACTGACGGACGGTCAGCATTTACCATCGACAGCTATTGGTGGCGAAAGCAACGGCGTTTGGCGGCAAACACCAGCGATCGGAGCCAACAACGATAGCAATCGGGAGGTAACGATAGCATTTTTGGCGGCTATTGGAGGCAAATCCAAGGACCTTTGCGGCATCTAATGTCATTTTCGACGACAATTCGAGGCACCCAATAGCATTTTGGCGGTTATTTTCGCAAACCAACAGCAAATGGAAGCAAATCGACTGACGGGCAGCAGCAAATTCAGCAGTAGGCCGTTGTGGTCTTAAACAGTTCTTATAAGAACTAGAGTAATTGAAGAATCAAAAGAATTTTCTTCACTTTTCTAAATGGTTAACGTTTCAACGTTCCATGGAAAATGCTTGCTCATTCAGCGTCGGATAATCATTCGA
This sequence comes from Sabethes cyaneus, assembly GCF_943734655.1. Lineage (NCBI taxonomy): Eukaryota > Metazoa > Arthropoda > Insecta > Diptera > Culicidae > Sabethes > Sabethes cyaneus. The sequence goes on along the minus strand of NC_071355.1, from coordinate 198,261,904 downwards.
GCAGCAGCAGCAATTGATCTGGTTTCCCCCACCACCTCACTAGCTTACAAGCAGCAGCGGCAGTGCCAGTGACTATAAAATGGTACTCTTGGTTCGCCGTCTGCACATTCATCGCACAATCGCACTGACGGACGGTCAGCATTTACCATCGACAGCTATTGGTGGCGAAAGCAACGGCGTTTGGCGGCAAACACCAGCGATCGGAGCCAACAACGATAGCAATCGGGAGGTAACGATAGCATTTTTGGCGGCTATTGGAGGCAAATCCAAGAACCTTTGCGGCATCTAATGTCATTTTCGATGACAATTCGAGGCACCCAATAGCATTTTGGCGGTTATTTTCGCAAACCAACAGCAAATGGAAGCAAATCGACTGACGGGCAGCAGCAAATTCAGCAGTAGGCCGTTGTGGTCTTAAACAGTTCTTATAAGAACTAGAGTAATTGAAGAATCAAAAGAATTTTCTTCACTTTTCTAAATGGTTAACGTTTCAACGTTCCATGGAAAATGCTTGCTCATTCAGCGTCGGATAATCATTCGAGCAGCAGCAGCAGCCGATATGGTTTCCCCCACCACCTACACTAGCTTACAAGCAGCAGCGGCAGTGCCAGTGACTATAAAATGGTACTCTTGGTTCGCCGTCTGCACATTCATCGCACAATCGCACTGACGGACGGTCAGCATTTACCATCGACAGCTATTGGTGGCGAAAGCAACGGCGTTTGGCGGCAAACACCAGCGATCGGAGCCAACAACGATAGCAATCGGGAGGTAACGATAGCATTTTTGGCGGCTATTGGAGGCAAATCCAAGAACCTTTGCGGCATCTAATGTCATTTTCGATGACAATTCGAGGCACCCAATAGCATTTTGGCGGTTATTTTCGCAAACCAACAGCAAATGGAAGCAAATCGACTGACGGGCAGCAGCAAATTCAGCAGTAGGCCGTTGTGGTCTTAAACAGTTCTTATAAGAACTAGAGTAATTGAAGAATCAAAAGAATTTTCTTCACTTTTCTAAATGGTTAACGTTTCAACGTTCCATGGAAAATGCTTGCTCATTCAGCGTCGGATAATCATTCGAGCAGCAGCAGCAATTGATCTGGTTTCCCCCACCACCTCACTAGCTTACAAGCAGCAGCGGCAGTGCCAGTGACTATAAAATGGTACTCTTGGTTCGCCGTCTGCTCATTCATCGCACAATCGCACTGACGGACGGTCAGCATTTACCATCGACAGCTATTGGTGGCGAAACCAACGGCATTTAGCGGCAAGACCGGTTATTGGTGGCAACACCGATTGTTGACTGCACTGAAGAGGTTGATGTTACTTGTAACCAATGGCCCTTTTAAGGGCCGCAAACTAATTAAATGAAGCATAATCAGAATTTATCTCAAATGTGCAAAATGGTTTTGATTATTATTTGTAACCAACGGCCAGAAACTATTTGAAGGAAGTTGGTTCAAATATCAAACTACGCATAACATATTTATTACAATGATCTGTGGGCTGGCCATTCATTGCTATTTCAACCTTTGTGAAATACAGTAGTGATTTGTTAAAGAATTCGCTATGTCTAAATGGTTGCAGGCGTTATATTTACGTAACCACCGTAAACGTATTCGTGAACAAGTGGCTGGTGTAGTAATTGAACCAAGGATATCCTTAACAGGAGCAGAGCGTACTAGATTATCACGCAAACGAAAGCGTGAGAGTGCTTCTAGTTCGGCAGGTGAAGTTGCAAGTTTGTCGCACGAAGAGGCATCGCCCGCAGATATCAATCCATCGCATACCGTTATAATTCCGTCACATGAAATGACAGGTAAGCATATTTATAGAAAATTATCGCATGCTATTTGAGCTGTTTAGAAAGAAGTTCATAATAAATTTCGTAGCGAAATTACAAAAATACACTACAACTCAGTGCATTGATGGCAACAAATGTTTGTTTATTCGTGAATCTAAAATTGAATCTAAAATTTCAATTTAAATTAGTTGTGAAAATCTGGTGAATACTTAAATTACATAGTGGATCGTGAAACAATGTTCAAACTATCTCTGCTCTATTTACTCTATTTACTGCTAAATTGCTAGGGAATAGTAGGGAAGTGAACTGCTTGTATCCTCATGACTCAAGAAATGCACCGATTTTATTGTCCAGTCCCAGATACACCTGGCTGAGCTTCTATCAAGCAGTTATTAATAATTGTGTAAGACAGATTATCTAGTTTGACATATTATTTAATGAGTATTATATGACACAGTCCTACGTCACCCTTTCGTACAACCCTTAGGGCTGTATACCTTGTAGTTTTTTCATAAAAGAAAGCCTAGCAGCCAAATTTCCAACGTGTTTTCGTGCGACGAAGAAGAAAATGTCGACTAGTCGTTTCAATTTCCGTCATTTATAAAATGAAAATAACTCACGCAACGCATTGTTGGTATTCTGCAACCGGGAAAACTTGCATAACCTACAGAAATTTTACAGAATAACATTTGGAAAACTTGCATAACCTACAGAAATTTTGCAGAATAACATTTGTCATGCTATCCTACACAAGTACATGCGCACTAGCTTCGTAAACATTATTATGATTTTTTAGTTCGGACGATGAAAAATTTTGGTGGACGGATTTTAAAACGGTACGACGAATTTAAGATATAAAGTCAGTTGCGTAATTTCAATCAAATGCTTTATTAATCGCTTTTTAGTGAATTCAAAGGGCGCGGATCAACAGGTAGGTAAGTTTGTTTGAGTCTAATCAGCAGCAGAGCTTTCAGAGTATTCATTAAATCCACCTAAGAAATGATGAAAATTAGAGTGGCTAGTCTTGTAAACAAACATCCGACACTGGAAATAACTCCTCAGGTTACTGAACACATAATAGCATCAACAGTGGCTTTTTATTTCCGGATTACGAACTGCATGTTCGTGAGCCTGTTAAGGAGGATACTATCCAAGAGTTTACCGCCTATATCCAGCAAATACATTGGCCTATATGACTATGGATTCCCCAAAGGCTTTGGAAATAACTCTGGCCTAGAAGCTACCATCTTTCAATAAGGCTGTGCGAAATCTCGTGAAATTTCGTCTGTGCCAAAATCAAACAAAACCGAGCGGAATTTACCATAGATTCAAAAGTAGTTTAATGGTGATCTACTGTAACATGTGAGGTAAAGTTCGTACGGTTTCGTTAAATTTCGGTAAACTTGAAATTTCACGAAATCTAGCATAGCCTTATCTTTCAATCGTGTCTACAGCTGTCGTGAATATGAATTCTACAACACTGATCGTTTGACCATGCCTGTTGTCAAATGAGGGATCGTCGCGTGGTGATAGGTCAACGAGGTTACTTAGATGTAAACATTGAACATTGTAAGAAAGAATCCAGCAATCCAGCTCGTATCAATACGATTGTGTCGTATGCCGGTTCGTTCCGTATTTCCCTTTTCGTTTGTCGTGGTAAATGAGGGTTTCGTTATACTACCTTTCCAGGGTCGCGATACCTACATACCGCTGATGGGTCCACCATCAAAGCATGCGGGATGCAGCGTCTCATGTATAGTCGCTCGCTTCGAGATAGACGCTGTTTGAGCCACCCTTCATCTGGGGAACAGGTGCTTAGGTTCGCACATCCTAGCTTAGCTGTTCCAGTATGTACATGAAGTATTTCCAGGTATGGCAATCGATCGTCATCTTTAACTTAGATCATCGAGGAGGCGTTAGTTAGAGGCTTTAGAGAGACAGAACTATATTTAACGCTCCTTTCAAGTATCTCTTCCCATTTCATACCTTCGTTGTAAAGTCAGAAAAATTTGTAGTAATCGATCGTTTACGCACGAGACCATGAGACCGTGGATCGATCTTCGATCCACTGTAATTTCGAACAATATCGAAACGATTCAAAAACTCGTAATAGTATCTAGATTAGGGCTGTCGGTATTGGGCGCTTTTGGTGAAAACCGGTATTTCGGTATTGGCGTAGAAAATACCGGTGATACCGGTAGAATACCGCTATTGAAAGATTATTCGGAATCAATAGAAAAGTTGATGTTTTTCACTGAATGTCTTTATTTTCAAACTTTAGCTGCAGTATTGTTGCTTGGCCAAGTAAAATTTAAGCAGATATAATACGCTTAGCGATTTATTTTCCTTGCTAGAACGAAAATTTGTTGCCAACATTTCCATCAATTGAAAAAACTTCCCCTTTCATCGAAGTCTGACGAACGGTTTTAAGCCGCATCAGGAATTTTCCTTTAATTTCTTCAAATTTATGGTAGGGAAGCCCGCTTTTAACTATTTTCAAAAATCCGGCTATTCTAGCTTCCAGCGGTTTCCTCAGTCTCTTCACGAATTTGCCCGGAACCCTTGCATAGCTTCATCCTCTTTATCATCGTTCAGATATATCTTCTCTTCTCTATTATTAATCCCGCTATTCGCAGATATTGACTTGGAGATTCCATCTACTTGTTTAATCAATGTATCACTCGAAAGGCTTGGAAAATATTTCAAATTCTTTCCTGGCACGAATTCTTAAAAAGTGCAAAGATCCGCGTATTCTAATCCCGATTTTGGGCCCGGCATCATCGAAACAAATAAATGAAGCTGATTTTCTATTACCTTCGCTTCATACATGAAGCGCCTGGTTTCATTTGTTAAACAGAACATTTCAAGCAAGCTTCAGCTGAAGTTAGTAAACATTTCCAAGGACGACGACTGATAGTCAGGCACGATTTGTCAATGTTGAGTAGGTTAATTATAATACATGTTAAATTGTAGGAAATGTTACTCAAATTCAATTTAATTGCATTCAAAGTTGATAGAAAAATACAAATGAAACTTTAAAACCGATCGTCATGATGAAGTGAAGAGCATTTCATTAACGCTGATTGAAGCCAGTTTTGAAACGAAGCGGCGCTGCTTCAGTTGAAACCGAAGCTTCATTACTTCATCGTTGAGAGACGATTTACTATTATAACTGACGTTGCCGGGCGCTAATCTTGTTTCCTAAATTCGTAATTTGAGAGCTTCGAATAATTTGGAAGCTTTTAAATATCAAGTTGTTCAAAAATAAATTGAAACGCAGCAAAGTTGCTCTACAGTGCCTTAAACGGGTTCATGAGCTATAATTATTTGACCCACAGTTTCACCTTGCCAGTAGTCGAAGAATGTCGTCAGCATTAACACCAAGTTCTTTAAGTTCTACAATCTTCTATCAAACTTAGTTCTTCTTTGAATAAGAAGCTTAAAAAACTAGGATGTTGGAAAATACCGGAAATACCGGTTTTTTGCCTTTTTAAAACCGGTATTTCGGTATCCAAAAGTTGGACGGTATTACCGGTTTCGGTACTACCGGTACTACCGGTTAGACAGCCCTAATCTAGATGCAAAAAACGTATTTATCTCGGAACCATGCTAATGAAACGAATATCGGAGACACTCTGTTGACTGACCTGAGCGACCATTTTGTTCCACCCTTCCATATTTGTCGCATTTTGAGTCATTTTTCCACTCTTCATCAACTTCTATTTGACAATTGCCCGATATTTCTCAAATGGCCGTGATTAAGGACAGATGGGTGGATTAAGGTCTGTTTTGAAGAAATCTACCCCGTTGCACAGTGGTGCCGAATCGAAAAAACGTGATCATTGACATTTACGTGAAAAACGCGGAATTTTTGAAAGTTGGTGTCTTCAAAGAAGTTTATTAAAAAAATGTAGCGCATTATTTGCCACTATTAGTAGGACCGTGAATCCACCTTTTAGGGTGATACAACCTTGTGTCTTTTAAAATATGTCATAAAAAAATTTCCCCAGGAATAATAATAGAGCACGCTAAAATGAGCAACTTTCCTGAATATAGTGACTATATATCAATTACTGATTCCGAAATATAATGGTTCATTTAAAAAGTGCATTTAAAAATCAATCCTGCCCAATAACTTTGCACACGATTTTTTCGGTGCTCTCAAATGTTCTACAAAGTAGTTATTCAGTATATTAAAATCCACATTTTCTCTAAAGACTGTTTTCGTTAAGCTGCATATTTAATGAGTTAAAAAATACTTTAAAAAATTCGCGCTGTTCAAATCTAAAAAACATTCTTATGCAAAGTTCAATCTAATCTGTTCAAACTAAAAGAAATTTTAAGCAAATTTATTGATCAAAATCGACTTTTAAGTGCTTATTTCAAACAAATCATTATATTTCGCCAATAGTAAGTGATAGAAAGATATATAATTCAACAAAGTTGCTCATTTTAGTATGTTCTACAACTTTTGTAATGACACTTTATTTTTTTTGGGCGCATTTAAAAAATATTCCGTGAAAAAAGAGATCAAAGTTTGCTGTACTGTTTTGTTTTTTGCTTCAATCATTCGCAACCATCTCAAATCTCGGGTTCTTTACAACATTTTTGTAATATGATTAAAGTTTATTTATTTATTAAATTTAGATGCATTAAATGCATCTGACCACAACGTCTACATGAATAAAACATTACTTTACAACTAACTATAGTAACTTTAATCTTCGTAAGCGGCGTCTAAAACTATCACTAGAACAATGAAAATCAAAAAAACTCTACACACGACTAAACAAGCAACACATAGCTCTAATTGACTCATTTTGGCCGTACTCGGTTCGTCGGAAGTCCAGGCGAAGAAATTGTATGTCTCGAAGCGCACGTGGTCTGGCATTGAAATTGATTTGAGCGAGGATGTTTGGAGAGTCCAGTTCACCCACTAAAACTTTCCTGATGAACAGAACTCTTTCAGTTTCTCTCCTATTGTCGAAAGTTTCAATGTTGAGTAAGTTGCAGCGGTCTTGATACGGCGGAAGCAGAATTTGACTTGTACTGCCTCCAACCTGGAGGACCAAATTCCAGTGTAAGGGCTCCAAACTACAGCAGCATACTCTAGGATAGGGCGCACAATAGAGAAGTACAGGGCACGTAAACAATATGGGTCTCTAAATTCTTTGGATGCCCTAAATATGAAACCCAAATTTTGATTGGCTTTAGATATTATATATGAGTAGTGTTCCCGAAAATAGAGGCTCGTATCAAGAAGCACTCCCAAGTCTTTTATTACATAAACTCTGTCCAGTACTTCGTTGCTGATACGGTAGTTCCATATAATGGGTTCTTCCTTGCGACTAAAAGAGATTACCGAACACTTGCGCACGCTAATGGAAAGCTCATTCTTTAGACACCCGTCAGCAAAAATGTCGATTAGTTTTTGTAGTTCACAGCAGTCTTCAATAGATTTTACCGGAAGAAACATTTTAAGATCATCAGCGTACAGCAATCTGGATCCTCGTGGAGGTACAGTACAAACGTCGTTAAAGAATAAGGAAAACAATAGCGGTCCGAGGTTGCTTGCTTGTGGAACGCCAGAATGATTACAAAACTCGCTAGAGGTGACATCGCCTAGTTTTACTGAGAGGCGACGATTAACCAGGTATGACTTTAACCAGTTTACAAAATTTGATGCCGCAGCCATAAGTTCTATTTTGGCTAAAAGCAGGTTGTGATCCACACGGTCGAAGGCATCTTTCAGATCCGTATATAGTGTGTCGATTACAACACCATTTTCAATGTTTCGTATACATGTATAATGTAAACTCCACCAGATTAGTGATAGTAGATCGTCCAGGGTAGAATCCATGCTGATCACAAGAAATGTGTCGCTTAGTTTCGTACATTAGTTGCTTGATCACAAGAATCTCAAGTAGTTTAGAGCCACTGCTCAAGGAGGTAATTCCACAGTAGTTGCTCACGTCGCCACGATCTCCCTTTTTATATACCGGGAATAAGATGGACTCCTTCCAAACATCTGGAAACGTCGATTGCGATATAGACTGATTGCCGATAGCAGATAGAGGTGCACAGAGAGCATCACAACATTTCTTGAAAATAATAGCCGGAATACCATCTGGTCCGGGTTGCCACGATGATTTTAATTTGTATATCGCACTTTTAATATCTGCCTGGGAGAACGTAAGGATCCGCATTTCTAGGATACCTTCTTGGACATTTAGAAGAGCTTCGTTGATTTGCTGTGCGGGAATAATTCCGTTTTTGAATACACTGGCAAAATGTTTGGCAAACAATTCGCAAATATCACTCGTAGAGCTTGCTACATCAGTACCTACCGTTCGACATTGCCGTTGGTAAACCTTGTGTTTTTCGTTTCCCATTCACAAATGACCAGAAACCAGTTAAATGTAACTTAGAAAATTCTTCATCATTTGCTGTCATTAACTCATTTTTGTAAATTTTGGCGATTTGGTGAATTTGTTAATTTTCCAAGTCTGCATAAGTTTTGTCATTATTTATTTGTAAAATACGTAAATAATTGCCTTCCAATTTAGATCGAAGAAATCTTTCGCTACCTTGGCGAGCAAACCAAAATGTCGCGTAGATTTAGATATGATCGTTAAGCAATGCAGGTCTAAAGACATTAATCTTAAATCAGACACTCTTATAGCTCTAGTAAGAGTAATACCAAAGTTGATGAGCCATATGATGGAAGGTGAATACCTGGCATTTTGCCACGCTAACGATGAATTTATTTCCTTGCCACCATTCCGCAAATGATATTATCGAGTTTTGTAGACGACCAACAATCGTCTACCCAGGTAACCAATAAGCATTAAAATAAGCAGTAAATCAATCGTTTATTAGCATCCTTGGCGTTTTATACTGCAGGTTGTTGTTTATCAGCTTTTTGACTGCAAAACTGTTGTAAATTGGCATCCACAATTCTTTTCAAATTCTTCTTGTTGGTAACTAGCTGCACATAAGCATTGTCAGCACTATAAGAGGGCTAGCAGTAAAGTAGCCGCATATTTTGCCCAAATTGCATTTAAGTAGCATTTAAGACCACTTAAATGCTTATTAGCTTGCTTTTAAATTGCATTGGAAATGCTTATTGGTTACCTGGGTAGTGATATGCACCTGTTACGGAGAGCTTTAACATAAACATCTGCATAAACAAGCCTGAAACCTTCACCCAAAGCCAAAGCAGCATCATTGTAGATCAACATAAGAAAGGTAGTGGAAAGGAAGTGGTACATAACCTTCGATTCGCAGCCTAAGTTCACGCTCCATCAGGTGAGCTCCTAACCTTGTTATCAACTGTCTAAAGATATCAAGGTGAAATAACTTGTCTAGCAGTATTGTATGGTGCATTTTGTCGAAAGCCGCCTTCAAGTCTTGGTAGTAGGTACAGTTCAATAAATTTGTAGTAACCGATCGTCTGGGCTAGAAAGGTGTTGGTTAGAGTGTCCCAAAATAGCACTATGTCAGAAAATCCGGGGGCTCACCCCTCGAATGATAGCTTAGGATGTCACAACAAAGCTTTTATATGGAGTCAATATTGGTTGACGCGATTTATTGGTCGCACATTTGAGTTTTATGGAAAAATGACATTTTTCAGGAGTAAATTCAAAAAGAAAATTCAAAAAAATTCAACACTGAATTTTGTTTACCAGTTTTGTACAATCAGTAGATAATAGAATCAGCAAGATGTATTCGGACAAATTGCAAGGCAAAATTTTCTGTTGTTAATAACAATAGCAATGATTGTGAACAAAATAGTTAACTACCTTGTTTCATCTATTTTAACATTTCTAAAAATCTTGCTTTGAATTTACTCCTGAAAAATGCAATTTTTTCATAAAACTGATATGTGCGACCATTGACGCCATATAAAAGTTTTGTTGTGACACCCTAAGCTATCATTTGAGGGGTGAGCCCCCGGATTTTCTGACATAGTGCTATTTTGGGACACTCTAGTGTTGGTCCTTGAATATCTAATATTTAGCAGTATTGGGAAGTTACTTACACACTATAATTTCAAACAGTTTCGAAACGACTGAAAGACTCGTAATACCTCGATAGCTGACGACATTATGGCGGTCTCCATGTTTAGAAATAAAAAAAGCAAAGCAAAGCCATGGGTTTAACCATCTTTAGACATTACCCTTCTTTATCGACAGACTTCGCAGTCGGCTGTTAGAGTACAGGAAAATTACGGGGCCAGTGCAACGATCCTATTGACTCTAACTAGCAAGCACCGCCTAGCCGAGATTCGAACATACGACGACTAGCTTGTTAGACCAGCATCGTACCTTGAAGCTAACTGGGCTGGGTTATGTTTAGAAATAGGGATCATAAATGACTGCTTCCCGATAGAAGGAATCAAAGTTTTCGACCCTGGCATCTATTTTGCCAAACGTAAAGTGTGCATCTCTTTACAAATCTTTATCCGTCAGGTGAGAATCGTGAACAATAGTTAAAAAATAGTTATATTTGTTCTTTAGAATTTCATACAAAAATTCAAATCTGCGATGCTCAATTCGTGACTTACGAGTTTTTGATTTATGAGTTCCAAAAGAAAATAAATTTTGCTTGCAACCTTTTTTGCCGACCAGAGTTTAAATTTCTTTTTCGTGTATAGATCCATCAACTCTAACCCGCAGAAAAAACATCCTGTACAAAATTGAAATACCGTTCAAATTATTTTAGACGACAATAAAAGAAAACTGCTCAGATCCATTATAAACTGTGCCGTGTCCGTCGCTTGCGTTCGTGTTGTTTTGGTCAGCACAGCCTTGCTTTGGTAGGTAGGTACTACGGGATTTCGTCTCATTGTGATAATTCTTTGAAGTCTCTTTAATTTGTACATCGTGGATAGCTTTAGAGCTATGACATTTATTGTCGCACATGATAAGTGACTGATTTATTTATACCTAAACGTTTACTTTTAAATAAAAACAAAGAAAACATAAATAACCGGGACAACGAAAACGATCGTTAATTGTAGCCTCTAAATCAAATGGTTGGCAATAGTGTACAAGTTCGTCCAAGTGAAGCCACTATTATGTTCATTAAAATTAAATGCGGAAGTACTTATTTGATTATCATTCACAACAAAACGATGTAAGCCGCTAGTAGACACTATTCATTGAGACTTTGTTTAGCGTTTACAATTTTTCGTGAAACTAACTTACTAAGCTTTTGAAAATTTATAGATATTTACATTTTGATGTAATCTGTACGTTTACCATTAACTTCCACTTTTGGATTAAAAAGCGAACTAAAATGAGTCACTGCTCAGTTAAAAAACTATTCACGGAAATCAGACTTGCGTTACAGCCAATTAATTATTTCTAATGAGACTATTAAAACTGATAACACCTCGTGCGTAAAGTAGCTATGTTACCTAACGTATCACTCGTAGATAAGCCAAATATATCAGATAACCTAGCACAGATATTCCGGTTAGAACACAAACCGCCACCACGGCTGTTTTCCACGTATATTTCGGCTTTCGCGGCACTATCCGCTTGACACAACGGCCGTCGATGTAATCCTCATTTGGCAAGCAGTACTCTTCATCGATTTCACTGAACAGAATACGGCGCTCATGAAGAGCCGACGCTATGCCGCCCATGTCGTCCGTAGGGATCTGATGGTTAAACAGGTACGCTTCCTTTAGGTTCGGAGCGGCTCGCAGAATATCCGTTACGTTCAGCTCGTAAATGTCATTTTTCGCTAAATTTATATACTCCAATGCCGGAAATCGCAGGTTCGTTAAATTAACTGATTCCAACCTATTTCTGGAAATATCCAGATGAACTAAGGTGCACGGTAGAGCGTGCCAAGGAAACGAACGCAAATGGTTGCCTTTGAGATTCAACCGCTTCAGCTTGGCAAGTGCACTAACGGTGCTGGCGTCGATCTCTTGAATGTAGTTTCTTTCTAGACGCAGCGTCTCTAGTTTATCCAGTGCACTGATGTTTGCAACGTTTGACAGCAAATTGGAGTGCAGGTCTAGGTAGGTGATTCGGTAGCTGCTGGCAGGATCGATATCCAGCGAGTGAATTCCGTTGTTGGCAAAATTTCCGAATGCCAAATCCGAAGGTAACACCAAGCGCCACATTTTGACGAATTCCATTTCGATGATGGCGGGATGATCCATCGCTGCGTATAACGCTTCATCCAGCGTGGTGATGTTCGATTCCAACGAATCGGAAGCATTTGCCGTTCCAATGCGAAAGTGCTGATAACCACTGGGGAAGCTGATCCTTTGACCGGGATGGTATGTAACATACTCGATCACACACCGATATTTGGTTGATGATTCTAGGCACTGGTACTTGGGCACAGCCTCCGCTGAAACTAGGAAGAGCGTCAGTAACCTGCAACACCAAGCGCTGATAAATCGATAACAACTGAATATTCCCGAATCCTACCAAGACATCGTTCGCAGCATCATTGTCACACGTTCGATAGCACTCTCCACCAGACACTGAATGAATGGTTTGTGATATTTTAATCATTGAGAGTATACTGCAGCTTCAGTATTATCTTGTACCAACCGTGCGCTGATTGCTTTTTTGTTTTTTTGTTGGGAAAGTTGAAAATTATTCGACTGTGTTAACGATCGAGAGCAGCAGGCACCAACACATTAGATCGCCAAGACTCTCCTTTCGGGCACAGGCAAAACAGATCCCATATCCATTCCAACATAACATAAACTCTCATGCTTCTCACTCTTCAGCTTCGAACCACTTTGCACCAGGTTATTCCGCCTGACACACTTTGTTCCCACGGGTGTGGTTCCGGACCGGATCACCACACCAGCGACGAAATATGTATGAGCAGAAGCCGAGAGTTATGAATGCACGTGTGTTAAAAATAGATCGAGATTCTAAAATTTTCCCATTATAACGATAGATTTTACGTGGCATCGCAATCGCCGCGATACTCGGTACTCGGTTCGGTCAGTAAACGCAAACGCTACCTACCGGCAAGAAGCTAACCAGGCGATGATCATGGCCATCAACTCGCACGGTCGGTCGGTCTCGGTGGCATGATCGGTTGATGAATTGGTGAATGGAGAGACGAATGTGTGCCATGCCAATGCGGATGAATTTGGCTGAAACGTAGCAATTAAACAACATGCTGCCTAGGGCGATTCACCCTGTCAGCTGATGGAAGTTATTTAAAGATGGCAAACCTTTTTCTTTTTGTTACAAATCGTTGAGCATCATTAAAGCACCGTTTAACAGCTGTCGTTTGATTACGATTCTACTCTTCATTACATGTGTAGCTGTTGACGTAGGTATGTAGTCCCACGTTTTTGTTTACTATACCGGGTGAAGATACTCTGTCAAGATGAATATAAAACTGAATAGAATGTGAAATGATATGTATTCCGAATACTATAAGCGCGAATAATTCTGCGCATGGCTCCAATTTCTGCGCACCGTTTGCGCTTAATTAAAAATTAAACATTCTCAAAATCATAACTACTTGTGCACATATTTTGCTAGATGCGTTAATTAAGATAACAATTTGCAGGAAGTAGAATATATTGACTGAAATGTGGGATGTGCAGAATCAGGCTCGCTAGCGGCAGATTGTTGGGTATAGGTTTTATATGCCTAAAATTGGTTTATCACATCAGAATTTCTCGGAGAATAGAAACAATGCTCAGATGTTATGTAGCTAGGCACTACCTACACGGTGTTGGATGCAAACCACTCAATGGATTTTGTTCTATAACAGAAGGATGTCAAATCTGACCAAAACAGCACGGAAAAGCAGCAGTTTTGTTTTTCTAGACTCTCGTTCGCATAAATTTTCTAAATGACGGTTTCGGTTGCAATGTCGCTTTTTAATCCACAGGTACAGATAGCCAGCACAGCCAGCGAGCTCTGAACGAATTTCGACGATTTCATATGCTTGAAAATATCTGCCATCTTTACCCTTCGGGTTGCCGTATAAAACTCATACCTAACCAGCTGTTTGAAGTCTGCTTTGATATAAATTTCGCATTTCGTTTATCACAATCCAATTGTAGGTACTTCGGTAGCATCGTTGTGTAAAGGGTATCCACAGTAAAATTGCAACACACAAAATTAATTCAAGTTTTTATCCGATTGCGATTAAACTTTCAGGGCGTCAAATGAAACAATGAACTTAGTTTTAGCGTCTTTATTTTATTAAATTACACCTCCCTAATGCCCGTACTTTGGCCTTAATCCCATCCATGAGATTTTGCACAACACAACATGTTTACATTACTTTGGGATATTTCTGAAGATTTTGCTTCATAATAGCCCAGTATTTCTCGATTGGCCGCAGCACCACCAGTGTATTTCGGTTTTCACGTTGATGTCGTCGTCCATAATGCAGCAATGAGGTTTCGTCAGCTTTTGATCTTATGATGTATAGCTTCCGGGTATGGCTTTTCGTGACCGTATTCTTTTGGGGCCTTGTAAACCACGAACGTACGTAATTCAGTTCGAGGTTTAGTCTTCTGCACGAAATTTTAGCTCAGATTCAGTTTTTTACTACCTCTAGAACGAAGGAGTTTTGTTTCCCGCTGAAGGCCTCAACAACACCGGTTTGATCCTTAACAGTATACGATACATAGGCTATAGATTACAGAGGTGACAAGGCGCTCAAAAACCGCTAAATTTTGAATCATTATGAAGAGTTACCTTCATTTGTGATTGTGATGACTCCGCTGTAACCTATAGTCTCTGTAGTATACGGACGACTTTTTTCTCCGCATCTTGACTTACGATCGACACATCCCTGGCACGAACGTCTCATACATTTTCCTTGTAGCCGTTGAAGCCAGGCTCACTGGCTCGATTTTACGTCAAATTTGACAGCAGTTGTAAGAATTGCGCAATCATTCGGTTTTATGCTTCAGAAAATTTGTTGCATGTGGAATAACGAAACAAGTTTGCTTTTTCTGATATAGGCAACATAAGAAAGGAAAAATTCTGACTTTTGATAGTCATATTTTTTTACAATAAACGAAAGAGGGTAACAACATGCTGTATTCGTCATACTGTGCAGCATTAAGTACATGCGTTGTCTCATATAAATTTTGTTTCAAAATTTGTTGTGTACCTCTATTACCACCACTATCGGAGGCGGCTTCAGCTGACAGCTGTCGTGACAGGGATCTGGTCACAGGTGACAGGGATCTGACGATCGATAGTCAGATGTTCTTCGAACCGTTTTACAACACGAGAAACCGTAGAATTCGGGATTCGCAACTTTTTGCCGATGGTTCAATGTGATAGATTCTCATTTTCGATGTACTTGTGCAGAATTTTTTTGCAAACGAGCTGTTCTTTTAGCGCCATTTTCCACCTGACAAAAAGCTAACATAGTATAAACAATGTACATTGAACTTTCTTCATCTTTACACAACGATTCAAAAGTTAGAGCAATTTGAATGTGTTGCAATTTTACCGTGGACACCTTTTACAGCTTTCGGCATCGTAGTTTGGCCGTCTTATTTTGTTTATTCGCCCAATTTGGAATCAAAAGTTGACAGTTTACTTTCTTTTTTATACACGGCTTTCGTTTAAAAGTCTTTGTCATCACTTCGGCTTTCGGCTATCTATTTTCTTCAGATTCAGGCCTTATGGCTGTCGATGAGCGATCATCATCATCATCATCATCATCATCATCATCATCATCATCATCATCATCATCATCATCATCATCGTCGTCATCATCATCATCATCATCATCATCATCATCATCATCATCATCATCATCATCATCATCATCATCATCATCATCATCATCATCATCATCATCATCATCATCATCATCATCATCATCATCATCATCATCATCATCATCATCATCATCATCATCATCATCATCATCATCATCATCATCATCATCATCATCATCATCATCATCATCATCATCATCATCATCATCATCATCATCATCATCATCATCATCATCATCATCATCATCATCATCATCATCATCATCATCATCATCATCATCATCATCATCATCATCATCATCATCATCATCATCATCATCATCACGACCATCATCAATCATCAATTAATCGAGGCCGGGCTATATTTTAGCCCTCACGGCCAGGCTTAATTTACAGTCCGTAACTCGAAAGGACCGATGATGATAAAGGCTAATGTTACGCACAGTTGGAGCGTGTATACCACCGCTGCCCAAGACAGGATCATCAAAATCATCATCGGGAACTATAATGCTCAGGTTGGTCAGGAGAAGGAATTTGAACCGGTGATCGGGCTCCAATAAGATGACTATAAGTAGTATCTTTTTCCAGAATAACCTCCACAATCGGTACACCTAGAGATAGCCCAGCTAGCACCAACTCGTATATCAATGTATAAAAATAATCGTAAATATCTCCTAACAAATTCGAAATCGTAACTTAAGCTGGATAAAGTGGTAGCAAGTTGATTTTCTATCGTATATAATGATAATAACTGACATGCATACGATTTTCAGCACAAAATCGTATAGTAGTACGGAGCAACTCGCGCTTAATCGGATGTTTTCGTATATAAATACTTATATAGTCGTAACGCCTAACGGGAAACTAGCAGTCATTAAGTTTTCGTCGGAGAGCCCAATTTCGAAAGCAGTTTTTGGGCCCAAAAGCGGGATTCTTTTCATGAAAATGTAAATACTGCATTCTTCTTGCCAATCTGAACACAGCGAATACATTTTCATGGACAAAATTTTTGTTTCAAACTAAAAACTGCTTTTGGAATTGGCAGAATCGATGACGACAAATTTCACCTTAAAATTAGTCGTAATCACGTATATCGCCTCCAAAATAGTACGGTTATGCAAATTTTGCGCATCAAATACGATTTATTAGAATGTATATCTGTACGTAATGCTGATTTTTATCTTTTTAATGCATATGAAAATGCTAGCTGGGAGGGCTATCCTAAACCAAGAGCGTTCTCTGTGCACCACCCAGTGTGAACTGCGAGTGCGCCGTAAATACTTAAGATAGAGTAATAGTTAGATCTGCAATCTTGTGGATAACAATTGACTCTATAAATGCTCCTTACATAACATTTTCGAATTTTGCTTGGTTGACCTGTTACAGTTAAATAAACAAAATAGATGTACTGAGTCAGCACAGCCCCGCCTAGAGATCACCCAACTAGACGGAATCACAAATCGACCACGTTCTGATAGATGGTCGGCACTTTTCGGACACTATCGACGTTAGAACCTATCGGGGATACGTAAGTTAAGGTAAGGATACGTCGAAACCCATCTGTTGTGAACAATATACAATACCGGTGCTTACCACCAGAAGCTGCGCTTCCGGAAAAGGGTAAGTTGGATGAAGCCGCTCTGGAGGACTGTTGGATTGCGTAAAAACAGCCATTAACAGCGTAGCTGAGAACGATTTAGGCCCCGTGGCTTCGAATTGACGTAACGAATGCTGTGTCGAGGAGTGCCAACAGATATTGGATGAGAAGAACGCAGCGGGGGTATAAATACGGCGTAGAGCCACCCGTTAGAATGTGGAGCGATACAAACAGAAGCGGAGACTCCAAACCCGACTTTTGGAGGGCTAGAAACGCCACCAGGAGGAGAAGAAGCGCGAAAAGCTGCTTTCACGATACACGGAAGTTTTATCAAAGATTCAGAAAAGTTGGCCAGCTGTTTGCAACAATTGATTGTCAAATTTTGGGATCCGAAACGACTACCGGTGGAGTGGAAAGACAAAGTTATTCGCCTTATCTACAAGAAGGGCGGTAAGCTGGATTGTGAGAACTACCGAGCGAAAACTAATCCTGAATGCCGCCTACAAAGTGCTTTCACACGTCGTCAATCATCGACTGTTGCCCGTAACCAATAGATTTGTGGGAAGTTATCAGGCATGCTTCATCTCCAGAAGTGCCGAGAATGTCGGTGAAAGATCAGTAGTGCTGATTCAGTACACCTGACTAAAACATGAAACAGATTAGATTGGGTTGAATCTAAATACGTCTAAAACGAAGTATATGCTGGCGGGCGGGACCGAGCGTGACAGGGCTTGGTAAGGAAGTACCGTGGTAATCGACGGAGATGAGTTCGAGGTAGTCGACGAGTTCGTCTACCTTGGCTCGCTGGCAACAGAGGACAACAATACCAGCCGTGAGATTTAAAGACGTATTATCAGCGGAAATCGGGCCTACTACGGACTCCACAAGTGTCCGCGGACGAACAATCTGAGTCTCTGTACAAAATGCACATTGTACAAAACGCTAATTAGACCGGTTGTTCTCTAAGGGCATGAAAGGTGGACTCTACTAGAAGAGAGACCTGTGACCACTCGGAATATTCGAACGGTGGGTACTAAAACCATCCTTAACGGCGTACAAGAGTACGGTGTATGAAGGCGTAGAATGAACCACGAACCCGACAGATACGTCGGGCAGGACATGTTGCTAGAACGCTGGACAGCTCTCCCGCAAAAATGGTTTTCGCATCGAATCCAGTAGAAACAAGACGAATACGGGCACAACGAGTGAGGTGGCAAGACCAAGTGGAGCGAGCTTTGGCGAGCACTGGGTGTCCGCGGAACAGGAGATCAGCTGCCATAGACCGAATTGGATGAAGGAATTGCGCAAGGCAGGCCTTGTCATTAGGCGTGAGGCCAACTAAGTAGCTACAAGAATAAGTAATGTTGCTATTGGTTTTACATGAACCACCCAGTATACATTTTTGTCGTTTAAGGGGGCATAGTACTTTTTCAATTTAAAAAAATCGAAATTTTTTTTATTGATTATTTCGAAAGATTAACATGTTGGCCATATGTGTTTGAAGTCGTTTGGATGAAATCTAAAAATTGACAAAGTTACAGCTATTTGTACCGCGCATGTCTAGAGCGATTACACGGCGAATAAAAACTTCAACGCTGTTCTTCTCGAAACCAGGTTTTCAAAGACGGTACCATAAATATCTCAAGAACGGCTCAAGCAATTCTGTTGATTCTGTTTTTGCTTGAAAGCCAACAAAATTATCTAGTGTTTGACCCATCCTTTTTTCGATATTGCAATTTTTGTATGTTTTAGAAATGTTTAAAGTCAATTTTTTTGACTAAAAACCTTACTTTTATGTTTAAATGTCCGCCATTTTGTTATGCGTTCGAATTTTAAAAAAATCATGGGTCAAACACGAGATAATTTAATATACTTTGATGTCGTTTTAAAAATTTTCAATTCGGATAAGCCCCCCAGCGCCAATCCATGGTACCGCAAATCATGTTTTTTTTCGAATGATCATGTTTAAGGAGCCGTAGGGGAGAGGGGAAGAGGTTCACATATGCAAACAAAATTGTAAATATTAGTATAAAGTGCAATGTGTAAAATGCAAAAACCCCGAATCGATTCGCTTTTCGCGTTATCGAGAAAAAATATTTGAAATAAGGCAAAAAATATGGTGTTAAAAGTACTATGCCCCCTTAACAGTTTATCCAGTGCTTGTTATTTGGTAATTAGCTATACAACAGTTGAATTTGCTACTGTTCAACAAAAATGTTTGTTGGAAATTGGGGGTTGCTTGTTTCAAAACCCTATGACATAGGGGACATAGGGATATTATCTTTTATTCGGTATGGAAGACCTCGAGGTGAACTGAGAAAAATATGACGAATACAATGAGGTTGGAATTTTTTAGATTAAATTGCACTTATTGAAAGAAAAATGTAAACTTAGTATCAAATCGAATTGAAAAATATTTGGAAGCACAGCTGCTGGAAACAGTCTTTTTCGAATTTCGTGGGCAATTTCCTTTGAAAATGTGAAAATTTGTAAACCTTATATTTCGGGAGATAAAAGCAAAAGAACATCAAAGGGTTTGACAGAAGCAATTATTTTCTTTTAACTAGAGATGCTCCCATTAATCGAGGGGAGGTTCAACCGGTATAAAAATTTTGGATGTTTACTTTCTGACCTAAAACGATCAATCTGGCGAAATTTTGTTCAAATCCGTGAAGGTCGATTAGACGGGTGCGGGCACTTCGTGTGGAATGACCCATATGTAACTGGTAACTTGAATGGTAAATGGCTGAATAATGCGCTCCAGAACCACCGAGAGGTTCCACAGCCTCTTATTCAGCAACTCCTATCTCGACCTCCGTTTGCATCTCCGATGATGATTTTCACGTCGTGTTTTGGGCACTCTCCATAGGTCCTCTCAAGCTTGTCGTAAAACTCGTCTTTAGCATCATCGGATTTATCATTTGTCGGTGCGTATAAGTTGATTAGGCTATAGTTGAAGAATTTGCCCTTAATCCTCAACACGCATATACGGTCATCTACGGGCCTCCACCGGATAACTCGTTGCTTTTGTTTTCCCAACACTACGAAACCGACTCCATGTTCAGCTTTCTTACCGCCACTGTAGTAGATGTGGTACTTAAAAGAAGTGCCTGCAATAGGGTCTACTGCACGGAACTCCCTTTCTCCGGAATTTGGCCACCGAACTTCCTGAATAGCAGCTGGAGATGCAAACGCGCAGATCGGGAGGGAGGAATTCTTCCGTCCAGTTATTGGAAGACATAGCCTGCATCTGTCGACCAATGATAACGGTCTGAGGCTCATAAATTTTGCCGCGGCCAGAGGGATGGCCATCTGTAGCACCTACTTTCCACGTTTGAATATTCGGAAACAAACCTGGAGGCATCCAAATGGAGACTCTAGCTCTCAGATCGATCATGTCTTGATTGACGGTCGACACTTTTCGGATGTTATCGATGTACGGTCTTTTCGTGGACCAAATATCGACTCTGACCACTATCTCGTAGTGAGTAAGATTCGCGCAAGGCTGTCGAACACGGCGAAAGCTCGCACTGAAAGGACGCTGCGTTTCAACATCCAGCGGTTAACGGCAGACGGCGTTGCAGTGGAGTACGCCAGGAAGCTTGACCAGCGAATCGCAGAACAGCAGGTAGAAGAAGAAGATATAAATGGGCTGTGGAGGAACATCCATGGTGCCATCCAAACAACAGCGAGAGAGGTGGTAGGCACGACGCGTGGAAGACAGCGTAACAGCTGGTTTGATGCCGAATGCCAGAGAGTGACAGACGAAAAGAACCAGGCCAGGAGTCGCATGCTCACTGCGGCAACGCGTCAAAACAGAGAGAGATACAGAGAGACTAGAGCTGCGGAAAAAAGAATCCATCGTCTAAAGAAACGCGAGTACGAGGAGCACGTGCTTGCCGGCGCAGAGGAGCGATACGCCAGCAACGACACACGGAGTTTCTATAAAACGGTGAGAAGCAGGAATTTTGCCATGCCTGTGATGTGCAATGATAGTGCTGGCAACCTGCTTACCGACAAAACGGCGGTAGCAGCCAGGTGGAAGGAGCACTTCCAGACACTATTGAATGGAGAGGTAAATGCGGAGATCAGCAGGGACAGGATAGAAATTGTAAGCGATGGTCAAGCTGTGGAGCCACCAACACAGGAAGAGGTTAAGAAGGCAATCAGTGAGCTGAAAAACGGTAAGGCTGCTGGGAAGGACGGTATCCCGGCTGAACTTCTAAAAGCGGGGAGCGAGCGGCTGTACGAAGCAATCCACCGGATCATTGTCAGGATCTGGGAGGAAGAACAAATGCCGGAGGAGTGGTTGGATGGCCTCATTTGCCCAATTTTCAAAAAGGGACATCGAATGGAGTGTAAAAACTATCGAGGAATTACATTGCTCAATTCTGCCTACAAGGTGCTTTCCCGTATCCTGTTCTGCAGACTGAGACCGTTAGCGGAGTCCTTCGTCGGCGAGTACCAAGCGGGTTTTCGTGAGGGTCGCTCCACGACGGATCAGATGTTTACCCTGCGCCAGTTGCTAGACAAGTTCCGGGAGTACAACTTGCAGACACACCATCTGTTTGTGGATTTTAAAGCGGCGTACGATTCAGTTAAACGAAATGAGCTGTGGCAGATAATGCTAGAACATGGTTTTCCGACGAAACTAGTTACGCTGATTCGCGCGACGCTGGATGGATCCAAATCATGCGTTAGAATAGCGGGTGAGACCTCAGCTGCTTTCGTGACGTTGGATGGACTGAAGCAAGGGGACGCACTCTCTAACCTGCTATTCAACATTGCCTTGGAAGGTGCATTACGAAGAGCAAACGTGGAAAGGAATGGAACTATCATCACGAAATCTCACATGCTTCTTGGTTTTGCGGATGACGTCGATATCATCGGAATCAACCGTAGAGCAGTAGAAGAGGCCTTTAGGCCCTTTAAAAGGGAAGCAGCGAGATTGGGACTTACCATTAATACCGCCAAAACGAAGTACATGGTTGCTGGTAGGGAACGTGGGAGCTCAAGTGGTGTTGGTGCCGAGGTGGAGTTAGATGGGGAACGATATGAAGTAGTGGAGGAATTTATATACCTTGGTACACTCGTGACATGTGACAACGATGTAAGCCGCGAAGTGAAACGACGAGTTGCAGCCGCGAATCGGGCTTTCTACGGATTACGTAGCCAGCTGAAGTCCCGTAGTTTGCAAATTCGCACAAAACTGGCGCTCTACAGAACACTAATCCTCCCGGTGGCCCTTTACGGACACGAATCATGGACGCTAAAAGAAGCTGATCGGCGAGTGCTTGGGGTTTTTGAGCGTAAAATTCTGCGATCTATACTTGGTGGCAAAATGGAAAATGGAGTGTGGCGCAGACGCATGAATCACGAGCTGTACCAAGTATACAAATATGCTGATATAGTGAAGGTAGTGCAATGTGGCAGGCTGCGGTGGGCTGGACACGTGGCCAGAATGCCCGATGAAAGAGTAGCCAAAACTATTTTCAGCAGAGAACCAGGAAGAGGCCGTAGACTCCGAGGCAGACCCCGCACCCGGTGGGTGTGTGCTGTCGAAGACGATGCACGTTCAGCTGGTGTTCGTGGGGATTGGAGAACGGCAGCCCAGGACCGACGGTACTGGAGGACTATAATTCGTTCGGCGCAGGATCGGTAACGGACCGTTGCCACTAAAGTAAAGTAAGTAAGTATCTCGACCTCCTCGTGGTACCATCCGGGATACGCTCCTTAGTGGAAATCAGACAACCGGTGGAAACTAAGGTCGTATGCGGACAGAGAAGGGGGCACTCATGCGAAGGCTGAAGTGTAAACTCTCCGCCTGCTGAACGGTTCTTCTTGTTTTCCAAGAACCAAAGCAGAGGGTCCAAAGCCCCTAAAGGAGATGGTTGTAATAGCTGTTATCCATGGCTATTATGTAAAAACTTGAATGGATAAACCCCTAATCCAAGGTGTGACGCGACCCGTGCCGAAGGATGAATGGTGGAGGGGGTTCTATAAATTCTCTCGCCGCAACGGAGCCTGTGGAGTACCAGGGCGCCCTCCACAGCAATTTGCCCTTGCTGCATCAAGCCGGTCACTGATGCAGTGGACGATTTCTTACCGTGCAAGCTCTCTCTGCCGAAAAACAAAGAAACGAATGAGGCGGAGAGGAGAGTAGGGGAGGAGCAGGACTTGAACGATGCGCTAGCAGAGGTTCAGTCCTGATCCTCGTCTATCCTCAACACGTTGACTCGTTGTGAGTCGACAAACGAAGATGTGGCTCCAACTCTCTACTCACGGGTCAAAAATCACTCTGCCTGATCTCTGACTGTGGTGGAGGGTGGGCTGAAACAAAAGGAGAGCCGAACAGTTATGGCCAGTAGGATGGCTGTACAGTCGCTCAAACAATCTAAAAAAAACCCGATTTAATCCACCTAGTGGTGAAAGGAACCTTTGTTATACGGTCTTACTTGCTATTTGAGATAGAAATCGAAATCGTCTTCGGAACATAATTCATCTATTGGTTATCGTTGCGTAGTGCGTTGGTTTACATAAAATTTTTGAAAATTGAATAAGTTTACAAAATTTGAACAAAATAGGAACACTTTTAAATTTTGAAAGATGCTTTTTTCATGAAATTGCTGAGTAAGGATAAGTAAGTTATTAATCTGTGTAGGTGCAAATGAAAGTATGTTGTAAGAGGAAATCTTATTCTTTAACATATACATTGCCTAGTAAAGGTCTAGGTTATAGGTTTTTGAGCTATGCATAGTTTCCTGTAATGCCATTCTATTTGAATCACATCAATAGAGTTTTCTTGAATAATTTTCATCAATTTTTATTAACCTTCGGTTACTCACGCTGTTGTATTTTGTACAACACGTGTAGGTTTTTCAACACCATATTGTTATAAAGTTACAAAACGTTGTTTAACTAACGTATATTCTTCAACAAACTTATTGTGCGCAAAATGTCATAATTATTCAATGCATTAATAATTTAAATGGTTGGGAAACTGTATGCAGCAAAACTATCAGCAAATGTAAAATGTTTGAAATGTATCCGTCTGCTGATAGTCGAGTAATTCGGAGTCAAAATTAGGGTTTTCTTCATAATCAAAGTTCTACAGTTCCTAAACAAGCAAACATACAGGTATACTATTTTCAGCAAAGTTGTATATTTTTACTATTTGTACAATTTTGTAGTACATGAATAAGTCATACAACAATTACAAAAAGAGCAAAAATAGAAAAACTGATTTTACAAATTCATATACAATAAATAAGATTTTTCTATCCTTGCTGCAGAGATAGAAGGTTACTGTCTTTAGCAAAATATCTTATAATAATATGCTCTATAACTTTGCAGAACACATCAATGTGTTATATTGACACTGAAGAAAAATATTTTATTTATTTCACTTTTAGGGGGATTAATCAACATTTGGATTCCACCAAACGATAGAGCTTTCAATTTCAAGAAACTCTTCCAAAGGTTTGATAAACCTAAAGCCAAGTTTTCCCAGTCAAAACTCTAGTGCACACGTTTTCTTTGGTTTAGGGCTATTTTGCGCGCAAGTAACTGTGTTACAAAAGTTGGCGCGAGTGTTCGAGGGTTAATATCTTTTGACCGGTAAAACCAATTCTTATGAAATTTTTCATATATATTCGTAGTGTCAAAACCTCTCGTTTGATATTAAAATAATTGAAATTAGGTAAATTATCTTGGTTAAAATCATTATAAATTATTGTTAATTTTGGTGTGGTGTATACGGTTACTCATAACTTTCAAATTAAACGTCCAATCAAAAAATCATTCAATAGTGATCAATTAGGATATATTATCTTTCAAATGAGACTAATAGCGCATAAATCGGTTTGACCATCTCTAAGAAACAGATGATAATTATTACCTTGTCAAAACAGGTTTTTTAAGCATAACTTTTAAACTACTTGTTTGTTTTCAATTAAAAATTGCTGAACAATTTAGCTTTAATAAGGGCTTTAATACTAAGATCGTTGAAATCGGTCATGTAGTTCCGGAGAAACCCGTGTCACGTATTTTTCACATTTTTGCTTATAACTTTTAAACGAAACGTCGTATCACGAAGCAACTCAATAGTGATCTACTAGACAATAATACCTTTCAAACAAAAGTAATAGCGAACGATTCGGTTCAGCCATCTCTGAGAAACAGGCGATAGAAAAAATCATTACATACATACACACACACACACACACACACACACAGACATTGCTCAAATCGTCGAACCCTATCGATTGGTATATGTGACTTGGCCCTCCGGGCCTCGGATCAATTTCGTGTTTTTCGACCAATTTTTAAACCTTTGTTATAGTATAACAAAGGTAAAAAGAATATATAACGTCGAGTATCCACCCCTAGGTTACTCAAAAGTTGCTGAGTCTCAATGAGAGAGATCTCAGCAAGCTTACCGGTCTTGTGACAGGACATTATCCGAGTAAATAATATCTTCGGAATCTTAGTTTCGTACAAGATGATATTTAACCTCGGAACACTTGCTCTACTATCGTGGAGCACAAATAGTACGCAAACTGCAGTATCTCAAAAAGGGGAGATCTGGTTGGCGTCGCCGATGAGGATACTAGGTTCATAAACCTAGTCATACCTGATTGGCACATGTCTCGCTCCAGCTACCAGCCTGTCACTTCCTCAATAGGTGATAGGTAAGTTTGAAGCGTACAGAAAAATAATAAAACGGGGCATACCACAATAGTTCAAAATAATGGACGCAGTGGTAAGAGTACCCAACAGAGGAGAAAAAAAAACTGGTAACTTTACTTTCATTAAGACTTAATATTGTCAGATGAATATATAATCTGGATATAATTCGGGAAGCAGAATGGAAATATATTCATTTATTCTCATGGGGCACATTATATCAACTTTCCCTACTAATTTTAGCGGTACGAAATAAATTATACCGACTTATTTTAGAGGGTCCCCTTAAAAATCTATAAATCAATACAAATAAATACAAGAGATTCAAACCCATAGCAAATATTCAAAGTTTAATGGCAAGTGTGGACCAACCTGTAACAACAAAACCGTCATTTCAAATCGCACCCCTACTGTAGTACTAGCGCACATGCTTCGTTCCGTACATTCTATCTTTCTGCTTTCTGTACCGCACACAACGTCAGTGGTGATGAATTTCAGTTCAGTGGAAACGGTGGATTGGATGCCTCAAAGCAAGAGCGCACATGCTTGCTCTGCATTATCGACGTCTGCCGTACAAGCTGTCAGATTACGTGTTGTTGTTGATGACTATAAACAAACGGGTAGGTAGAAAATTTTGTGTTTTTGCAAATATAGTATGTTATACTCGGAGCCAGAGTTGGTAGTGATGTTATAGTGTTGTGTAGTGCTGCACGATGTGCATGTAGTTGATAATCAGATCAACTGCAGCCCATTTTATCAATGAACACCTATTTACATATACCCATTTCTCATTTCGCTGGCTTGAAAGTTATTCTATTCTTGAGAAAAAATTAGTTGTAATTGACTTTTTGTGATTTCTAATTTTATCTTTAACACTTGATGAAGATACCATTTTTGGTTTGTTTACAATATTAATCTACCGCAGCAGCCATCCAACTGTGTTGGTATTAGATTATTGGTGTGTGATTAAACTCTCAGAGAGCATTCTGATTCATCAGCTACCCGGTATCATAAATCAAGTAAATTAAATGAATGCTTTTCAATTGTACAGAGCATCATGTCGACAACCGTAACGCCGGATCGTTCGACCTTGTCAAAATCTCGTCTTCAATCGCCTCGCACGCCACTTTCCCCAGCCGGTACGACCGTTGGAGCCGTGCGGGTTCGTGAGGCGATTGAAAAGTTCTGTGACTTGCACAAGAAATGGCACAACACGATTCGTAAAGGGACGCAGTATTGCAGTGGAATTGAGTCGATCAAAATGGGCATCCTGGAGGCGCAATCCGAAGAAAAAAATCCTTATCCGGCAAACCTCAAGCTGTACTGCGGAAATTTGTCGGTGCTGTGCGGTATCCTGCGGGATGTAACGAGTGACCTAGAGACGTTGATTGGGCAGCTGGAAGTTTTGCACATCGCTCTGAAGGATGAAGTCATCGGTAGAAGTTGGAACTTGGTTCGAGTGCTTGACTCGCTTCGGACGATTTTGGAACGTTACAGATCGGAGGTCAGTTTGCGAAAGGTGATTACCGGTAAGTTGGAAACCAAATGGTGTGTTGTTGAATAGAAACTGACGGTTTTCTTCTTGTAGAGAATATTGGGCATGCTTGTGACAAAACAGAAATGACACTTCATGTGGCCTTCTGGGAACAGTTAACCAATCAAAATGAAGATGTCGATTTGCTTGCACGAATGCTTGTTGTTGAATTTGGGTTACCCGTAGCGTAAGGCGTTGATTTTAATTTAAAACACTACTGTGATTAATTTGAATAATAAATGCATTGAAAATGTGCAGTTGGTTTGAATTCTTCATTCATTTGAGATCGATACTCAAGATTGCATCGTTGAGTCATTGATTATGGTCAGTCATTTACCATTTACTAATTAGTTGATCACATCAGCGAAATCACAGTCACACGACTAACGAGACGCAACGACAAAACTAACTGACAATCACACATACAACGCATTTTATATTGGAGAAACCTACCTGATTCAAGTAACATATCGAAAACGGATGATAATGTGATATTTCATTAAAATAAAGTTCATTCTATAAATAAGTTATGTATTTTAAACAATTATTTCGAATGGTTTCATACTCCCTAAGCTTATACTCTCAATTGACTTCGTTTGTTCTAGCTAGCTAAAACTCCTGTGCATTAACCGTCGCACGCTGATGATGATTACAACGAGAATTTTTATTTGAATAGAAAAGCAACCGATTGTGAGTTCAATCAAATCACTCTGAGCCCTGCATTGAGATTTACGTTTGCCTGCAATATTTTACAGCATTTTTCTTTTATGGGGCGATAACATTACGGTAATTTCGTGATACAGCGATTAACTTTGGGCAGGCGTCCTGCTTTTTCAGCACCTTTTATTCGGTTTCACTCGGTTCAACGTTTGCTGTATTACAGATTTCATCTTTGCGCGCGCGCAAATATTGTTTTTCTCTTCAATGCTTAATACTGGTTTGCACGCACGAGAAAATGTACTATCCACTATCAAAATATCGTTTCGACAATAATTCTGCTTTTTGTTTCATCACTATTCCTGATTCTGCAATCACTACAAATGACTTGGGATATTCTTTTTTTATCTCTCCTTACAAAGTAAGTACAAATATTACACAAGTTGAGCACAGCCTTGCGATTGCTGGTACCCACTTTGGCACAAGTGGATTCAGCTTAGAACTTATACACTAATCGTAATCGTAGCGGTATGTAAAAATAACCAGAAAAAAAAGTAATCAAAACTGCGATTAACTAATCACTCACGACCGTGATCGGGACCGTGCGTTTCGTCGCGGAATCACTTAAAATAAAATTATACGCGTCAGTCAGTTATAAAGGGGTAACTCCATTCGTAGGATTCACTTCCAGGGCAGGAATTGCGGCGATCACCGGAGGAGCAGCACCGATTTTTGGACCGATTACTTCATACTTGGGTGGGCTTTCCCTTTGCTTCTCGTTCTCCATGCTAAAGCTGGCTTGCGTCGAACTGTGACCACCCTCGAAGGCAGTACTATGGCTGTCCCTAGAGCGAGTGTGAACGCTGGGGAAGTTGATCGTCGTGGATGACGTAGGACTAGTGGCAGCCGCCCCGCTGCTAGTATCGACAGCAGTCGTAGTAGTAGCAGTAGCAGTATTAATAGTAGTAGTGGTATTAGAAGCTATGTCACTATTTGTGGTATTTCTATCGGAGGAGGAAGAGGTACTGTTGTTGGGCTCTACGGCAGCAGCTAACGAGAGGGCCAGTAGGGCGGACGGATCCAGCTTGATGGCGTCGTCGTAGCTCGGAGGCGCCACCGCCACGGTGTCATAGTCCGGTGGTTTCTCGCATCGGTGCTCTTCCGCAGAACTTATCACGTGTACTGGATCGTCGTTCTGAAAAGGCGTGCAAACAAATAAAATGGATTGTCAGTTTACGTGAGAATTGGGCCAATTATAGTTATAGTAAAGTATGATTCCGAAGGTCGTCAAATCCGTCGACTGGCACGGTCTAATGGCTGCTTGAGAGAAAGGTGTGATATTTAGCAACCAGTGTGGCGGTGCAGCGAAACACTATCGCAGAACAGGATTGTTTATTCAGATGACAAAGACGGCGAAGCAAATTTTTGCAACATTGTTTCATGGTTGTGAAATCATGAAAATGATGCATAATCGCTCGAGAGCAGTCGTGTTTACGCGAAGTGCACTTATCGCTCCAATTTAATAACTCTTATCTTTGCCACAATAATCCGTATATTATTATCGTTCGCATGGCATTACATTCATTTATTGGCTGTGAATTGACTTCTCTAATGGTAATGTAAAAATAGACGCAACATAATGAGAAATGTTACGTTTCAATAGATTTAATGGATTCTGATTACACATTCGTATGACGTATGACTTGGTTACAGTACCAGACGACAAACTCATACCCATAATTGCCGGCTGCTTAATAGGTCTAACAGTGCATTTTATCCAATCTTTGTCTGGACAAAATTTTAGGCTTGTTAAAAGCTAATGTTCACAGCGTGGTAGATGATTAGACCAGATGGAGCAAGACGTCCCCGTTCACGAAACAAGGCGGAGTGCCGCAAGGCAGTAACTTTGACCAGTTTTGTTTATTTTATTCTTTAACGGTACTAACTCTGTTTTTGGAAGAGGCTGCAGACAGGTTTGTGCTGACGATTTTAAAATGTACTTGACGATTCGTTATGACGTTCCACCGAATTAAATCGTCTGTCGGAAACTACAAAATTGACAACTAGGTCCTGAAAAGGGTTCAGCATGTGAATGACCTTGGCGTGATTCTCGATCCGAAAGTGACGTTCAATCGTCGCGGTACAGCGATTATCTCAAAAACGACTCGCTAGATGGGATTTACTGCAAAAATTGGACGAGATTTTAATGACCCGCACTGCCTTAAAGCCCTGTATTGTGCCTTAGTTCGTCCCTTTTTCGAAAATGCGTGCCTAATTCGGACTTCGCATCAACTCTATGGGAACCTTCGAATTGAACGAGAGCAGAGGAGGTCCATTACTAAATAAATAAATTGGTAAATTTTCACGCAGTACAAAGTACCTTGTGACCATGCTCACGGCTGACCAACCGTTTTCATCGCACTGAATTTGGCCAGAATGGACCGATTACATCGTGTACTAGAACGTTTAGTCGTGTTGAAGAATACTTTGAATTTGGTGAACCTATACATAAATTTTAGCGAATGATTCAAGGAATCACAAAATGATTATATGATTTATTATTCCTTAGTTCATTAAGAAGAAACTAGGAAGCAAACGTGAGACACTCCAGAAATTGGAGTTGGACAGCCATGGGCCGAATATGTTGGCGGAACATGCAGGTGAAATACTAACGAATATCATATCAGGATAACCAATATCTACCTTTAGTCAGCTGGATATGAGCTGGAGACCGGGTATCCAATCGCGGTGAAAGCAATGGTCGTTAGAGTAGGGGGCACTCATGCTTCCGCTGAGTGTACAAACAAAGATCAATGATAGCCACTTCAGCCTGGAGAACCTATTACTAGATCACGGGTTGTTTACGACAGTGTTGGACAACATTTCCTTACCCAATGTGCGTCTGTACTCCATGTTAGGTGCGTCTGTACTTCATGAATTGGCGCGCCACAGAATGCATTGCGACTACTTATCCGCCTCACGAATAAGAATTCTCAGGAACTTTTCCCGAATACCGGAGCATATTACGTACTTGCCTTCTCTAAGCCACAACAGAACTTCTACAAGTAGCAAAGCAAAGCGTAGGTACCACATTCCGTTATCGAAACTTGACCTTCTATTTTTATACGACAGACTTCGCAGCCAGCTGTTAGAGTGCAGGACAATTGCAGGGCCAGTTGCTATAATCCTATTGACTCTCGCAGCTTCTCCCAGTCGAGATTCGAACATACGACGACTGGCTTATTAGGCCAGCGTCATACCTCGGAGCCAACTGGGGGACTACTTCTACAAGTAAAACGAGTAAACCCGAGCCTTTCAGCAGCATGTCGTTGAAACAGACACTTTCGCCGCTTTCCAGCTTTCTCCGCGGCATCCTAAACCATTCGAACTTTTAGTTTCTCACCACTCCAAACGGTAGGTACCCCTCTCATTGCAGGTTGATGTTTGTCAGTTCGAAAGTGAAACCGCAGAACATCTGCTCTGCCAGTGCAATGCACTAACTCTTCGCAGACTAAGAACCTTCGGTAAAGAAACAATGGAACCTTTCGAAATTTGGTCTGCAAATCTCAATCAGGAAAAAAACTTTATAAGAAGTGCAATTCCAGACTGGGAGATGAGGAATGAATTGACAATGACGAAGACATCCATCAATAGTGTTTTGTCGGCAACTAATACCTAGACAAAAGAAGAAGTATACCACAATAGATCAAAATAATGGTCGCAGTGGTCTGATCTTCCGATAAAAAAAATGTTCATCAGTTCATCCGCTGACACCTTACAGGCATACGGCATCTGTTCGAAGCTTTTGATTTGCTCGTTAACCCTTCTGTGCAATTCCTGCTGTTTCCCGGATCCGTTTCTCTAAACCTCTTCACCTGCTTTCTGCCATTGGGAGGCTATCAGGGAAGTTAATATTTTCACTTCGCCAGAGCTGACCCATTTCCATACGTGTTCCTTTCCGTACCGCTGACGATTCTAGGATGCTGCGTGCTTGCTTGCCTTCCTTCGAGCATCGAGCTGTTTCGACACCACGGCATCCTCAACGACGAAAAACTGCCGCATTGAGTCGTGTACCCAAATAACAATTTGGGTTTCATTCTACTCTTATGATTATTTAAGACCAAAATTGGTCTTGAAGACCACCATAAGAGTACAATAAAACTTACATTGTTGCATGGGTAGGTCGCTATTAGTCATTCCTTCGTAGATGTGAGTTATAGAGACTATAGATTACAGAGGCGCCGAGACACTCAAAACCCGCTAAATTTTGAAACAAAGCGGAAAGCACCATCATAAATAAAGTTAACTCTCCGCTTTCGGTCAAAATTTAGCGGTTTTTGAGTGTCTCGCCGCCTCTGTAATCCATATTCTCTGTAGTGTGAATCAGGAGTGGATGGCTGATTTATGTATTGCTCTGCCTCGCCATCTATATCTAGGATATCACATTACGAGGGCAGAATAGTTTTATTTGACTCTGCTATGAATGAATCCAGAAAACACAATACACAAGAATAATCGGTATGCTTCTTAAATACCTTTGGACACTTTACTTTTTGTTCTTACAAAGTATAAAAACTACCTTTTTCCCGACCGGTTTCGGGTAAGTAGTTACCCATCTACGGGGCCGAGTCCAACACGCGATGCGATGCTTGAGTGAGTTGGACTCGGCCCCGTAGATGGGTAACTACTTACCCGAAACCGGTCGGCAAAAAGGTAATTTTTATACTTTGTAAGAACAAAAAGTAAAGTGTCCAAAGGCATTTAAGAGTCATTCTAGTTCGTACGTTAGCACGACTACGTAATTGAAGTTAAATCGGTATGCATTGAGGCAAATGAAAGCGGATGAACATTCGCCTCTATTCTACAAACCGATCGGACCCGGATCCGATCAGAAATTTTGCTTCGATCAGAATACAACGTATGCTTTAACACACGTCGAACGGGATCTTTCTGATCGGAACGGTCCCAATCGGACTGTAGAATCGGTGCGATTATTGGAGACTTATTGGTTTGGATATCTTGGTTATAAAGATGCAGAAGATGAATGTCTTAGTTGCAGCCATTCAGAGAGATCAAGAACTTCGGCTAGTAGATGGTGGAACTTCATTCCAGTATCACATTACTGGAGTGGTGGCGATAGATCTGAACGTTGGAACGTTGGTGCTATTAGGTGGAGGTCCATCAAACCGGTTATAATTGTTGAAAATCATGGCCACTTCGGACCAAATTTTTACCATCCGATGGTTCTTGCAGAAATGTTGAGAGTACAATGTGCCCATGCATCACGTTTTTTTTAACTTCAAAGCAGCATACGATACAGCCGATCGAGACCGGCCATGGCAGATAATGCCCGAACTTGGTTTAGGGATAAACTGACACAACTGATCATAGCTACATTGGATCGAGTGAAGTTGAGGGGGTGATCCGATAAGCGGGCATCGAAACCAAAGTTATAATTTTCACCGAGGGTAGACACCCAGCTAACATTTCCGTACGTATATCAAAGTGAAAAATGAGAAATATGTACCGATATATATCTTGAAAAATCGCACTAGATGCACGAAACCAGCATATGCGTACTATTTTGGAGGCGATATACGTATTGCAGATTATTCGTAAACAATTCACATTTATAAGTATTTGTATACGATGAGATCCGACTCAACATGATTAGTCCCATAATCCTATACAATTCTGTGATGAAAATCGTATGTAATTCAGTCGTCATCATTTTGTACGATTGAATATAAACTAGGGCGCGATCTACTAAGCTTTGTGTACGATTTCGATTTTGTTTAACGACATTTAAGATGATTTCCATATATTGTTGTACGATTTGTGGTTTGCTGGGCAAGTCCCAAACTTTACAGATGGCTTTGATATCATAGCCAAGAATTTTGGGACGACGAAGGCAATCTACGCCAAATCGAAAGCGGAGTCTAGGAGCATAGGACTAAAAATAAATGCGGCGAAGGCCAAATTCACGAAAGGAAGAGGCCCGAAGGAAACAAAATGGTTTATTCGTGGGAGGAACACGAACGGTATTCGTTGAAGACGGCAAACTAGAAGTTATAGATGAATTCGTGTATTTGGGATCGCTGGTGACCGCGGACAACTACATTAGTAAGAAGATCCAACGGTCGGGTTTAGTTTGCCATTCGCCGCCGAATGAAGTTGGCAATGTACAAAACCTTTATCAGATAGGTAGTTGTTTGTTGACTTGATGCCGCGACCCAGCTCATGGAGCACACCCGCACCATTGTCGTGTTCAAGTAGAATGTGCTGCGGACACGGAGCTATAGGCACTCTTTGGAGGGATTCCCATCATACATCTGGCGAAAGACGGTGAGCTACAGTGGACCCGAACACGTCGTAAGGATACCGGATAGCAGTGCGACGAAAACGGTTTTCTTCAACAACCCCAATGGCGTCAGAAATAAAGAGGCCAATGGTCAAGATGACTCGGTCTGGTCGAAAGCTAATGAACCAACCTATGCTGGCCCCTACGCTGACGACTGAGACGAAAATGAAATGCGGCACCCAGACTTTGCTTTATTCTACCCACGCAAAGCTGATGTGCGGATTAACAGCTTGGAGATAAGCTGTACGAGCACAATCACTAACACTAAATTTTTCTTGTAGCCACATCCAACCTCACTAATATAGCAGGAATCCCGCTTTTAGAATTCCAATTATTTCTCAGTTGGAACGATTCATTTACGCACATCCCAAGTAACAAAGCTGGTTTTATTACACACTTATGACGGTTCTAGTGACCAAAATTGGTCATTAAAACCGCAATTAGAGTGCAATAAAACTCAAATTGAACTAAGGATTACAGGTATCTTTGGGCTTCTAGTTCTATCAGTAGGAATATTCTGCAGAATACCTAATTGACGACGTACCATGATTCCTATGGGAGGAGGTTCAAAGTCTCTTGCGATTTTGTTGTGTTTGTTCATGCAGTGTGTGATTTGACTCACAGTTACAACGAGTGATAGATGAGAAATGAGTGACAGATGATCCAGAGCGTTGTGCCATCCCTACTAGCACGGTTGTTTTAAAGTTGTTATGGTAACCGAAATATGACTAATTTTAGTCAGTAAATTCAGTTCAACTTGAGACTGCGACTGCGTCCCATTAGTGAGCAGTACCGAGAGGTTAGAACTGGTAAGAAGAGACTTTGCTGTGTTTACGACACAGGGACTTCAAGAATAGTGATGGACAAACGGTTCATGAGCTGAATCAAAAAACTAGCTTCACTGGGTGATCGAGTGAAGTACCAACCAGTTTCCTGCGACAATAGCTCACCTGCTTACTTGCTCGCATTTGCACTGAATTGGATTGAACTTATTAAAAAAATATAATAAAGCGCCCAGATATTTGAGCCGCTGCGACAATAAATGCGAGAAAAAGGCAAAATGACAAAGGCAGACGAAATTTGTCGTCTCTTTTATTCTTCCGACTTCCGCCATTCTTATGAATAGCCTACAAAATCTGTTTTGCTGCCATCAATGTTCAAATCTAAGAGAGCGAAATAGTTCAACGAGCTAGTGAATCGTTCGAAAGAACTAGCTCAGATCAATGAACGAAATGATTCAGATTCGTGCACTTAACGGGAAATGACCAGTCACTAACTTGTCGTCGGAAAGCCCATTTTCGGAAGCATTTTTGGGCCCAACACAGAAGCTCTATTTTTAGAAATGTATTCACTGTATTCTTCTTGCCAATCTAAACACAGAGAACATATTTTCATAAACAGAATTTATGTTGCAAACAAAAAAACTGCTTTTGAAATTTACATAATCAATGACGACTCATTTCACCTTACTGAGTTACGTTGCCCATCTTTAGAAACGAGATATTCGTCATGTGCACAGGAATCGCAGATTCTATTGTACGGAGTTACAGATAGGTACAGGTTAAAGATTGAGGATGTGGTTTGGCTTACGAGGCTAAGAAAGCATCGAGGGAGATAAACAACGGCAAAACAATTGCTAAGGACCGTATACTGGAAGAATATTTGAAAGTCGAAAGCGAACAGCTGTATTTGTGCAATTCCGCATCTTGCTAAACACACTGAAGCCATTCCGGCAATGATGAATTGATGATGAATATCAATGTAAATAACGAGAAAAACGCCGCACCATGGACCAAACACTTACATTGAGACAGATCCTTGGCTATTTTCAGAACTTCTGTATTTGATTTCAAGGCAACGTATGATTTAGTAAAGCGGAATGAATTATGGCAGATTATGACTGAATATTCGAAACAGTTTAGGCTTAAATTTCTCAGCCATGATGTTCTCATGTCAAGCATCTGAATAGTTGAGAGCTATTTAGATGCTTTGACGAAAATCGTTGGACTGTTGAATTGACTGTTATTCGAAAGGCAGGCGTGAGCAAAAGCAGTCGCATCATTTCGAAGGTTCACATGCTCCAAGGTTTACCGAACGGCATCGGTACCATTGGTGTAAACTGTCGAGTAATGGAAGAGGCTTTTAAGGTTCGCAAAGAGGAAGCTGCAAAAATTGGTCTCATCATAAACTCAGCTAAAAGGAAGTATATGGTGGCAGATAGAGAGTGTGGAAATCCCTTGGGTGCAGACTTGCTATGTATGCACCGCACCGGGTGCTCTTGCTAATTGAACGCAGTGTCGGTGCTGTATACTGCATCGGTGCGAAAAACAGATCACGAACGCGGTGCTTAGTCTTCGGCTTGGCAGCAGCTCGATACCCAAGCATAGTCTCCGCGCTCAAGCTTGGTATGACCGGGTATAGTGGCACGGTCTGCTTGGTGATTTTCGATTAAGAAATGGATATCTAAACGTTGGGTGTTTCTATTTGCGTCCTGATAGTTATACGTTCGAATCGCCTCCAAAATGTCCTTATCATGTTGCCTTATCAAGTATAGTCCGGCAGGCTACAAGTTGGCATAAAACTCACAATTTATAAGCTTAATTTGAAAAGAGTGACCGCGAAGTATTCCGGGTGTCTTTGAGCGTATGTTTTTGCGTTGAATCCTTGGCGGTAAACTAAAGTAAGCGGTGTTATGTAAGTCATGAACCACGGGAACCACCGGCTGTATAGACAGACATTGTCAAGGAAGTGAAACACGGCAGGCTGCAACAGGCTGGGCACGTTGCGAGAATGTCGATACAATAATATAATATGACAGTCGCTGTTGTTTATCTGGTCTTTTGGTAGAAAGCAGACTAAAAATGTTTCATGCATGTCGTTAAATTAAAGACCATATCATTGATTAGTAACTGTAGTGCCTTTGGAAGCTATAGACGGTTTGTTTCCTCTATTATTAACTTAGTTCATGCCATTTTCCGCTAGTAATTCGGCAATTATAGATTTTGATTGATACTTGACAATAGTTTCGGTAGCACTTTTCTAGCCACTTCATATTCTGTTTCTTGAACGCTAGAGATTATTTATGTTAAGAAATGGTCCGTTTACTCAGCTGCACAGTTATCTGCAACTACTTCTGTGTCTAGTACTTCGTCACTGACTGATTGTCTGCCGTAATTTTCCAATTTGTCCAATATCCATTCGTTAAAGTATTAAAATAATGAATGACCACATTTTAAGTAAACACACAACACTAGACCCGTTAGCTATTTCAAGTAAATATTTGTTTTGCCACTCTCCATGCAAATCACTAATGCCCAGCAAATATGTTAATCCACTAAATTCTAACTAACAAGCCCGGATGACCGGTTTCACTTCTTCGTCCGAAAGTCTAATCAATCTTTTTTAAATCTTTTTCAAACCACCAAAAACAGTTTGCAGTGGTTCGTGTAATAAGGATTCAACATCATCGATTCCTTATATGGTTGACCGCGTTATAAACATTTGGAAACATATGCACACTTTGCATTATTATGAATTAAAAAACAATCACTCATCGCCTGTAACTTCAAATAACAGATAAAGAGATAAAACTCACCTCATTCGAAGACCCACTGCGGTTCGGTGTATGCAGCCAGCAGCACATGGCCGTACAGATCAAACATGCTCCTGCTGTTGATACAGAAAGAAAAACAGCCAATAATTATGTCATCTATTCCAAACAAACAAACAACTGACTGTTTGTCAGTCAATCAATCAAACCCTACCAAGAATACACGCCACTCCTGTGTACCGGATTGGTTCCGAGTAGTTCTCTGCCAGCCCGAGCCAGTTGACCAGGGCACCCACGCACAGCAGTATCATTCCATACCGATAGGGGCGCTGCGTTCGGCGGGATTCCTCCAAGGACATAACTGCAGCAAAACAGAGAAGAAAAACGAAAAAAAATCAGTCAGCTATTGTTGGACTACATCTGGCTGGCTGGCCCCAAAGAGCAGCCGCCATCAAGCAGGGTCACTGTCAAGGTGAGAATAGGCTAGACTACCCAGGCTCAAGCGGCCCTCGTGTAACACGCACACACGTACCGCAGTTCTATTCGATTCGACTAACGACGATCTTCCAAAAATCTGCAGATTCAACGAAAACAAATTTGTCTAATTGATCAATCAAACTGTTCGATTGGCACTACGCGATATACCGGTCGTGGAAATATAAAACCATAAAAAGTGTA
Source organism: Sabethes cyaneus (assembly GCF_943734655.1). Taxonomy (NCBI): domain Eukaryota; kingdom Metazoa; phylum Arthropoda; class Insecta; order Diptera; family Culicidae; genus Sabethes; species Sabethes cyaneus. The sequence goes on along the minus strand of NC_071355.1, from coordinate 198,223,283 downwards.
AATCTGGTGTACGAGCTTCGAACCTCGCCGACAACGACTGAATGCTGCCGGGGTTTTACAAGCAGCATTATACGAATTGAGGTGTGCGAGCTGGCCGATAGCCTGGCAGCCAGAGGAAAACGTCATCACGGGACGGCGGCGCGGCAACTTCGTCATCGTCCTGCTGCCTGAACGCGTCGAACGTCGATAAGCGCAGCAACAGGTGATTGGACCATTCCCTGTCGACGCCAATAATAGCCGGTACCTAACCCGTTTTTACCTCTACCTCCGTTGGTCGGTAAACATGTAGGTACGAATGCTCCGACGCAAAAACTACGTCACACTAATAGGTAAACGCGCGCGGGGCGGGACCTTTTGCTGTTGAGGTAATGTTATGAAATATCAAAGGTAGAACTTTTATGTAAGAATTCTCGGTAGAATCGATCTGTTGGCAAATCGGTATTGGGAGATATATATCCTCTAATTACAATCACTTAGGAGCAATTTACTATCATAGCTGAATTTCAGCTTCACCTATTAGGAATTCTAATTATACTAAAATACTATATTGTAGTTATTCGAAATAATGAGGATGACACTGAGGTTTTCTTTTTTTGTTCAATGGTTTTGGTGAACCAAACAATCGTCATCTTGTAATGCTTTTTATGCGGCAAATGTATTTTTAGATACAAGCATTTGTGACATGAACGATTTGTTCCTTATAAATCAGGTTGAAGATTTATGCATTGTATTGTAGAAACTTTATTCAAACGGACTGTAATGTGACCAAAGTACGACGTCGCTTATTTTAAAAATCTTAACTCTTAAATCAAACATCGCACAATAAGCATTGTTGATGGAAAATGAAAATGAGATGTCAAGTTTTTTCTCAGGTAGAATTTTCATAAATATCAATGATGTTTTAATCAGTTTGGAGACGAAGTACATATCCGTCAAAACAATGGAAAATTGCCCTCCTCAATCTACGATTTGTATTAAGCACATTAAAAGAATAAAACATCAAATAACAAGAAAATAGTACAAAAATAAAACAATAATTACACTGATATAAAATAAAATTTACACAAAAATAACAAAACTGATATACAAGTGACATAAAAATAACGCAAATATGACAGAAAGATTATTAAAAATATTATAAAAATTAAAGAAATAAGAATAACATAATAATGAAACCAAAAGAAAGAAGCTAATAGGTAAAAGACACCAAAAAACAAAAAAAAAGAACAAGAACTGACTCCATCATGATACATAAATGACACAAAAATGGATCAAAAATAGTTCAGTGACTTTTTTGACTGAAAACTAAATGTGTCATTAATTTAATTTATGAATTGAATTTAAAACAACACTCGAAAAAGACCACCCAAGATAAAAACCTTTCAAATTATAAGGGAACCATCTGGACTCATACGTCATATAAAAATATCATATACTCATACCAAAAACGACACAAAAATGAGCCAAAAATGACACAAATTACGATATAAAATTGATATAGAAAACATACAACATACATATAGAACAGTGACAGAAAAATGACACAAAAAATATACTAAATAATACAAAAAGATAGAAAAATAGTAAAAAAAGTAGCATGAAAATAATTCGTAAAGAGGAAATGAAATCATACAGAAAGCATACTAAAAATTACACAAAATAACGCAATAATAAAACTATTCAAGAGTGATGCAGCTACGGTAACAAATGATACAAAAATGACACGAACATTTACAAAAAAACTGACGCAAGATAAATAAATTATACAAAAATGTCATAAAATGATAAAATAAATAATAATAATAATAATAATAATAATAATAATAATAATAATAATAATAATAATAATAATAATAATAATAATAATAATAATAATAATAATAATAATAATAATAATAATAATAATAATAATAATAATAATAATAATAATAATAATAATAATAATAATAATAATAATAATAATAATAATAATAATAATAATAATAATAATAATAATAATAATAATAATAATAATAATAATAATAATAATAATAATAATAATAATAATAATAATAATAATAATAATAATAATAATAATAATAATAATAATAATAATAATAATAATAATAATAATAATAATAATAATAATAATAATAATAATAATAATAAAGCAGGGAAACAAAAAAACCTAAAAGGCAAAATATACAAAAACAGTCATAAAAATGACAAAAAGGACATAAAATTGACACAAAATCAATAAAAAAACGGTATAAAAATAAAGTGGAGGAGCGTTTGGTGAGGAAGAATGGTAGACTAGTTGATATTGCGAACCCAAGTAACACACTTTAGGTCCATTTAGTTGAAGCAACCGAATTACGACTGAAATTAGTCATATTTTGGTTACCACAACAACGTTGTAACAACGGTGCTAGTAGGGAAACGATGTGAGGCCAAAAATTACGTTGGTCCGCGACAGAATCAAAGACAAGTGAAGCGGAAAAAACACACCCGGTGTGGTAAAAGACGCCAACGTGCTGATCGACGGACGGCACCGATTGCCGAGCTCCTACAACACTGCAGTCGTGGTAGAAGCAGAAAAAGCAATCATATAAAAATAATTACCACCGGCGGATGGAGCACATGGTGTGTGCGTACGAATGGTTAGACTGGAATGATCGAAACTAGATGTGAGATTATCTAATATAGGGTGTCGTGTACTGATAGTTTAATTGTCAAAACACTTGGGCGCAAACCGAGAGAGTGTGAGTTAGAGTCCCACTCAGTAATTGAACTACGCAATATATTTTGGCCACACATCGAAATTTCGCAATACTGCCCATAAATGAAAAATTGGCTAATATCCACCGACATAAACCTGAGAAAAATGCAATTTTATTACTATTGTCTGTAAAAGATGTTTTACGCGGTAATGGCAACCTGTTTAATGTGCATATTACCCCTCATACACACCGAAGCCACACCGTTGAGTTCAAAAAGCGATAGATGTGGCCAAATTCCCTCCGCCGGACGTTTTTAACGCAGTAGCCAGTTTTTCATTTATAAACACAAGTAGAGTTTACAATTCGGGAGCAAATTTGGCTAACGTCCATACGTTGTGAATTATCTCGTGTTAATGAGTCGACAAAATGGCTTTGAACTACCTAAAACAGTACGGAAGCACAAGTGAAGACGAAGTGGACGACGAAACAAGTAATCCGTGCACCCCGAACAAGTTGCCAACGAAGTGTGTGCTTTAAGCGCTTGAAGCCAGAAGGAAGAAGCAGCTACTCCATGCCGTCATTAATGGAAGCTGCGAATTCTGCCGTCTTAATTGTAAAACAAAAGATGAAATGTGAAAAAATAACAAGATTCGATCCAAAAACCTTGCGATTGCTAACCTTACGTCTGAAACCACCACACCACATAATCAGTTTTAATGTGTGGTGGAAAAATGCGAAATAAGAACACATCGGTTGCTGCGCATATGGTTTGAAATCATTATGGATATTAGCCAACTTCTCATTTATTTTGGATATTAGCCAAAATTGTTTCACGTCCTGTGTCTCCAAAAATACATTTTTTTACAATCGGCTTCCGTGGGAACATTGGTTGGAGTGTATGCTATCATGTGATATTATGATCCCAATTTTGAAAAAATGGCATATTAGCCAATTTTTCATTTATGGGCAGAATAGCATCCCGTGTACTCTTCATCACCAAACGCTCCTCTACCTTTAAAAAAATTATTCAGGAAACGGGAAATTATTTTCAGTCAAAAGCTATTTTGGTAGAAATTGAATGTTTCTCATTTGACAAAAAATAATCGAATCGAAATAAGAGAAAATAGATTATAAAATTGGTTTCGAGATACGTTGAATGTCGGAATCTCGGCTGGGAGAGTCTGTTAGAGCCAATAGAATCGGACAACAACACAAGTAACGATATTTTTGAAAGAAGGGAGGAAGTGTCTGATGCGAAGAATTATTAATTGGATGAACTGGAAAATTTCAATATAGTCCAAAAACATACTGGGTTGTGTAAGTGCACCTCGCATCCACGCTCCTTTAGTTGGTACCCTAATGTTTTACTCACTAAACGAATGCTAGGTACTAATATTAGGTATTCTAACACCTAGTTTTGTTTTATTCTCCCAATTCCATAATTCCCATACATGTATCACACACTCCTTTGCGACGATATTACTTTTGAATGACTGCTCTTTTTTTCTACTGCTGAGAAAATAGACTGTTATCTACTCAATCAATGCAATGGAATGGAAACAATCAGTGGGCTGCCGATAGTTGTTCCGGCAAGTCTCGTGATTAAAAATCCAAAATAATGTACGAAATGACCGCCTATGGAGTCATATACGAGTAAATAACGAGAAAAAACTCACCCGGTGATGGCTTAATGACGAGACTCGCCGTAGCGACTATCAGAAACTCATTGCTTGTTCCTATTGCATTGACCGAGTAGATAACTCTATCTTCTCGGCGGTAGAAACAAAGAGTAGTCATACAAAAAAGATATCGTCGCATAGGGGTGTGTGGTGCGTATATGGGATGGATAGAATTGAGAGAATAAAACAAAGCTGGGTATTAGGATACTTAATAAAACAGCCGGCAGTAGTTTAGTGAGTAAAACATTCGGGTAATAACGTCAGGAAAGAGTGTGGGTGCGAGCCCCACTTACCATTGCACAACCCAATATATTTTTGGTCTATATTGAAAATATCGATGAGCATCTCAACGGCGATATAACAGAAGGGGACGCAACGAAGGTAAACTAGGAGTGCCTATACACGATAACAGCGTACCAGCTCCCGATCTCGAAAATAGCCAAGAACATGTGCATTCCATAACCTCTGTTCATTAACTCCTATTCATACCTCCACGAGGTGCCGGCTGGGGTACGCAACTTCGGTTGTCGTATGCTAACAGGAAAGGGGGCACAGTGGCTCCCGCCCACATTAAGATGGCATCCCCATCAGCGGGATAAGGACCTTAGGTTAACAGCCTACTGTACCGGAACACAAAAAAGTTGAAAATGAAACAAGAAATCACTCTGGATTATTGGCAACGACCTTTAGCATGAAAACACGGACAAGAATCGGAACATGGAATATACTGACCCTTGCCCAGCAGGGCAAGCTGGCTCAACTTGCAAGGAAAGCTAGTCGCCTGAAGCTTGAAATCCTGGGGCTGAGCGAGGTCCGCTGGTCGGGTACTGGCGAACACAGGACATCATCTAGGCAAGTCTTGCTCTTCTCTGGCATACGAGGTGACAATGCTACTCGAGAAAGAGGAGTTGGATTCCTACTGAGCCCAGGGGCACATGCGGCCCTGATGAAGTGGGAACCGATAAATGAGCGAATAATCGTTGCCAGATTCAGAACACGGGTTAGGAACCTTACAGCAGTGCTATGCGCCAACAGATGCTGCCGACCTGCAGGAGAAAGAGAGTTTTCACAGCCAGCTGAACAGCGTGGTTGAGAAAATCCCGAAGGGGGACATCTAAATCCACATGGGCGACTTCAACACGAAGATTGACTCAAACAACGCGGACCTTGAACGCGTCATGGGACGCCATGGCCTAGGAGAGATGAGCGAAAACGGGGAGCTGTTTACAGAATTCTGTGGTAATAACGACATGGTCATTGGTGGATCGCTCTTCCCCCATAGACCAGTACATAAAGTCACGTGGGTTTCCCGCGACGGCCGAACAGAACACCAAATCGACCATATCTGCATCAGCCGGAAATAGTGAAGGAGCCTTCTTGATGCACGCAACAAACGCAGCGCTGATATTGCAACCGACCATCGTCGTGCGCGTCGCACGTGTCCAACGACGGGAGGAGTAAGTAGGGTTCCGCTACGACGTCCGCCGATTGGAGAATCCTGAGGTGAAAAGGGCCTTTGTCGAACAAATTGAATCTCGAGCCTCGGAGCTGCCACCTGGTGGAACCGTCGAAGAGCAATGGACCGGCATCAAGAACGCCTTCATCACGACCAGTGATGAAACCCTCGGCAAAGCGCGCAGCGGGCGGAGGGAGTGGATTTCGGATGAAACTTGGAGGAATATCGACGAGCAGAGAGAGGCGAAAGCCGGCATTGAGCGAGAGCGGACCAGACAGCTGCCCGTCGACGATACACCGAACTAGAGAAGGCTGTTAAACGTGCTTGTAGGCGGGACAAGAGAGCTTAACTACCTAGCCGAACAAGGAGAAACCGTTGTTCGATATTTCTCGCCGCCTTAGTGGTACCAGGATGAATACAAAGACGCCGTTAAAGGACAGAGCTGGTCAGCTACTGACTGACCGTACAGAACAGCTTAAGCGATGGACTGAGCATTTTGAACAACTCTTCCGAGTTTCAAATGTCAGAGACCAACACCTACAGTTCGTAGAATAAATCGCGTCAACTCGGCGGCGCCATCGCTGAATGAGATTGTAGCAGAGTATGAAATCCAATAGAGCGCCAGGGATAGACTGTATTTCAGCCGAAATGCTCAAAACTAACCCATCTTTGTCAGCCCAGATGATGCATCAGCTTTTCAGTAATATTTGGGAAACCGCAACTTTTCCGGTGGACTGGATGCAGGGCATATTGGTCAAAGTCCCTAAGAAAGGAGACCTAACTGAATGCGGTAACTGGCGTGACATCACGTTGCTCTGCATTACTCTCAAAGTACTCTGTAAGGTAATCCTCAACCGGATCCAGAAGAAGATCGACGCTACTCTCCGGCGGCAGCAAGCTGGATTCCGTGCTTGCCGCTCATATGTAGACCATATCACAACGCTCCGCATTATATTGGAGCAGATCAACGAATTCTAGGATTCTCTTCTGCTGGTGTTCGTTGACTTCGAAAAGGCGTTCGACCGACTCAACCACGAAAACATCTGGGGCGCACTTAGGCGTAGAGGAGTTCCAGATAAGCTAAAGCTAGTCCATCTCATCGAGGCTCAGTAGAAGGCGTTCTCGTGCAAGGTTTTGCACGACGGCGTCTTGTCCGACCCCATAAGGGTTACTGCTGGCATGAGACAGGGCTGAATTTTATCACCGCTTCTGTTTCTCATCGTTATGGATGAGATATTAGTTGGAGCAATTGACAGTAGACTAAATCGAGGATTGCCTTGGAATCCTCTAACGATGGAGCAGCTAAATAACCTCGACCTAGCCGACGACATTGTCTTCCTCGCACAACGCCGAAACGATGTGCAGAGCAAGTAAGATGACCTCTCCGAGAGCTCCCAGGCAGCAGGTCTCACAGTCAATGTAGCGAAAACTAAGTCTATGGTAGTGAACACTGACAACTCCACCAACTTCACAGAGTAGCGGGTAGTAGTAATTGAGTAGTTGACGCCTTTCAATATCTTGGTAGCCAGACAACGCCCGATGGTGATACCAAGACTGATATAGCCACACGGATCAGGAAGGCCAGAGTGCCTTTGCAGGTCTGTGAAACATTTGGCGTTCAAACCAGATCACTCTACGTACGAAAACCCGAATCTTTAATTCAAACGTTAAATCCGTACCGCTGTATGCCTGCGAAACGTGGTGCGTCTCAGCGGAGACAACGCAAAAACTGCAGGTATTCATTAACCGGTGCCTGCGATACATTATTCGTGCCTGGTGGCCTGATAATTGGATATCCAATGAGGAACTCCATCGTCGGTGTCATCAACGGCCGATAGCCACAGAAATTCGTGAACGTAGCTGGAAGTGACTCGGATACACCTTGAGGAAAGGACCGAACGAGGTTTGCAGAGAAGCACTCGACTGGAATCCACAAGGACAGCGTAGAAGAGGCAGACCCAGAGGCTCATGGCGACGGAGCTTAGCCAACGACATCCGGGCTGTAGACGAGAACCTGTCCTGGCGACAGGTAGAAGCCATGGCGGGTAACCGTCAGCAGTGGAGATCTCTAATTTCATCCCTGTGCTCTGCCGAACCGGCGAACATGGACACATAAGAAAGTAAGTAAGCCAGCAACGGCACATCACTAAATAATTTCAAGGATTTAGGAGAACGAGAAACTACCGGAGGATTGGACGAAAGGTGTGGTCGGTCCCATTTACAAAAAGGGCGATCCGCTAGACTGCTGCAATCACGGCGTAATTACGCTGGTCCACGCCGCCTACAAGGTACTCTCCAAGATTTTGTTGCGTCTCCAATAGCAAGAGAATTCGAGAGGGTTGCGGCATGTTATTCAATATCGCTACTGAAAGTGTGATCCGGCGAGCGGGTATTGAAACGAGAGTAACGGTCTTCAGCAGAAGTAGCTAACTCCTAGCCTTCGCCGACAACCTCGACATCATTACTAGTAACCTTTGGACGGCGGACGCAATCTACGCCTATAAACTATAAACGGAGGCTAGGGTAGATTGGATTACAAATCAATGCTTCGAAAACCAAATATGTGGTAGGAAGATATTCCAGAGAAAGCAACGTCCGTCTTCCACGGACAGTGACTATTGATGGCGATAAACTGGAAGTGGTTAATGAATTCGTAAATTTGAGATCTCTGGTCACCGCCGACAATAATACGAGTTAGGAGATCCAACGACGCATTTGAGCTAGTAATTGCGCCTACTTTTCCCAGCCGCAAGACACTTCGATCAAAGAGCATTCGCCACCGCACAAAGCTGACGATGTACAAAACGCTAATCATACCGGTAGTCCCCTAAGGACTTGAGACAGTAACTTTGCTAACGGAAAACATACGTGCACTAGTCGTATTTGAACGAAAGGTACTGCGGACTAATTTTAGTGTAGTACAAACGGAAAGCGGAGAGTGGCGGAGGCGTCGGAATCATGAACTGCAGGCATTGCTTGAAGAGATTCCCATCGTACACCTGGCGAAAGTTGGGAGACTACGGTGGGCCGGCCACGTCGCAAGGATACCGGAAGATTGTGCAGTGAAAGCCGTTCTCTACAAGAGCCCTACAGGCACCAGTAATAGAGGGGTCCAACGTGCTGAATGACTCGACCAGGTTGAAACCGACTTGCGTGTGTCGAGACGCGCAACGAATTGGCAACGAGTAGCCCAGGACCGAGTACGATGGATAGGAATTCTTGATACAGCAAGAGCCACCACGGTTCTCGGCTGAATATTACCTTTAAAATCAAACAAAACCGACAATACCCTAGCAATGTTAAGTACTCCTGCCAAATTTATACAAAATTAAAGTCAGGATTGCTTCCCTCACTTACGCTCCTTGGAGTGTACTGACTCAAAGAAGTAAAATCTGTAAAAGTCAAGTTGTATTGTCACCCCAGACTAGTACTCGGCATTCGACCGTTAAGGAGGTAGGTAGTAGACAAACATCTTCAGAGTAGGATGCTTCGGTGAACTAAAACGTCAAGCAAGCGTTCGAAGTTGTTTGCTCACTTTTCATCACAGACTCGTGATGTACGTCAAATGAGTCATCGTTATTTGCACTGATTGGGCGGATTGAAAGAAACGTTAATTCAATTATCATTATTCGGTTCGGTAGCTTTGATTGCCTGCTTGAGGCACTAGTCATGGACATAGGTGTGTTTTCAAATATTTGAAATAACCGTTAGAACGAGGGAAATGTTTAATCCTCTGGATCGTAACCGTTGTTTGGCGTTCACCAATTGATCAATTGAAAGTGAAAAGTGAACTTGAACACTCTTTCTTCCGTGTATGAGCTTCTATTCATTTTTACCATTATGTTTAGTGTCGTAAAATAGACTTGTTAACCGCTACAGAACAAGTAACTTCACATTGGACGTCGTTAATGACAACACTGTGAGAATTGGAAACCTTTTAGCACTTTCCAAATAAAAAAAGACTTAGACAAGTGTCGTCCTAGCAAAACAACATTGCAACGTTTTCGCCGAGTGGCGCATGAATGGCGCGTGCCGCGCCAACGTCAATCGCCGAGCCGGGTTTGTTGATTTAGCGGATGCCGAACCAACGCAAAATGTGGCGCCTTTATTGCGCCTATTACCTATGGGAAAGAATATTTTTTGATAATACCTACCACACAAGAATTCAAATACAGTGACAATGTCGCAAGAGCGAAGATTATTCAGAATATCACGTAGAGCCGTAAAATGAGCTAACACGTCTAACCAGTTAGAAGCTTAATGTTGAATTTTTAAAACAAATTCGCAGTTGTATGGCAAAAGTTGAAATACCTGTTGTTAGGCTAGATTTACTTCGCCGGCAGTCAGCGTGATGGACCTTACTTACTATCTAACTATCGCGTGGTGATTCTTGAACAAGAATGGATAAGTGATAGGGAGACTTGCTAGGCGCTTTAGCGCCAACAATAAAAGAAATCTCAAATTTTAAAAATTAACGCATAGTTTCATATACAGTATAGATGGACGTGGTCCAAAAATGCAAGTTTTACCGACGAATTTATGTTCTCTCTAATGATGAAAATACCCGGTCACAAACTTTACATAATATTTTTCTGTCCTCCACTTCCAAACTGTGTTGTGCTTATTTGCAAGTCATGATTTACTATAAGTTTCAATTCAATCATGAATTGAATCCTTATCTAGGTTGTCGGTGCTAAAAAAAGCAACTTTTTCGAAGAATGCTCTAAATGAATAATGCTTCTAAATGACAACTGAACTGAAGTTTTGGTATTTACTGCAAACTTCCTGAACAATTTACCCAAGTTTTTAATCTTTTTAAACCAATTATTAAATTATTAAACCAACAATTTAAAAAAGGTACCTTTTATCATAAAGTTGATTAGGGTACTTGATGAATGTCATGGCAAATAGATATCAGATTTAGCTAATTTCTTCGGAAAACTTTGCTTTATAAAATCACACAACACAAGAACACATGGGTAGAAATCTTATCTCCAAAATGAGCAAAATAACTCATGATTTCAGGATTCTAGCTTATGTTTTTTGAAAATACACCATAAATAATAATCCATAAAATAATAATATCATGAACTTCTTGCAGTACAACACAACGCAAGATCATGAACTATTATTCATGATTTTGAGCTGCCCGATACGGTAGTTTAGTCATGATTTGACAGCAATTCAAACTTCATGATTTCATGATTTTATTTATGGTATCGGAAACGGATTCTGTGCATAATGCAGTAAAAAAATTTCCTCGCAGCTATTTTCACGCAATAATTCCACCATTCTCTCCCGAACTCGATAAGAATTTTTCATAAAGCTTAGCCACCACGTGTTTAAATTGTACCTATCGCTGTAATCGGATGGATAGTTCAAATTCCTATATTGCCTTACCTTCTGTTTCAGGTATCTTTTAGGATGGCCTTCAGCTTTTAAATGAAAAACACCTACCTGTCACACATATAACACACATTGTTCGAGTTTTAGACAGAAGACAACCTTCAACTTGACCTGCATACGAACAAACAGCTCTAGGTATTTCCTTTCCCCCATTTTAACTACTCGTGCTCACCTGTCGGCACAACCGGTGGATTGTTGCTCACGTAAAGTGTTCTAGTTCTTTGAACCATATCGCCCATCATGGACATGCTGATCAGATGGTCCGCTGGCGGTAGCACAATGGTGACGAAGTGTTTTTTTTCCTTCTGGTCTGACTGTAACTTTATTCTGCTACGATTAGTAACCCTACTAAAACGGTCTGTAGTTCGATTCGGCTCACAGTTTGCAGCAGGAAGAACACTAACTTCAACTCCGGTGACTCCGTCGTTCACGCCTCAGATGCAGTTCATGCGCTAGTTCATGGCCTCGACGGGCAAGCCTGCACAAACGCGATAATTGATTTACTTCTATTTCACAATCACAGCTCACTTAGTACCTATGTACTAGTCAAGATAGACGCCTTAGATTTTAAACAGATGGGAATCACCAATGTCTCCTCGTTCTAGCGGCTTATGGAGTCAATATCCGATACTCGAGATAACGCGGTGCGGTCGTACGGCGAAATCGCACCCGTTCAAAATAATTGCTTGAATTATTATGAACGTTCTTCGTGTCTCCAGTCAGTCATCCGCGTAGTGGTGGAATTGGCACAGTTTGTTTACTTGTTTGAAAAAGAGAGAACCGAATGTTCCTCGGAAATCCGTGCGCCTCCGCTGCTCTGCACCGGCAGTCTACTATAGTTTTTATCTCTAGTAGGCAGTCGTTCCGAGCAACTTCGAGCAACCGCCTTCGCTTAGGAGGTAGACGCACGGGTGTGCGGCCTGCAGAAGTGTGATCTACCGGTCGGTGGGTTTGTCGTGATGCGCAGTAAACATATGTACGTGCCGGTGCCGTGTGACTGTGCTGGTGCGCAGATAAGGTAGCTCGCTGAAAGATCGCACAAATTCGCAAAACAAAATGCTTTCAGTAGTTTTACCTCAGATATGGGTTAGGCGTACACGATCAGTGGCAACAATTAATCATTCTCATTAGTATGCCAGTGACATGCGACAACGAAACGGTTCAACATAGAATGTTAAATTACAATTTGAATTACATTCGTGCATTTTTTTTTTCAAAAATGTGGTATACCACATTTCCTATAGGAAACGATAATTAGTCAAAACTGAGTTATGTATTAATTAGTTACACATAGCATACAATCACATGACATGATTTCAGGAAGTAGCAACGGAACTTTCGAAATTTTCTTAATGCAATATGAAAAATAATTCAAGTTTATCAGAAATAGGAAAATCAAAAACTAAAATATGAGTAATTGAAAATTGCTTTTGAGCATCTTTGTAGAATTTGCGTATCAAAGAGGAAATGAGAAAAATATATACGTGAGCTCTGCCAATACAGATGCATTTTTAAGGCGTGAAACAATACATGCATCATTCGATAGTCATTTATCTAGCCATTTTCTGATCACTTTCGGTTTCCCCTCAATGATCGTCTTTTGTGGCCGCTTCATAGTGTTGGTGGAATCGAAAATCGCCCGATAACAAATTTTTCGGTACGGTTTGTTTTGGTAGTTTGACTAGTAATATCAACAAATGGCTTGGAAAACATATCTATAAGCAAAGCCACGAGAGAGAGTTTGGCCAAATATCGACGAGCGCGAGGTGAGTTGACTACGATCTTGAGGTAGAACAAGCGCCCAGAAGGAGGAGAGAGATCAAGAGATCAACAGCTAAAATAGCAATTCTGGGCTACTGACACGCGCGAATTCTAGGAGAAGGTAAACCAATCTGGAAGAGAATACACTCCGAAGCCTGATATGTGTAAGAACGAGAAGGGAAACCTGGTCACAAATGATCGACAAGTGGAAGCAGTTCTTCGATAGGTATATCAATGGCGAAATGACAGTAGGAGACGGAACGGAAGTTAACTTAGAAGTGTCTACAAATGGTAACAGCATGGCGACTTCCTATCTCGAAGAGATCCCCGGCCAGGGGGAAATTGGTCAGCTGAAGAATAATAGAGTCACCGAAAAGGGCCATTTCCCGACAGAATTCTACAAAACGGGGAAGAGCACCGGCACTACCGAAGGGGTGGATAGAAGGTGCGGTTTGTCCCATCTACAAACAGGGCGATCCACTCCGCGTACAAGGGGCTCCCCCAGGGTTTGTAACCTCGTCTATCCTCAATTTTTCTAAAATGTCGGGAGTACAAAGTGCCCATGCATCACATTTTCGTAGATTTCAGGGCAGCATACGATGCAATCGAGCGTGAACAATTATGCCAGACAATGCACGGTTTTCCGAAAAAAAACTGACGCGGCTGATCGAAGCTAGAGTGAGTGATGTGCTATGTGCGTGTTTCGAAGGCACTCTCCAGTCCCTTCGAATTGCGCAGAGGGTTGCAGCAAGGAGATGGTCTGTCCTATATGTTATTTAACAGCGCTATTGAAGGTGTGATCCGGCGAGCGGCCATCGAAACGAGAGGATTGTTTTTCGGTAAAAGTAGCCAACTCCTAGCCTTCCCAGTGGACCCCGACATCATAACGAAAACGCTTCGGACGGCTGAGGTAATCTACGCCAAACTAAAAACGAAGGCTAGGAGGATTGGGTTACAAATCAATGCGTCGGAAATCAAATATATGGTAGGAAGAGGCTCCAGAGAAAAAATCATTCGTCTCTCATGGACGGTGACTATTTGACGGCGATGAACTAGAAGGGGTTTATGAGTTCATATATTTGGAATCTCTACTCACCGCCTACAAAAATACTATTAAGGAGAAACATAAAGTGGCGCAGCCGTATGAACTACGAGCTGCGGGCATTACTTGGAGATATTCCCTGACGAAAGCTGGGAGTGGGCTGACCACATCACAACTTACGCACACACTCGATTTTGCTGCCTCCAAGAGCAGCATGCCCGTACGTGGTGCCCTCTTCTAGTACAAACTCCCGCACAAGTACATCCGTAGGTCACCTAAACAGACAGAAACAAACCCAGACATCGTTGATGTATTGAAGCACAAAATTGACTCGGGTGATGCATCCAAAACTCTACATTGAGTTCATCATTCGGTACCGGCAACGGCCTCGGTTAAATTTCTCGTAGCTGATGCAGTCTGTCGTCTCCAAAAATGACACATGTTCGCTAGGAATAAGACAATCTGGACGTCGTTTTTCTAGACGACTATTGGAACAGCTATCCAGTTACCAACTGTGTCACATAGAACATTCACAAGCAGCACAATTTTAGTAATTTTGGTTATACCTACGTATTTATAATCGAAATTAGTCATATAATCAGTTGCCACAACAACTTTATAACAACTGTATTAGTAGGGTCCGCGGGGGCGTGGAACGGAATCTGCGGAATGACTGATATGACGTTGAATGTGGGAGGGTGATGTGCGAAAAGAACGTTACGCAGTGTCGCTCGTCAGAACGAAAAAAGGTACAGACAGAAGAAGATGCAGTGAACTCAAACATTTTGATAGAAAAAGCGCTGTCTGGAGCAGCTGCATCACTATCAGGAAACGCAAAAGCTGTGTCCGTGTTCCACAAAAGCTTTGTACTGCAAACCGAAATGGGTCCTAATAAAAATGGTATTATCCTAACGGACGATCGTGACGTGACCTAAGAGTTGAAGCTGAAGAACAATAAATTCGCTGGAACGAATGAGATCGAAACCTCCGCTTATAAGTATGGCCAAACTGGCCATTTGTTTGCTCGGAGTGATTATAAGAATTGTAATAAGAATTTTTTTTGTGTCAACGCTAGCCAATTGCGAATAGATTTATGGAATGTTATCAGGTTGGCTTATGTCGTTTTCGTTTTTGCGGTGTAGCTACACCGAGGCTACACCGGTGTAGCTTTTTTGCATCAAAACTGTTCGTTTTCGATTTTTGTGCTACACCATTGCTACACTTTTTCTGCACCAGCTACACCAGAAAAAAAGAGGGTGTAGCTGGTGCAGATAGGAAAACACCAACACACCCATACCACATCACTGCTGCTGCACCGCAAGTGTTCGTTTATCCAGCGAAAAGTGTAACACCAAACGGTGTAGCTGCACCACAAAAACGAAAACGACATTAATTCACACTGCGGAAGATCTGTCCGAAAAGGTCGTGAATATCGATCTGTTTATCGATTTCAAAATTACATATGATACCAGAGACCGCAAAAAAAACTTTCGAAAACGCATAGACGAGGATGGTTTTTCCGGAAAGCTGATCAGACTGATTAAGGGTGCGCTACGATGGATCCCAAGTAGCAGTTTGAGTTTTATTTCACTCTTGTTGGGGCATTTGTGTAATTAAACTAGCATTGTTACTTGGGATGGTACGCAGTGCTGTGTACAACGGGTGGACTCTAGACTTCGTTCGAAATCTACTGGGCGTCACAAGAAATTATGGTCATATAAACCCCTGTATAAAGAGTGGCCCTGTATAAAGTGTGCCCTGTACAAGATGGTTCGGTTATTCTCTGCAGGCGAGAAACGTGGACCATGTTCGAGGGGAACCAGCGCGCGTTGAATTTTCGATATACGTGCTTCGGAGGTATACAGAATGAGGTGAAATTTTCAATTCGCGTTGCAACGAAAAAAGACGAATGATTCTTCCAGGTTTGCCCAAAAATCAAACGAAACGTTCAGCCTCCAAGTCGTCAAGATCTAGAAGGCACCAATCCGGAATGACAAACAAAACACAGTGACCGAAACCCGCCCCAGGAAACTGTACCTGAAGAATCCGACGTGAATTGTGATGGATGTCGAGACTTACGTCAAGGCACATTTGCCGGGACAGGAGTTTCACGTTGCCACATCACGGTTCTCACATCGCGAGCCGTTCCTGAGGAGATGAAGAAGGAAGGCGCACAAATTCGCAAAAAGTTCTTGGTTTGACAGACCATCGGTGAGCGCGGCAAGATGCGTTAGCCGTAAATCAGGACAAGTAACATCAACGAAATAATCTACAAGGACTAGTGTCTCCAGGATGATGTCCATCTGATGTCCTTTCCGGCGATCTCATGGGAACTACGCGCTGTTTTGGCTGCATTGGGAATCGTGCCACTACGCGTAACCGGTTTTAAACTGATACATGGATAACAATGACATCGAAAGTTCGCCCGATTGAGAAGTTTTGGGCCGTCATGGAGACAAGCTTCGGTATGAAATAGAGAGGGTAAATGAGGAAGCGTCCAACATAGCTCCAGCTATCCCAAGCCCCTACCTAGCACCTCTATGTGGCCTGACCCGGTAATGCTCTATTGAGTAGCCAAGCTAGGAGGTGCGATGCAGGGTGGTTCCCGGCTGCCTGATCTCAAAATTGCTGGTTTTGGTGACGGCTGAGCCACACGACCTTGTTAGTGGGTAAGTTTAATATAAAGTATTTTAATTATTTGTTTCGTTTTAGCTCATGAGAGGTGCTTCAAACAAACAGTGTACAGTGAAAACTCTGGTTGATAAAAGTTTGAGTAAGGCTCATGGATACCAGCAGAAAGAAAGAAATTAATAATGGAAGCACTGATGGAAACTCAAATCATGCAACTCTATTCCATTCGAAGCGCTGCTGGTGAGATTGTTCTATTTTTGTCCATATATCTTCATATAATGTATATTCATATAACACTTATTTTATTACATTGTCATACCATCATTGTCGTAAAGGGGAAGAAGCATCAGGGTATCGAATGAATCGAAGACTGGATGAGGGATGTGGTAACCAGCCCAAGTCATACCCGGCTAGAAATCTAATCTCCAAAATGAGCAAAATGACTCATGATTTTAGGTTTCTAGCTTATGTTTTATGAAAATACACCGTGAATCATGATATCACGAACTTCTTGCAGTACAACACAACGCTGAACTATTATTCATGATTTTGAGCCGCCACATACCATAGTTTAATCATGATTTGACAGCAATTCAAACTTCATGATTTCATGATTTTATTCATGGTATCGGAATCAGATTTCTTTCCATGTATAAGGTCGGAGAGGATTTTGACGCGCCCTTCTAGCACACAAATCAACACGCAAGATAAGTTTGCACGGCGAAGTTATGTATCTAGAAACCGAAAGTCTATGCTAGAAGGAGTGTCTCATATTCCCGTGGAATCATATAAGCGACATTGCTTATAGATCCACCCAACCCCGCTTGGTCCTTCACGAACAGCATTGACATGAAGGATGTTGGGTAGATAAATTCGATTCTGCAGTAATTCTACTTGCATACAATGGGAAACCCTTGAGCTGATGGTGGCTACCCCCATACATACATACATACATCATGAAGGCAGGCTTCGGTGTTACAAAACGAGCAGATGTAAACCCTAAGTTTGGTTTCAAGGGTTAAAGTGGCATTTGAAGAGGAGATTCCATAAAGTGGATCTGACACACCTTTCGGAGAGGAGCAAACGAGATCTGCAGAAAAGCTCTCGACTGGAACCCGTAACAGCCACATCCAGGTTGTTGAGGAGAACCTGTCCTGACGACATGCAAAAGCCATAGTGGATAACCGTTGGCAGTGGAGATCTCTGATTTCATCCCTTTGTTCTGCCGGACCGGCGAATATGGGATCTTACTTACTTTGCAAGCAATGAAATAAAAACCTAACCTTATTTCCCGAATGTTTGAAGAAAATCCGACTTAAAATAAGGTTCGAGTGGGTATTTTCAGCCTATTAAGCGGTGGATAAAATAATATCCATGAATTACGTAGAAACTGTATGTACTCGAGACAAGATTTTTATACCAATTGGTTGGTTAACCTGTACTGAATATCTGAGTATATACTGGTTTTAATAAAACGCTATTAAATTCTAGTTACAGTCGCGAGAAATGATAAGGTTGTTGCGACTACTTTAGGCCTATTTTTTACGGTGGTGTCTTTGTGCTTCCCACGAGTGTGGTTGGCGAGAGCGGATACACGAAAGCGGTTGCTTCTATTTTTCGGCCTAATTACGTGCTAGTGGATTTGATGTGGCTAAAAATTAAAAATTTACTTAAATTAAATTAGGAATTTACTTACATTTTATGAAAATAATAATAACACATTAAGGTTTATGAGTGCTACATTCGTTTCAGTATTGTTATATAGCGGCAAAGTTTTCGTTTGGGAAAGATCAGCAAAAGAAAAGCAATCCCATTTTTCTGGGTGTGTCTCACTTTTTCAGAATACAGTCGTAAGGACGAAAATCCAATTAAATTAACAAAGCTAACCGATGCACATCGTGGACCGAACATACCGGCGGAAATGAGAAAGTTCTTTAAAACTTCGAACTAGCCTGCGTTACCTAATGCGGACTCGTGCCGAGCGCAAGAATAACTGAGGATAACGAAACAACTCACATCGATGATTTGACGACGGAAGTAAAGAAATTGGGTTCAGGTTTATGGCTCAAAGATTGTGCTCTGCAATTGATAGGAGTAGCTTTTAGTAATAAATTATGGACTGCTGCAACTAGGTTGACAGGCCAAATATCGCAATATCGGTACAGACGAGCTTGGGAATGCAAAAATTTAAAGTTTTATTTTATCCGCTACATTCTCCAGACGTTGCTATTACTATCTGTTTAAAAATATGACACACGGCTTCGCTGCCCTACCAGCACAGTCGTTACAAACTAGTTGTGGCAACCGGATTATGACTAATTTTAGTCGCAAATAAGTTTCTGCAACCGTAAGTGCGTAAAATGTGCTACTGGGCCAAATTTGGAAGTTTTCTCTATGCTTCTCGATCTTGAGCTGCCACTCTTCAGACGCCCCTAACACCCGCTGTTCTAGCATCATCGTCAATAGCACTCATCCGGGTATGGGGTCTTCCTCGAAGTCGAAGGCCACTGCCGGGTTCCCTGCTGAATATTGTTTGTAGTAGAATATCCTTGCTACTAGGCCAGCCCATGCATCGCTGCCCAGAATTGATTGAGGTCTATAAACAAATGGTGAGTCGGCAAGTTAACATTTCGGAATTTATCGAGGATTTGTCGCAAGGTGAACATTTGGTCAGTCGCGGAGCGTAGCTCTAGAAAACAGCACTGGTATTCACCAACAAAAGTCTCCCGCAACGGCCTCAGTCTAAGAGACACCATGAGGGCGAGATTTTGTATGCAGAATTGAGGAGAGTAATGCCATTGCTGCACTCGAATCGATGGCTAAAGAAAAGGTGATCTTTTATTCGTCAATTTCAAGAAACGGTTGATTCCAGACCAGGCTTCATTAGCTGTTTTTGCTCATTTAACTACAGCGCATCAGCGAATTGGGAAAAGGTGTGTATAAGGCAATTATATAGCTAATTATTATCTACAATATTGCTGAAGAACGCATAGTTGTATCTTCTGATTATTACTATTATTACAATAATTTATCTGAACAATGTTCTTAATAAATGGGTTAACGTCAAATTCATATAATATTAGATGTCTTCAGTTTCGTCACAAATTTCTGTGTAGTTTCATTAAAATCGAAAATTTCATCAGTCAATTCAAAAGTCCTAATGCAGGCGGTAATGGGCACGTTGTGAAGTATGGAAATTTATGCGAAACAAAAGCGTCGGCAAGTCAATGTCAGTCAAATCAGTTTTGCAATAAAAATAGCCTGAAGCAGTTTCCGACGACGCTCGAGCGTATCAATACCCAGTAGACGGCAACGCTCTGGATACGATGGTAGGTTAACAGGATCGCGCCAAGGAAGCTCACGTAGCGCAAATCGGACAAATCTTTTCTGGATACGTTCAATCCGCAAATTTCAAGACAAATGTTGAGGGAACCAAATCAAATTACAGTTTTCCAGAATTGGACGAACCAAAGAGCAATAAAGAGCTTTCAGGCAGTGTGGATCCTTAAAGTCACGGGAAATTTTCGAGATAAAACCAAGTTGACGTGCGGCTTTCGATATCAGAGTGGCATGGTGTAAGTGAAAAGTGAGATTAGAGTCAAGAACAACACCGAGATCAGCTATAGAGTCGACTGTCTTTAGCTTCAGTCCGTCCACATGATAATTAAACAATATTGGGTTTAAAATACGGTGAAACGTTATCACTTCACATTTGGCAATGCTGATCACGAGCCAGTTTCTCCGACACCAGCTAACGATATCATTTATCAAAGTTTGCAGACGCCGTTAATCTTCCGTGTTTCGAACTTCTAAATACAATTTTAGATCATCAGCGTATACCAATTTGCAGCCAGATGGTAGTAACAGCGTGACGTCGTTGAAGAACAGCATGAATAACAAGGGGCCCATGTTACTTCCTTGCGGCAGTCCCGAATTATTGGTAAACTCCGAAGACGTACATGCACCGACTTTAACGCGTAAGATTCTTCCACGTAGGTATGAACTTAACCATTCATCGAATCGACAAGAAGCTCCAAGTCGCGAAATTTCACGCAGAAGTATACCGTGATCGATACGATCGAAGGCGGCTTTTAGATCAGTGTAAATGACATCAATTTGTGCTTTTTGTTCCATTTTCGAGATACACGATGAAGTAAACTCCAGTAAATTGGTACATACAGAGCGACCCGGCACGAATCCATGTTGAGAAGTGGAGATGTAATTCTTCGTCCGGGAATGGCCATTTGCGTTCATAGCTAAAAGACTGCACAAAAACAGCCTGTTCCAGACTAATCGGTTCTTTGGATGACTAATAGACGTTAGTCGTTTAACATTAAACGGAATGGACTCACATGATTCCACATTCCGCGGTTTGCTGCATCGTATTGTGAAATACCCGATGCTCATCGGATATATTACTTCGCTGAATCAATGAGTAATCTAACTCGCGCGTTCTGGGATCAGCGAAAATCCCAAAGGAAGCGCGCTGTTGTCATCGCGTCGCGCAGCGTGCGAGTGCGCTCACCTGTGTCATATAAGCAAAACGTAATAGTAAAACTGGAAATCTAACCAGTCCTACCTGGCTGGCTGCGATCTTAGAGCTAGTTCTTGAATGTGGCACGAACTTGCTCAGATCAGATCGCTGCAAGGCAGATCTTTAAATTGAACATTGTTTCGAAGCCGTCGTCGGTGTGCTCCAGCGAGCAGCCGCCACCGCTTGCTCTAGAACCGGATTACTAACCAGAGATAGCAACCCACAACCGGTGTCGGCGTTGTTTTTTTACGAAGTAGGAAGTGTTTTTTTCTTCGAGTCTGACTGGCTGTTTGCGTGTTTGACGTAGAGCCGCTTGGTGTAAATTATTGTCGCCAAGTGATTCCAAAGTCTGAGACCAATTGCGTCGCCAGTTTTGGGGAAGGTGTGTCTATCCGGCAGTCTAATTTAAATAAATAAATGGCTCAATAAAATCTTAACAGAAAGTGAAATCCGTGGGTTCACCGCTTTTAGATGACAACAAGTTGATAAAATATTGACAGCAACGAATCATGCTCGCATTCTAAAATACTGTATCGAAACTGACTAATTGTAGCTCGTAAATCCCATACAATTCGATTATACCCAATAAAACAATTGATAAAATTGCAGCCTTATCTTAATGCAGCACTGGGGGTCTCCTCAATATATTCGAGCAACAACATTGGTTCATGCAATCAAGCGCCATCGTAACGCCTCGTTAATTGTTTCTTATCTCAAAAATTTCACCAACACCTATTGCTTAACTTTCACTCTTATCTGGCCAAAGATCTGCCGAACATACTACGCACAGTCTCAGCAGCGTAATTGATTTCCGAATAAGACCGGCTGGATCGCAACAATACCGGTGCTGCTTGCCACACAGCTGTTCGCCTTCGATCGAAATTGTTTCCTCTCTAACGGAGGCATCTTCAAAGAAAAACTCATCGTCGCACCCCTCTCCGGGATGCCACCTGCTACCAGCAGCGGGCTGGGTGCGATTCCATTTTCTGACGAATGTTCGCTGGTCAGTAATACAATGCTATCAATGTATTTTGTTTTACTTTTAATTTATTATACCCATCCGATTGTGACTTCATCAGCATTAAGATTATTAAATTGATTGATCTGATATAGTTTGTTAACAACAACGGAGGTGAAATGTTTGTTTCTCGCGAACCATGCATCGAATGTGAAAATTACGTCACATTAAACAATTGTGCATACGAAAGTTGATGATTAGCTCTGTATGAGTACTAATTAATTTCTCATCGTACTAGTTACCTGAACATGATATGAACTGCCAGATGTTAACATCTGACATCTGGCGTTATGAACATCGCTTCCGAGTTTTGATTCTTGTTAATTAATTGATCGAAGGCATTAAAGATTCTTACGAATAACATAATTTATTCATCAAATGAGCACAAATGAATTTTCGGAAGTGGAGTAAAAATTAGGCTGCAAAACTAAGCCACCTTACTAACCCTGACTGAAATCAGTTGATTTCATTTATCCTAGCGGAACACCATAATACCTTCATCATCATTCAAACGTGAATTAACATAGTTGGTCTATCGAATTAAATCGAATCAAAAATTGAATACCTAATTTAAAACGAAACAATAATCACGACGTGCGTTTCCAACTGTGCACTATTGACGTGCTGACCGCACCTCGCTCAACCATACGGCAGGCCCGGAAATCAGATGATTTTTTTGTTTTTTGTTTTTTGCGGTTCTAGTTCTTTTTTCAATCAAGAGATCATCTTATGCCGGTGTATTGTATCAAGGCGAAAGAACGAGTTAGAAAACTTGAAAAAGTCACGTCAGCCATCGTCCGCGGACAAACAGAGTCAGCAGCAGCGAGAAGCACAGCAATAGCAGGTGATAAGCCTTCAGATACGGCGTGTGCGAGGTCCACTTCGGAGTCGGTGCAATTCGCAACAATATATCGAACAACCTCGAGTGTGATAAGCGTGTGCTAAACGTTAGACCCGGACTGTAGGAATCAGACCTGGACCAAGTGGCGCCCGCTTTGTGGATGACCAGTTCGTAGAGTTGGTCCAAAACGAGCAAAGTTTTGCACGAAATATCGTGATAAACAATTGAATTGCTGTGGATATTTTTTTTTACTTCACTTCATAAACTGCTGCTCTGACTGGCAGCCGGTCGAACAGTATGTTTGGATTGCTTCCCCTCTCTGCCATAACCTAGAGGCTCTATCGTGTGCCAAGTTTTATCGCTGCTAAATGATCTTATTTGGTTAGCACTTCACTTAGCTGCTATCATCAAGAGCTTGCCCTGTCAAATGGTGGCGTCGAAGAGTGAGACGAACGAGATTTGCGGTTGTCTTGCTTGTCAGCACATGAACAACTAACTAACTAACACATATGACAGTCTGGGCTGTCTTGTTGGCAAAAGATGCGCAATAGACCACAATATTCTGATACCTATCTCGGCTGTAATTGGATGTGATGCAAAAGAATGAAACTGGAACAGGTCTTGCAGAACGCTGCTGCAAAAACGATAAATAATTAATGAGTATTTTCTTTCGACGACCGACGGTACCGGTTCGTCTAGAGCGCATTTGTGCAAACCCGGGACGGAATGGGAAAGCGGGACAACATCGCCATCGGGGCGGTAAATATTAGTGGCACTCAGTGCTCAGCCACTGCCGCAGGGTCGCTCCACACAAACCGAGAAAGCGCTAGTGGGTACTAAATGATGCCACTATTAAATGTAGGTGCATGGCAATAGAATAATGATGACGCAGCGGGATTTTCAAGTTTGTATAGGAATAATGAACATCCGTCCGTCCGATCGGTCAGGTACCGTTGCAAGACTAAATGACGCAAGATTGTAAAGAGAACTGTTGCATCCAGAGCGTTTAATAGGGCAGACTACAACTGGTTTCCGTTGGTTTTTTGTTTGCTAAACTATATTTGTTATCATTTGTTGGTTGACTTGGCTATTTTTTCCGGTACTAGTTATTTTCTAGTCATTATTATTAGGATAACGATAGTGAACTGCTCAACCACTAGTTATTTTTACATTTTTGAACTTTTGCTATTCGTTCATTTCTAGAAAAATGTAGATATGTAAGTATATCATACAATTCTATAGAACATATATTTTCTCTATCGACAACGGACCAAATCTTTGTGTTGCGAAAAATCCTCCAAAATCGCCGCGAATGTCAAGTCCTTGCGCACTACCTTTTCATAGATTTCAAGGTCATGTACGATACTATCGACCGTGAAGAACTGTGAAAAATTATGAACGAAAACGGCTTTCGCTGGAAGCTGACAAGACTGATTAAGGCCACGATGGACGGTGTACAGTGCTGTGTGAGAATACCGGGCACGTTATCAAACCCGTTTGAAAAACGCAGGGGGCTTCGACAAGGCGATGGTATTTCCTGTCTCCTGTTCAACATCGCGCTAAAAGCTGTTATGAAACGTGCGGGTGTAACATGCGAGGCACGATCTTCAATAAATCTAGCCAATTTATCTATTTCGCCGGCGACGTTGATATTGTCGGAAAGGCATTCCGTTTACCAAATGTAAAGTAGTTAAGGTTGGATTTGTGCTGAATACGTCTAAAACCAAGTACCTGTTAGCAGGAGGAACCGAGCGCGGTAGAACTCGCATGGGCAATACTAAGATAGTCAATGGGGACGAGTTTGAGGTGGTGGACGAATTTGTATACCTCGGGTCGTTGACGTCGGATAACTGCTGCCTGTTTCGGATATATTCTTGCCGGAAGTCGAGCTTACTACGAACTCCCCAAGACTCTAAGATTATATTCACTCCCGTTCTAAATGTACCGTGTACGAAATGCTATCAAGACCAGTAGTCCTCTACGGACACAAATCGTGTCACACGATAAGCGGACACAGGACCGGCGCTAGCCAATCTGTCGTTCCACGCAAATTGTCAAAATGGCGCCCCAGAACAAACTAAAAACAGCCGGCGTTGCTGTGTTGCTATGACATTTTACTACCTACACATTCGCAAACGCACAGCCTCGTAGCGTCTTTCTGCATAACCACTCACGAGGCAAACAACTCGTGAGCAGCCAGCTACCCGTGAAGGCTAGCGGCACACTCATGTGCAAATATATCACCTCTGTTTTCTAACTCCTATCTCTACCTCCACCAGGTGCCGGCTGGGGTACGGCAGCCAAAGTTGCGCACCTGGTGGTACGCAACCTTGGTTGTGGGTGTGGGCACACGGGGAGTGAGTTATTTTCTCAGCTGGCTCAGCACAGAGAGAGAGACTCTCAATCGGTCTGTTTAACACAATCTGCAGTTATACCCTTTGGCGGTTGGTGCCGAATTGTACGTTTGGGCAAAAATTGAGCCATGGGACCTGTTCCTGCCATGAGAGTCGGCAAATCAGGAGCCCCTAAGTCAAGGTCTAACTCCGTGCCGATGACTGAATGGCTGGAGGGGTGAAAACATGCCAGTCGCGAACGGAGTGTTTTGGGCATCTTGCCCATACTGTGCCATACGGGGCTCTGGTACGGTCGATCTTTGTTGTCCCTAGCGTTTCGTGGAAACAACATATGAGTCCTGCCCAATTTCCCTTATGGGTTTTACGCCAAGTGCGTTATGGCCAACATAATTGGCTTCGCTTACAAGTTGCTGTCTGATATGTGTTGGAGATTGTTTGTGCATATACTCCGCTAGTCAAATAGTTAGAGTCGCACAAATAAATCTTCAACACAAACGGGCAGCAAATTTGTATTTATGCGAAAAACTCCATCCATTATCACCATCGCATTGGTTCAGGAGCCATATTTTCGCAAGGGGTACTTTCATTCGACGGATATTGGAAACCAGAACTTTGCTGTTTTCAGCAAAACTGGTATGACAAATCCTCGTTTGATGCCCAGGGCATGTATATTGTTGCATAGGTCAATAAGTGCATGCCTTGTCCCTGAGTTGACTACTCGAGATATTTGTGCAGTCACAGTAGAACACGTCGTGAATGATGTCTATAGGCGCTATGTCTACTTACCACATGATGAACCGTCTCCCAGCGACGATTTCAGAAATGTGGTGAGATACTGCCAATCTAATGTATTTGGGCTTCCGCTCATTGTAGGCAGTGATGCCAATGCCCATCGCATCATTTGGGGCAGCTCGGATATCAATCTGAGAGGCTTTGATTTGATGGAATATTTGAGTAATACCAACCTTGGAATACTCAACATTGGCAATTGTCCAACTTTCATACGAGCTGGTAGAGAGGAAGTGTTAGATGTAACACTCTGCTCTAACAGGATCAGTCATGAGTTGGCACAATGGCATGTTTCAAATGAAACACCAATATCTGATCATTGCTTTATATATTTTGATCATTTGGGTGTCTCCTTGAACGCTGCAACATTTCGCAATACGAGATTTTCCGACTGGGAACTCTTTGAGGAGGAACTGGCGACGAAATTTCAAGGATTCGAACCGACGATAGAGTCATTGATCGACTTGGATGTGGCTGTAGCTGTCACAACATCTTTTATTGCGGAAGCTTTTGAAGTAGCCTGCCCGCTAAAAACTATTAAAACGACTAGAAACGTTTCCAGTTTCAGCGAGGCAAGTCGACTTAATAAAATACTGTCAAAATCGAAAGATTATCAGGTTCATAACATTCGAAGTTCGAACGGTGAATACTGTTCGAATGACAATGAAATCCTGGAATGTCTCTTTTATAGTCACTTTCCAGGCTGTGTGGAACCTGAAGTTCGAAACGATCCAGAAATCGTTTTAGGTGGCTTAGACTCATAGGTTTTTGCTCGGAGACTTGTCACAACTGAAGCGATTGA